>NC_133454.1:73011030-73311030 GCF_048565385.1 Saimiri boliviensis | reverse complement strand
GCAGGTATACAGAGTTCCCATACCCGCCTCTCCTCCCCTATTAACACCCTCGTCCAATAAAGCCTCCACTATCAACATTAGCATCAGGTTGGAATATTTGGTACAACCAAAGCCCCAATGTCGACACATATATGATAATCCACCAAAGTCCATAGTTTACATTAAAGTTTACTGTGTTGTGCATTCTGTAGGTTTTAATAAATGTTTAATATATACCCACACTTACAATATCATACAGATAATTTCACTGCCCTAAAACTCTTCTGTGCTCCACCTATCCATCTTTCTGTCCACTTAAGTCTCTAGAAATCACTTCTGTTTTTACTGTCTCTATGTCTTTTTATGGCTTAACAGGTCGTTTCTTTTTAGCATTAAATAATATTCCACTGTCTGGATGTATCAGGGTTTCTTTATCCACTTACCTATTGAAGGAGGACTTTTTAATTTCTTTCAAATTTTGACAATTATGAATAAAGCCGCTACAAACATTCATGTGTAGGTGTTTGGGTGCACTTAAGTTGTCAACATAGTTGGGTAAACACAAAGGAGCTCAGGTGTAGGATCATATGGTAAAAGTATGTTTGGTTTTGTAAACTGCTGTCTTCCAAAGTGACTGTGTCCTTTTGCATTCCCTCCAGCAGTGGAGAGTTCCTGTTGCCCCACCTCTTTGCCAGTATCTGGTGTTGTCAGTGTTTTGAATTTTTGCCATTCTAAAGTATCATGGTATCTCGTTGTTGTTGTTGTTGTTGTTGTTTTTGAGATGGAGTCTCGCTTTGTCACCTAGGCTGGAGTGCAGTGGCTCGATCTTGGCTCACTGCAACCCCTGCCTCCTGGGTTCAAGCGATTCTCCTGCCTCAGACTCCTGAGTAGCTGGGACTACAGGCACCTACCACCATGCTTGGCTAATTTTTGTATTTTTATTAGAGACAGTATTTCACCATATTGGTCAGGCTGGTCTCGAACTCCTGACCTTGTGATCCACCCAACTCGGCTTCCCAAAGTGCTGAAATTACAGGCAGGCATGAGCCATCTTGCTGCCCTCATTGTTTTAATTTGCAATTCCCTAATGACAAAGGATGTGGAGGATCTTTTCATATGCTTATTTGCCATCTGTGTATATCTTCTTTGGTGAGGTGTCTGTTCAGATCATTTACCCATTGTTTAATCTGGTTGTTTTCTTACTGTTTAGTTGTAAGCATATTATTTTGAATACCATTCCTGTATCGCATATGTCTTTTGTAAAATTTTCTCACAGCCTGTGACTTCTTTTCTCATTCTCTTGACATTTAACTTTGATATATGAAAAAGACATTTTTGAAAGGATGTATTTCCTTATTTTTAAAACTGAGGTAGGCCGGGCACGGTGGCTCAAGCCTGTAATCCCAGCACTTTGGGAGGCCGAGGCGGGTGGATCACGAGGTCAAGAGATCGAGACCATCCTGGTCAACATGGTGAAACCCCGTCTCTACTAAAAATACAAAAAAATTAGCTGGGCATGGTGGCACGTGCCTGTAATCCCAGCTACTCAGGAGGCTGAGGCAGAAGAATTGCCTGAACCCAGGAGGCGGAGGTTGTGGTGAGCCGAGATCGCGCCATTGCACTCCAGCCTGGGTAACGAGAGCGAAACTCCGTCTCAAACAAACAAACAAAGAAACAAACAAACAAAAAAACTGAGGTATAATTTTTGAGATATAAAACATTGAGATATAATTCACATCATAAAATATACTCTCTAGGACAGGCCTGGTGGCTCACACCTATAATCCCAGCCCTTTAGGAGGCTGAGGTGGGTGAATCACTTAAGTCAGGAGTTTGAGACCAGCCTGCCCAATATGGTGAAACCCTGTCTCTACTAAAAATACAAAAATTAGCCAGCTATGGTGGTGTGTGCCTGTAATCCCAGCTACTCAGTAGGCCTGAGGCAGGAGAATTGCTTGAACCTGCAATGCAGAAGTTACAGTGAGTTGAGATTGTGCCACTGCATTCCAGCCTGGGCAAGAGAGCAAGACTCCATCTCAAAAAAAAAAAAAAAAAAAAAAAATCACCCTTCAAAGTGTACAAACAGGGGTTGCACAAAACTGTGCAAACATCACCACTACGTAATTCTAGAACATTTCATCACACCAAAACAAAACCCCAAGCCCATTATCTGTCATTTCTATTCCCCTTTCCTACCACCTGGCAACCACTACCCTACTTTCCGTCTCTCTGAATGGGCCTATCTGGACATTTTGATATAAATAGAATCATTTACTATGTGGCATTTTGTAACTGGATTTTTTCATTTTGCATATTTCAAGGTTCATACATGTTGTTGTATAAATCAATACTTCATTCTTTTTATGGCTGAATAATATTCTATGTGTGTGTATAGATATGCCATATTTTATCCATCTACTCATCAGTTTGATGAATATTTGGGTTGTTTCTACTTTTTCATTATTATAAGAAATGTTGCTTTGTACATTTGTGTACAAGTTTTTGTGTGGCTGTGTTTTCATGTCTCTTAGGTATAAGCTAGGAGCAAAATTGCTGGGTTATATGAAAACTCTATGTTTAACCTTTTGAGTGACTGTTAGACTCTTTTCCAAAGTGGCCTCCTCATTTTATGCTCCTACCAGTAGTGTATGAGAGTTTCAATTTCTCTAAATCCTCAGCAACACTTGTTATTGCCCATCTTTTTGATTATAGTCATTTTGGCGGATATGTGTAGCGGTAACTCATTGTGGGTTTGATTTGCATTTCCCTGATAGCTAATGACACTGAACATCTCTCATGCGCTTTTGAACCTTTTATGTCTCTTCTTTGGATAAATGTCTATTCACATCCTTTGCCTGTTTTAAAATTGGTTGTCTTTTTATTGTGTTTTAAGAGTTCTTTATATACCCTGGATGCTAGACTCTTATCACATACATGAGTTTCAGATTTTCTCCCATTCTGTAGGTTGACTTTTCAATTTTTTTTTTTTTTTTTTTTTGAGATGCAGTTTCATTCATGTTGCCTGGGCTGCAGTGCAATGGTGCAATCTTGGCTTATTGCAACCTCCACCTCCTGGGTACAAGGGATTCTCCTGTCTCAGCCTCCCAAGTAACTCAGATTACAGGCACGTGTCAGCACTCTTGGCTTTATGTATGTATGTATGTATGCATGTATGTATGTATTTAGTAGAGACTGGGTTTCATCATTTGTCAGGCTGGTCACAAACTCCTGACCTCAGGTGATCCATCCACGTCGACCTCCCAAAGTGCTGGGATTACAGGCATGAGCCACCCTGCCCAGCATCTTTTCAGTTTCTTGACAGCGTCCTTTGGCTGGGTGTGATGGCTCACACCTGTAATCCCAGCACTTTGGGAGGCCGAGGCGGGTGAATCACCTGAGGTCAGGAGTTCGAGACCAGCCTGGCCAACATGGGGGAAACCCTGTCTCTATTTTTTTAATGAAAAAAAAAAATTAAAAGAAAGAAAGACAGTGTCCTTTAAGTGCAAAAGTTTTCATTTTCTTTCTTTAAAAAACAAAACAACACAACAGAGTCTCGCTCTGTGACCCATGCTGGAGTGCAGTGGCGCAATCTCTACTCACTGCAACCTCCGCCTCCTGGGTTCTAATGATTCTCCTGCCTTAGCTTCCTGAGTAGCTGGGATTACAGATGCCTGCCATCACACCCAACTAATTTTTAATAGAAACAGCGTTTTCCCATGTTGGCCAGGGTGGTCTCAAACTCCTGGCCTCAGGTGATCTGCCTACCTCAGCCTCCCAATGTCCTGGGATTACAGGCATGAGCCACCACGCCAAGCCAAAACTTTTCAATTTGGATGAAGTTCCATTTATTTTTTCTTCTTCTGTTTTAGTGTCAGATCTAAGAAACCTAATCCTAAAAAAAAAAAAAAAAAAAAAAAAAAAAAAATTGTGGTAAAATATACAAAATACAAAATTCACAGTTTTGACCATTTTAAAGTGTATAATTCAAAAATATTTAGTACATTCACAATGTTATGCAACTATCACCGATATCTAGTTCCAGAACATTTCATCACCCAAAAGAAAACCCTACACTGGTTAAGTAGTTACTCCATTCCTCTCTTTTCCCGTCCTGGCGACCACTAATCTATTTTATGTCTCTATGTATTTTCATATTCTGGACATTTCATAAAAATGAAATAATACAATATGTGGCCTTTTATTCTGGCTTATTTCACTTAGCATAATGTTTTCAAGATTCATCCACGTAGCATGTATCAGTACTTCATCCCTTTCTATGGCTGAATCATACGAATTATATGGATACACCACATTTTGTTCATCCGCTCATCAGTTGATGGACATTAGGGTTGTTTCTATCTTTTGACTATTGTGAATAGAAAAAGAAAAAAACATGCAGAAGTTTTTGTTTGAACATCTGCGTGTCTTTTAGGTATAACCTAGCAGTAGAATTGCTGAGTCATATAGAAACTCTGTTTAATCTTTTGAGTGATCAGTAGACTCTTTTCTTTTCTTTTCTTTTTTTTTGGATTGCAGCCATTTATTGAAATTGGAGACATTTTTTAATCTTCTTGAGACTCCATATCAGGCTGTCTACAAAGTCCACTGGGAGGCCGAGGATCATTTGAGCCCAGGAGTTTGAGGCTGTGGTGAGCCTCAAAGGGCCACCGCACTACAGCCTGGGTGAGGAAAGACCCTTTCAAGGGCCAAACTGCATGCTTGCTTGCTGTGGTCATTAAAAACTCTAGTTTTAGGTTAGCAGGTCTGCCTGTTACAAGATGAAAAATTCCATTTAAAACAGATCTGCCTGCATTTCTTCAAGCATGAATTCCAAGTCCTTTGCTTCTTTAGAACTTGCTCCACAAATTGCTCCACACAGTGTAGTCAAACTGACTCTCCATACCCAAGCAAGCCATCCATGGATAAAAACGTTACCAGCAGAACCCATAAAGCTGGTCCAGGCAAGTTGGATTCCACCATTTCAACTTCCAGCTTTCTGTGTAATGCCTGTGTGTCAACAGCTTGAGTTAGGCTTGTCTTTAGGACTTCAGCAGCTATTCTCATTCTTCCTTTGGGAAACAACTATCCATAAGGTGCTGTTGAGAGCCACATTGCATCCGCACCTAGCTCCATACCTTACGAGATCGGCCTCCTACCTCGAAAGTGACTCTTTTCCAAAGTGGCTGAATCATTTTACATTCCTACCAACAATAAATGAGGGTTCACATTTTTCCATATCTTTGTCAACACTTATTTCATTACTTTTTGTTTTACCTTATAGTCATCCTAGTGGGTGAGAGTAGTATCACTGTCATTTTGTATTTCTAATGACTAATGATGATACTGATGATACTGAGTATCTTCATGCACTCATTGGCCTTTTGTACATTTTTAAAAAGAGATTACAACTATATCTTCTTCTAAGAGTTTTATCATGTTTTAACTCTTATGCTTAAGAGTTATTTAATTTTTGTGTATGGTGTGGGGTAGGAGTCCAATTTATTTTTTTGTATGTGGATATCCAGTTGTCTCAACATCATTTGCTATTCTTTCCACATTATGTTTCATAATTTTTCATTGAGCGTTGGACATCACGTGTAGAACAGTGGAGACTGTAATAAATAATATTTATGCTTAGAAATGAGCATGCCTCTCCTTTTGATAGGCTGTTTGTGTGGGTAATTGAGGTAATTTGTCCAGATTTGATCCGGGTTTAGGTTTTATTGTTACTATGGTTACCTTCAGTATACTATCAGCTCCAAATTCCTAACCATAACCTTATGGTTAGGGTGGAGGCTAGGTTGGTAAAACTTTATCAATTTTTTTATTTCTTTTTTTTATCACCTATTCAGAGAATATATCAATTTTTTATCTTTCAAAATTGATTAATTTTCTTCCTCTCTTGACTCTTCCTATTCTTTTTGTCCTTGGGGGTAATTATTTTCCACATTAAAAAATTGTGATAAAATACACATAATATAAAATTTGCCATCCTAACCATTTATAAATGTATAGTACAACAGTATTAAATATACTTCATATGTTGTGCAACCACCACCATCATCCATCTTCATAATTCTTTTCATCTTGCAAAATGGAAATTCTATACCCATTAAACAGTAGCTCCCCATTCTTTCCTCCCCACAGACTCTGGAAACCACCATTCTACCTTCAGTCTCTGTGATCTTAACAATTCTATATAGCTCATATAAGTGAGATCATACAATATTAGTCTTTTCTGTTAATTTCTGTGTGTGTGTGAGACAGGGTTTCACTGTGTTGCGTGAGCTGGAGTGTAGTGGTGTGATAACGGCTCCCTGCAACTTCAATCTCCGAGGCTCAAACGATCCTTCTACCTCAGCCTCCCCTGTAGATGCACCACAGGCAAATGTTACCATACTTAGCTAATTTTCTTCATTTTTTTGTAGAGAAGGGGTCTTGTTATATTGCCCAGGCTGGTCTTGAACTCCTGGGCCTCAGCAGTCCTTCCACCTCAGCCTCCCAAAGTGCTGGGATTACAGATGTGAGCCACTACGCCTGGCCAACATTTGTCTTTTTGTGATTGGCTTATTTCACTTCGCATAATATTCTCAAGGTTCATCCATATTGTAGCGTATGTTAGAATTCCCTGCCTTTTTCTTGATTGAATATTCCATTGTATGTATACACTACATTTTGCTTATATGTTCATCTGTTGATGGACACTTGTGTTGCTTCCATGTTTTAGCTATTGTGAATAATGCTGCTCTGTTTTTTTTTTTTTTTTTTTTTTTTTTTTTTTGAGACAGAGTTTCGCTCTTGTTACCCAGGCTGGAGTGCAATGGCGCGATCTCGGCTCACCGCAACCTCCGCCTCCTGGGTTCAGGCAATTCTCCTGCCTCAGCCTCCTGAGTAGCTGGGATTACAGGCATGTGCCACCATGCCCAGCTAATTTTTTGTATTTTTAGTAGAGACGGGGTTTCACTATGTTGACCGGGATGGTCTCGATCTCTTGACCTCATGATCCACCCGCCTCGGCCTCCCAAAGTGCTGGGATTACAGGCTTGAGCCACCGCGCCCGGCCAATGAATAATGCTGCTTTGAATATGAGTGTACAAAGATCTCTTTGGGACTCTGCTTTCAATTCTTTTGGTTATACACCCAGAAGTGAAAGTGCTGGATTATATGATAATTCCACACGTAACTGTTTTAGGAACTTTCATATTATTTTCCACAGTGGCGGTACCATTTTACATTCCCACCAACAGTGCACAAGGGTTCCAATTTCTCCAAACCCTCATCAACACTTTTTATTTTCTGATTTTTTAAAATAGTAACTATCCTAATGGGTCTGAAGTGGTGTCTCATTGTAGTTTTATTCATATTTCCCTAATGATTACTGATGTTTAGTGTTTTTGTGCTTATTGGCCATTTATATATATTCTTTGGAAAAATATCTATTCAAATCCTTTGCCCATTTTAAATTATTTTTCATTGAAAAAACTGAGACAGAGTCTCACTCTGTCACCCAGGCTGGAGTGTGGTGGCATGATCTCCGTTCACTGCAACCTTCACCTTCTGGGCTTAAGCAATCCTTCCACCACAACCTCTCAAGGAGCTGGGACCACAGGCATGCCCCACCACACCAAGTTAATTTTTATTTTTATTTTTTGTATTTTTGCTAGAGGTGGGGTTTTGTTCTGTTGTCCAACCTGGTCTTGAACTCTTGGTCTCAAGCAATCTGACTACGTCCACCTCTCAAAGTGCTGGACTTACAGGCATGAACCACTGTGCCCAGCCCTTTGCTTTTTTTTTGAGACACAGTCCTGCTCTGTTGCCTAGGCTGGAGTGCAGTGGCACAACCTCAGCTCAATGCAACCTCCACCTCCCAGGTTCAAGCAGTTCTCTTGCCTCAGCTTCCTGAGTTGCTGGGATTACCAGCGCATGCCACCATGCCCGTCTTTTTTAATGTGTGTATTTTTATTAGAGATGGGGCTTCACCATATTGGTTAGGCTGGTCTCGAAATCCTGACCTTAGGTGATCCACTCACCTTGGCCTCCCAAAGGGTCAGGATTAAAGGCATGAGCCACCGCACCCAGCCCCATTTTAAAATCAAGTTGTTTTGTTTTTTCACCGTTGAGATTTAGGAGTTCTCTATATAGTATGGACATTAATCTCTTATCATATGTGTAATTTGCAAATATTTTCTCCCATTCTATGTGATGCCTTTTTACTCTCTTCATAGTGTATTTCAGTGAGCAAATTTTAAAAATTTTTATGAGGCCCAATTTATTTATTTATTTTTTGTTGCCTGTGCCTTTGATGTCATTTCTAAGAAATCACTGTCAAATTCACAGTTGTAAAGATTAGCCCTATTATTTTCTTTCAGAATTTTATAATTTTAGGTCTTACATTTAGGTCTTTGATCCATTTTGAGTTGATCTTTGATGTGGTTAGATAAGGGCCCAAATTTATTCTTTTGCATGTGGATAGCATACTTGATTACTATAGCTTGTAGTAAGTTTTGCAGTCAGGAAGTAGGAGTCTTCCAGTTTTGTTCTCCTTTTTTAACACTATTTTGGCTATTCAGGGTCCCTTGAAGTTCCATATGAATTTTAGGATAGGTTTTTATATTTCTGCAAAAAGCATTATTTGGATTTTGATAGGGATTGCACTGAATCTGTAGATTGCTATAGAAACATTGATGAATTTTTGTATGTTGAACCACCCTTGTATTCCAGGAATAAATCCTACTTGGTCATGGTATATAATCCTTTTAATATGCTGCTAAATTTAGTTTGCTAGTGTTTTGTTGAGGATTTTTGCATCAGTGCTCATAAAGGATATTGGGTTGTAGTTTTCTTTTCTTGTAGTGCCTGGTTTTGGTATCAGGGTTATGCTGGCCTCATAGAATGAGTTTGAAAGTGTTCTCTCCTTTTTGATTTTTTTCTTCTTTTTTTGAAAAGTTTGAGAAGGATTGGTGTTCTTTAAATGTTTGATAGAATTCATCAGTAAAACACTAGTTCCAGAGCTTTTATTTCTCAGGAGACTTTTTATTACTGATTCAGTCTCCTTGCTAATTATAGGGTTATTCAGATTTTCTATTTCTTTGTGATTTAGTCTCAGTAGGTTTTGGGTTCCTAAAAATTTATCCGTTTCATCCAGGTTATCTGATTTGTTGGCATGCAATTGTTTATAGCACTCCCTTATAATCCTTTTTATTTCTGTAGAATCACTTGTAATGCCCTTGCTTTCATTTCTGATCTTAGTAATTTGACTCTTCTCTTTTGCTTAGTCCATCTAGCTAAAGGTTTGTCAATTTATTGATCTTTTTAAAGAATCAATTTCTTGTTTCACTGATTTTCTCTGTTGTTTTCCTATTCTCTTATTATTTATTTCTCTTCTAATCTTTATGATATCCTTCCTTCTATTGGCTTTGGGTTTAGTTTATTTTTGTCTTTCTAGTTCCCTAAATTACTGTTAGGTTGTTGATTTGAGATCTTTTTTTTAATGTAAGCATTTATAGCAATAAATTTCTTCCTTAGCACTGCTTTTACTATATTTCATAAGTTTTGGTGTGATGCATAAATACTTACAGGCCATTAGCATGTATCTGTAAGTATTTTCTAATTTCTCTTGTGATTTCAATTGATTGCTCAATTTCATAATTTTTGCAGTTTTACTACCATTATTTCTAACTTGTCTTGTGCTATAAGAGAAAATACTTTGTATGATAGTTATCTTTTAAAATCTATTGAGACAATTTGTGGCCCAACATATAGTCTATACTGCAAAATGTTCCACGTACACTTGATAAGAACGTCTATGCTGTTGTTGTTGAGCACGGCGTTCTGTATATGCCCATTATCTCTAGTTGGTTTATTGTGTTGTTTAAGTTCTTTATTTCCTTACTTATCTTCCTTCTGGTTCTTCTATCTAATACTGAGAGTAGGGTATTGAAGACTCCAACTATTATTGCAGAACATTCTATTTCTCCCTTAAGTTCTGCCAGTTTCTGTTTAATGTATTTTGATGATCTTCATTAGGTATGTAAATTTTCATAATTGTTTTACCTTTCTTCCTGTATTAAACCTTGTAATAGTCTTAGCTGGGCCCAGTGGCTCATGCCTGTAATCCCAGCAGTTTGGGAGGCCAAGGAAGGAGGATAGCTTGAGCCCAGGAGTTTGAGAACAGCCTGGGCAACATAGTGAGACCTCATCTCTACAAATAATTAAAAATATTTGCTGGGCATGGTGGTGCATGACTGTGGTTCCAGCTACTTGGGAGGCTGAAGTGGGAGGATTGCTTGAGCCCAGGTGGCTGAGACTGTAGTGAGCTGTGATCAAGCCACTGCACTCCAGCCTAGGCCACACAGTAAGACCCCGTCTCCACAAATAATTATATAATGTTCTTTTCTCTTGTAATTTTTTAAAAAAGTTCTTTAAAAAATTGAAGTGTATGTTATCTGATGTTGGTATAAGCATTCCTGCTCTCTTTTGGTTTCCATTTGCATAGAATATGTTTTTTTTCCATCCTTCACTTTCAATCTATTTGTCTCTTTGGATCTAAAGTGAGTGCCTTGTAGAGAGCATACACTTGGATTATGTTTTTAAATCAGTTCTGACAATCTTTGCCTTTTGATTGGATAGTTTAATCCATTTACATTTACAGTTGGCTGGGAGTGGTGGCTCACACCTTCAATTCCAACACTTTGGGAGGTTGAGGCAGGCAGATTACCTGAGGTCAGGAGCTCGAGACCAGCCCTGCCAACATGGTAAAACCTCGTCTCTACTAAAAATACAAAAAAAATTACCTGGATATGGTAGCACACACCTGTAATCCCAGCTATTTTGGAAGCTGAGTCATGAGAATTGCTTCACTTGAACCTGGGAGGCGGAGGTTGTAGTGAGCCACGACTGTCCCACTGCACTCCAACCTGGGTGACAGAATGAGACCCTGTCTTAAAAAAAAAAAAAAAGAAGAAGAAGTAATTACTAATAAAAAGGGACTGACTTTTGATGTTTTGCTATTTGTTTTCCATATGCCTTATGGCTTTTTTTTTTTTTTTTTTTGAGATGGAGTTTCACTCTTGTTACCCAGGCTGGAGTACAATGGCGCGATCTCGGCTCACCGCAACCTCCGCCTCCTGGGTTCAGGCAATTGTCCTGCCTCAGCCTCCTGAGTAGCTGGGATTACAGGCACGTGCCACCATGCCCAGCTAATTTTTTGTATTTTTAGTAGAGATGGGGTTTCACCATGTTGACCAGGACAGTCTCGATCTCTTGACCTTGTGATCCACCCGCCTCGGCCTCCCAAAGTGCTGGGATTACAGGCGTGAGCCACCGTGCCCGGCCGCCTTATGGCTTTTTTGACCCTCATTTTTTTTTTCTATTACTTTTGTGTTTATTCATTTATCTGTATTTTGTATTGTGTTTATCTTTTGTAGTGAAACATTTTAAATTAATTTCTCATTTCCTTTTGGCTATATTCTATAGCTATGTTCTTTGTGATTACTATGGGGATTATATTTAACACCCTAAACTTAAAATACTATATTTTGAATTTATACCTGCTTAACTTCAATAACATAGGAAAACTCTGCTCTTTTAACAATCCACCCTCAACCCTTTTGGTTATTGATGTCACAAAATTACATCTTTACATACTGTGTGCCCCAAAACAAACAAATAATTCTTTGAGATGCATTAGTCTCTTAAATTATGTAGAAAACATAATGTGGAGTTACACATTAACATTGAACATTAAACAAAAATAGGGTTGGTCTCATTCTACCTAGGCTGGAGTGCAGTGGTATAATAATAGTTCACTGTAACATCAAACTTCTGGGGTCAAGTGATCCTTCTGCTTCAGCATCTTGAGTAGCTGGGACTATGTGTACACTGGCTAATTTTTATTTTTTAAGAGATAGGATCTTACTATGTTGCCCAGGCTGGTCTTGAACTCCCTGGCCTTAAGCAATCCTCCCACCTCAGCCTCCCAGAGTGCTGAGATTACAGGCATAAGCCACTACACTGATACTTACTCTTGAGCATTTCTTTCAGGGCAGGTTTAGTGGCATTGAACTCCCTTAGTTTTTGTTTACCTGGGAACATTTTAATTTCTCCCTCACTTCTGAAGGAAAGTTTTGGTGGGTATAGGATGTTTGGTTGACTTTTTTTTTTTCTTTTAGCACTTTGAATATATCAGTCTACTACCACTGGGTTTCAAAGTTTCTGATGAAAAACCTGTAGATAATCTCATTAAGGATCCTTTGTATGTGATGAGTTGCTTCTCTCTTGCTGTCTTCAAGATTCTTTGTCTTTCAAAAGTGTGATTACAATTGTCTCAGTGTGGATGTCTTTGAGTTCACCTTACTTGGAGTTTTTTTGAGCTTCTTAGACATTTATATTCATATCTTTCATCAAATCTGGGAAGATTTCAGCCATTATTTCTTCAAATATTCTCTCTGCCCCTTTCTCCCTTTTCCTTCTGAGACTCCCACAAGGTATATGTTGGTCAGCTTGATGATGACCCAGAAGTCCCTTAGGCTCTGTTCACTCTTCAACCTTTTTTCTGTTCCTGACTTGATAGTTTTCATTGCCCTATCTTCAAGTTCACTGACTCTTTCTTCTACCTGCTCAAATCTGCCTTTGAAAGTCTTCCGCAAAAATTTCATTTTAGCTATACTTTTGAGCTTCAGAATTGTTCCTTTTTGGTTTCTCTTTATTGATATTTAAATTTTGTTCATACATCATTTTCTTGACTCTCTCCATGTCTTCCTTTGATTCTTCAGGCATCCTTAAGATAGCTCTTTTAAAGACTTTGCTTAGTAGGTCTCCCATAAGGTCTTTTTCAGGGACAATTTCTGTGGAATTTTTTCCCTTTGAATAGGTCATGATTACTTTTTATTTGGTATGCCCTATAAATTATTTTTGTTAAAAACTGGACATTTGAATCTAATAATGTGGTAACTCTGGAAATAAAATTTATTTCCCTTTCACAGGGTTTGCTGTTTTTGTTGCTGTTTTATTGTTGTGAGCTGTCTCTGCCAAGGATCAGCCTGAAGTATAAACTTAAGGTCTTCTTAGGCCTTTACTAAGTCTGCATCTTCTCTAAGACATATGATCACCTTCTAATTTTTCCTGTATACGCAACTGCTTTGGAATATCCTAGTCTTAAATGTCTGGCTCCCAACAGGAAATAAAAGAGAAAAATGAAGAGGGAGGGAAGGGTGCAAGCACATTAATCCTAGAAGTCACTTCAACCAAAGGGATTTATTACTATGGGAGGAGGTATAAGAACAATGGTCTCTGCCTCTTTTTCTTTGCCCCTGTGATCAGAAATACCAATCAGGGCACAGATCCCAAGTATTTGAAAGACGGGTCCCTTTGCCCCTCTTGGCTCTTGCAAGCTGCATTCGAGCTGCTCTAGAAACATGTGCACAGCTGCCTGTCATGGGGCTGGAAGGTGAGGGATAGGTAGTTGTTACTATGCTGAGTTGCAATCGAACAAAATTAATCACAATTTATCATCTAAGCCAGGCGTCCCCAAACTACGGCCTGCGGGCCGCATGCGGCCCCCTGAGGCCGTTTATCCGGCCCCCTGCCGCACTTCAGGAAGGGGCACCTCTTTCATTGGTGGTCAGTGAGAGGAGCACAGTATGTGGCTGCCCTCCAACGGTCTGAGGGACAGTGAACTAGCCTCCTGTGTAAAAAGTTTGGGGACGCCTGATCTAAGCTTTCCCTTGGAAGTTTCAGGACTTCAACAGGCTTCAGAGCTCCAGAATAGTTACACCAGACAAATTCTGCCACTGTAATTGTCTGGGTGGGGAGACAGATTCCTGGTGCTTCCTACTCTGCCATCTTCCTAGAATCCTCTGGGTATTTACCTTTTAAAACATTATTTTACTCTTTCATGTGTGTGTGTCTGGGGGTGTCTAAGGTGGGGATCATACTATGTAGTACTTAATATGCTGTACTTTTTCCTTTTTTCCTTCCTTTTTCTCTCTTTGCCCTAGTATTTTATGTAGATTCTGTTGGTTAACTTCTTAATTTTGCTCACAGGTTAAAATATATCCAAATAGGGTTATGATAGAACCAGAGGAAGAATGCTCATCACAGACATCCTTGATATGGAACAAGTTGTAGCAACTTATGAAACTCTGCTACGTTTATCTTTGTAACAGTAAATTGCTCCGTGCAAGGGATAGGTGGCATTTTGTAGTGTGAAGTTTTTCTCGAAAATACAGGTTTGGGAAGATCTATATTGCTGTTGGGTGAAATCTGAAGATTCTGAGAATACATGCAAGAGAGAGATTATAATGATGGACGCTGAGATTTAAGTGGACTTGGAGAAAGAGGGATCAGATGGGCAATAAGAAGGGCTGGGGGTTAATGGACTATAAATGTCAATAAGGTCACAGAATTACACACAGAATGTACTCCAGTTTATATAAGTGAACTGGAAGATGAAATATATTGGCTAGAGAGGGATAGGGGCTTTGGAGAAAGTTCAATTACTTTTGATGAAATTTAGAGTGTGACCATAACATAGGTGATTGAGGTGGGCAGGGGCAGAAAAAGGGACTACTAAATGTGAGGAAAGCACGGCATTAGATAGGTCATTCATGGAAGGCTGAAGCCACCAACAATGATGGCATGTGCTGGGAAGAGAGAAAGTAACACAGGCACTAAAATCTTCCCTGTGAGACAGTGATGGGGAGATCAGTAGGCAGGACAATTAGAGAAAGGCTGGTTTAGTCAAGCGATGAATTCAAAAGAGCTAAGAGGAAGGATGAGAACTCATTGAGGAGGAGCAGTGGAGGCTTACTTCCTGACAACGAAGGCAGCCTCTGCTTAAGAGGGCTACAGGGTAAGCAGAATCTTAGGGGACAGCCAGAATAAGCCGTGCCTTTAGAGGACAGTTAAGGTGAAGAAGTGAAGCAAATATTTCAACAAGAAGGTGCATATAGAAAAGAATCTACCGATTTTAGAAAGGAAGTGCTGGAGGACACAGTGGAAAGGCTGGAAAGGGAAGCAGTAATGTGATGATGTGGTGGAAGATGACCACCGAGGTTAGGGTCAGACCTCTTGTGATTACTATGACAAATCCGTGGGGGATGGTAGTATTAGACTTGAAGGCTCTTAAAAGGATGGTAGGCTAGTGGTTTCAGGAATGTTGAGGCTACATTCCTTATCTCTACAACTGATCATGACTCTGGAGGGTCACACTGGTGACTGCCCTCCCCTACTAACCATTCCATATTCTTCCTGTCCTGTGTCACTGCCTTAGACCACTACGGTTCTCTGTCCAGTGGATGAGCCAAATCTTCCTTCTTTAAGAATATGAGTCCTTAATACTCCTGGTATCTAATATCCAAGTCAATTAGGACCACAACATTTGAAAAAAACTGTAGAAATATATAAAACATAAAAATTAATCTGAGGAAAAATCACTCAGAATGAAGCCTCTTTTTCAAACATAGCTATTTTTTTCTTACTGTCCTTTCTTGCCTTATGGTTTTCAGTCTTCTCTCCATGTGTTTGAGCATTTTAAACATATTTTAAATTCAGATTTTTTTTTCTTGTATTACTGACAGTTCTTGGAACCAATTTCTCCCACTGGTTGCATCTGCAGACTTTTCTTCTTGATGATTTGTTTCCTTTTTCATTGGGTGAGTTTCCCCTGTAAGGTCATTTTCAGTGGGATTTCATTTTCCACAGCTTTCTTTGTGAAAACTGGATTATGGCAGGATTCTTACAGTACAGTTCTTTGCTTTTTCTATGGGATTCATTAGGTTTCATTGGACCAGGATCAGCTTTTTGTTAGTTTTTCAGCTTGATATCTCAGTAACACTTGGGTACTCTGAATTTGGACCACTCACAAAGAGCAAAAGTGTGAATTTTTTCTTAGCTGACCCTTTCTACTTACATTTCTGAGTAATGGTAGACTTACTTGCATTCCCTTTTGAGTCCCAAGTCAATGAACAGTGTTTGTCTAGTCTTCATTTCACACACAGAAGGTCTTTTGAGACTCGCATCTCACTGTTGAAGCCCTAGTACTCAGCCATTAGGCTTATATCTGGCCTCAAGTCTCTATGAACTCATTGGTCTCCACTTTCAGTCACTCTCTACATTTTAGGTTCCATTCATTTCTAGCACCTAGAGACTTCCCTTTTTTTTTCTTCTTGAGACAGCGTCTCACTCTGTCACCCAGGCTGGAGTACAGTGGTGTGATCCTGGCTCACTGCAATGTCTGCCTCCTGGTTCAAGCAATTCTCCTGCCTCAGCCTCCTGAATAGCTGGGATTACAGATACATACCACCACACTCAGCTAATTTTTGTATATTGAGTAGAGACAGGGTTTCACCATGTTGGCCAGGCTGGTCTTGAATTCCTGACCTCAGGTGATCTGCCTGCCTCAGCCTCCCAAAGTGCTGGGATTACAGGCGTGAGCCACGGCACATGGCTGGAATTTCCCAATCTTGGTTTCAAGTCTAGTTGTGTATTAAACTTTTTGTTTTATTACATATATTAAATATTTCTGTTTGAGGTGGAAAAGAGTTTGCCTGCAATCACTCTATCTGTTGTATATTGGTCATAAGTCATCCCAAATCATTCCACATTATGCAAACAGAGGGTCTTTTAAAACACATATGGTGCTGGAAAAACTGGTTAGCCATATGCACAAAGCTAAAATTGGATCCTTTCCTTACACCTTATACAAAAATTAACTTCAGATAGATTAAAGATTTAAACATAAGAGCTAACACCATAAAAACCATAGAAGAAAACCTAGGCAATACCATTTAGGACACAGGCATGGGCAAGGACTTCATGACTAAAACACCAAAAGCAATGGCAACAAAAGCCAAAATAGACAAACGGGATCTAATTAAACTAAAGAGCTTCTGCACAACAAAATAAATTATCATTAAACTGGCAACCAACAGAATGGGAAAAAGTTTTTCTAATCTACCCATCTGAGAAAGGGCTAATATCCAGAATCTACAAAGAACTTAAACAAATTTATAAGAAAAAAAAAAAACCATCAAAAAGTGGGCAAAGGATATGAACAGACACTTCTCAACAGAAGACATTTATGCAGGCAACAAACATATGAAAAAAAGCTCATCATCATTGCTCATTAGAGGAATGCAAATCAAAACCACAATGAGATACCATCTCACACCAGTTAGAATGGTGATCATTAAAAAATCAGGAGATAATAGATGCTGGAGAGGATGTAGAGAAACATGCTTTTACACTGTTGGTGGGAGTGTGAATTAGTTCAATCATTGTGGAAGACAGTGTGGCGATTCCTCAGGGATCTAGAACTAGAAATACCATTTGGCCCAGCAATCCTATTACTCAGTATATACCCAAAGGATTATAAATCATTCTATTATAAAGACACATGCACACATATGTTTATTTTGGCACGGTTCACAATAGCAAAGACTTGGAACCAGCCCAAATGCCCATGAATGACAGACTGGATAAAGAAAATGTGGCACATATATGCCATGGAATACTATGCAGCCATATGGCTAAAGCTGGAAACAAACCATCATTCTCAGCAAACGGACACAAGAAAAAACCAAACACTGCAAGTTCTTACTCATAAGTGGGTGTTGAACAATGAGAACACATGGACACAGGGAAGGGAACATCACACACCAGGGCCTGTTGCGGAGTGGGGGGCCAGGGGAGGGATAGCAGGGGGTGGGGAGATAGGACAGGGACAGCATTAGGAGAAATACCTAATGTAGATGACGGGGTGATGGATGCAGCAAACCACCACGGCATGTGTATACCTATGTAACAAACCTGCATGTTCTGCACATGTACCCCAGAACTTAAAAGTACACCAAAAACAAAAACAACCAAAAACAAAAACCACCACAAATCTGATCATTTCATTCCCTTAGCATGGCATTCAAAGTTCTTTGAAATCAGGAACCTTGCCTCTGTAGTTTCATTTTCTACCAATTTCCTCTCTTCTCTACACTCATATTTCAGCCACAGGCAATAACCCTTCTCTTTCCTTTCTCTCATAATTGCATTTAGGGTGTGTGTTAATGGTAAATTTACATTTTCCCTAATCTTTGCATACTGTCAAGATGGGATTGCAAAAGTAGTAATGTCTATTTCTTGAGAACCTAGACCCAGAAAACAGTAGCTCCATATAGCATCACCTCTGGACATAGTACTGCAATATGACCTTAACTTTACTCAATTAAAAGTGCTGTCAATTAGATTTGTATTAAATTAGTTATTAGGTTTGTATTAAATTATATATTAAGATTGTTGTATATTTTAATAATATTATTAAATCACCCTTTCTAAAATTTGGTATGTTTTTTCATTTGTCAGATCTTATTTTTATCAATCTGGTTTTCTTGTTAAATTTATTATGAATAGGTAATACAATATGGTTTCTTGTTAAATTTGGTTTAAATTACGGTTTTGTTAAGTTTACTAAATTTATTTTGAACAGGTAATACATTAATATTGTTCAAAACATGCTGAAAAGTATTTAAAATAACATAGCAATGTTTCCCTTCCATTGCTCTCCCCAAATTGCCCAGTTCTGCTCCCTTACAGAAGTAGGTTATGTATATATGAGCAAATACATGTACCTACTTGCTGCAATTGTAAATGGAATGTTTTTTGTTAGTTTCTAGTTGATGATTGCTAGAATACAGAAAAGCAATTGATTTTTGTACAGTTATCTTTTATTCAGATACCCAATTTTCTTATTAATGCTAATGGGCTTTTACTATAGCCTCCCCCATCCCATTTTTAGACAGGGTCTCGCTCTGTTGCTCAGGCTGGAGTGCAGTGGCATGATCTCATCTCACAGCAACCTCTGCCTCCTGAGCTCAAGTGAGATTCCCACCTCAGCCTCCCGAGCAGCTGAGACTACAGGTGCATGCCACCACATCCAGTTATTTTTTTTGCTGTGATGGGGTTTCACCATGTTTCTCAGGCTAGTCTTGAATTCCTGGACTCAACCCATCCACTTGGCTTGGCCCCTCAGTGTTGGGATTACAGGTGTGAGCTACTGCTCCTTTTTTTTTTTTTTTTGGAGATAGGGTGGCAGCCTGGAATGCGGTGGCATGATCATAGCTCACTATAACCTCAAACTCCTAGGCTCAAGGAATCTTCCCACCTCAGCCTCAGGTAGCTGGGAATACAGGCATGCACTATCATGTCTGGCTTGAAACAACTTTAAACTTACAGAAAAGTCACAAAAATAATACAAAGAATTCATGTACATCCTTCCCTCAGATTTCCCACATGTTAACATTTGTTCGTTTGTTTCTGAATCAGTCTCACTCTGTCCCCCAGGCTGGGATGCAGTGGCATGATTTAGGCTTACTGTAACCTCTGCCTCAACGTTCAAGGAATTCTTGTGCCTCAGCCTCCCAAATAGCTGGGATTATAGGCATGTGCCACCATGCCTGGCTAATTTTTGTATTTTTAGTAAAGAGGGGTTTCACTATGTTAGCCAGCCTGGTCTCAAACTCTTGACCTAGGTGATATACTTGCCTGGGACTTCCAAAGTGTTGGAATTACAGGTGTGAGCCACTGTGCCTGGCCAACACCTTACTTTTTGCTTTATCATTCTGTGTGTGTGTGTGTATGTAGTTTTCTGAAATACTGGCAAATCAAATTAGAGGTTTATAATGTTTAACTTCTAAATACTTATATTTTCTAAAAACAAGGACATTCTCTTCCATAATCATAATTATCAAAATGAGAAAATTTAAAATACTATCACTTTAGACATTTAAATAACATTTAAGTTCTTGATGTTGTAAATTAATAAATTTCCTGACACTGAGCCTTGTATTGCTAAAATAAAGCTTATGTAATCAGAGTGTACAATTCAACTTGATTTTTTTTTTTTTTTTTGAGACGGAGTTTCGCTCTTGTTACCCAGGCTGGAGTGTAATGGCGCGATCTCGGCTCACCGCAACCTCCACCTCCTGGGTTCAGGCAATTCTCCTGCCTCAGCCTCCGGAGTAGCTGGGATTACAGGCACGCGCCACCATGCTCAGCTAATTTTTTGCACCATTAGTAGAGACGGGGTTTCACCATGTTGACCAGGATGGTCTCGATCTCTTGACCTCGTGATCCACCCGCCTCGGCCTCCCAAAGTGCTGGGATTACAGGCTTGAGCCACCGCGCCCGGCTCAACTTGATTTTATTTGGAATTTTTGCATCTATGGTCATAGGTGAGATTAGGCTGTAACATTCTTTCTGGCATTTTACTGGGTTCGAGTACAATGGCAGCTTAGATAATAGTTAAAACTCAGCTATTTTGGGGGTTGAGTGATGGCTACAGGAGTGTATTTACTTTGTAATCATTCACTGAGTTGCCTACTTGTGATCTGTACAATTTCCCATATGTTTTTAAATTAAAAACACAAACTTTTATTTTTTGTTTTGGGGACAGGGTCTCACTTTGTCACCCAGGCTGGAGTGCAGTGGTGCAATCTTTGTTCACTGCAATCTGGGCTTCCTGGGTTAAACAGTCTTCCCCACCTCAGCCTCCCAAGTAGCTGTGACTGCAGGCATGCCCCACCACACCTGGCTAATTTTGGTTATTTTTAGTAGATGTGAGGTCTTGCCATGTTGCCCAGGCTGGTCTCAAAACTCCTGGGCTCAAGTGATCTGCCCACCTTGGCCTCCCAAAGTGCTAGGATTACAGGTGTGAGCCACCATACCTGGCTAACAATCTTTTCAAGGATAAAATTTTATGTATTTTTCACCCTGTCTTACAGTGCTAAAAAAGGATAAAATTTTAATCAGCTTTCCAATTGCTTCTTGGGTAATCAATTGGCCTATTAAAACTATGTCTAGGATCAGTGTTTGCTGGGAAATTATCCATGTGCTCTGATTTCAAAGTTGTTTCCATAGAGTTCTCTTATTATTCTCAATTCCTTTATGTGGTTATATCTAACTTCTCGTTACTAATTTTGTTCTTTTTTTTGGCTCCTTTCACCTTTTATCAGGCTCAGGATGTTTTATCTATTTTATTGGTGCTTTCAAAGAATTGTTTTTTAATTTATTTATTTTTCTACCATGTTAACTTTAGCTTTTATCTTTATTGGTCCATTTTCTTTTTTTTTTTTTAATGGTTTAAATGTTTTTTTTTTTTCCTATATTTCATTTTCTTCTTTTACTATACTGAGGAATTTCCCTAAATTTAAAAATCACTACACACCTTTGAGTTTTTCCTTTTGAATAATAAATGTGTTGCACTTTCATTTCCAAGTCTGGACTCATATGTTCTAGGATCCTTAATAAGGAATCTGGGGCTGGGTGCAGTGGTTCATGCCTATAATCTCGGCATTTTGGGAGGCCAAGGCGGGTGGATCACTCGAAACCAGAAATTTGGGACTAGCCTAACATGGTAAAACCCCATCTCTACTAAAAGTACAACAACAACAACAAAATTAGGTGGGGGTGGTGGTGCATGCCAGTAGTCCCAGCTACTCAGGAGGCCAAGGCATGAGAACCACTGGAACCAGAGGTGGAAGTTACGGTGAGCCGACATGGCACAACCACACTCCAGCCTAGGTAACAGAACAAGACTGTTTTTTAAAAAAAGAAAGAAATCTGGGTCTTACCTTGCTGCATTTTCTCAGAGCTCCAATCCTGGTGGGTCCCAATGCCTGGCCACAATGACATGACAGACAAAAACATGCTGAGCAAACGAACAATACTTTTCTGTTCCAGGACCAACTGAGATCTGCACTTGCTGCAGATCCTATCCACACACCCAAATATTCCTGAAGCATTTGTGATGTGCGAGCACTGGGGCAGGTTCTATGAATGGCTGAACAGTTGGGTATCCGCCCTCTTCGAGCTTACATTCTAGTGATGAAGACTTAGAACAGGTAGCACAGTGAGCTGAGCTTTGCCTAGGATGCCGTGGAAAAGATATGGGCCACCACCACCTAGGAGGTCTGGCAGAGAATCTCTGAAAGAAGTGGTTCTTAATTAGGCTCCTTAGACTAAGGTTCTACCCTGTCTCCTTATTCTATTCTCAAGAAGGTGGCTATTTGGTTTTCTTGTATAAAAGTGATCTGATTAAAGAGGGAAAAAAGAATTAAAAAAATACAAAAAAAAAAAAAAAGATAAAAAAAGAAAAAAAGTGATCTGATTTTGAGTTATATGCCTAGTGTTCCTAGCCACAGTTAACTGAACCAACAGACTGAGAGCCAGGCATAAGACATCTATCTAGTAGGAATACTGCATACAGGATGGTCACTGGCTGACTTAACTAGAGCCTCTATGGGAAGTCTAAACATCAAAAAGAAAGAAAGGAGCAGAAACAGAGATAGCAGAAGAAAAAGCAGAAAAGAATAGTAAGGTTATAAAAATGGCAGTCACAAACCCTAGAGTATTAGATTAAAACCATATGTAAACTAATGATTTTTATTTATTTATTATTATTTTTATTTTATTATTTTTTTAAAGATGGGGTTTCACCATGATGGCCAGGCTGGTCTTGAACTCCTGATCTCAGGTGATCTACCCACCTCGGCCTCCCAAAGTGCTAGGATTACAGGCGTGACCCACAGCGCCCAGCCAATTTTTATTTATTTTTAAAAACATGAGACAGGGTCTTGCTCTGTCACTCAGGCTGCAGTGCAGTGGTACAATCAGAGCTGATTACAGCCTTGACATCCTGAACTCAAGCAATCCTCCTGCCTCAGCCTCCTAAGTAGCTAGGACTACAGAAATGTGCCACCATGCCTGGCTAATTTTTTTTTTTTTTTTAAATTTTTGGAGGATGAGGTCTTGGAATGATGCCCAGGCTGGTCTTGAACTCCTGGGCTCAAGTGATCCTCCCACCTTGGCCTCCCAAAATGCTGAGATTATAGTCATGAGCCACCATACTTGGCTCATGGTTTTTAATAACATACAGATGGATAGACGGAATAATAAATTCAGGTGTGTGTATTTGCATGTTTTAACATACATACATATATGTTTTCCAGCTCTGTGGGTTGAGGTGGTCTATAAGCAATGACACTTGAGCAATGAGACTCTAGCCAGGAATATATACTGTGTCCAGATCTTGGTTTCCAGACTTTGTTTCAAGTGGTACCAAGAAACTACTTGGTTTCTAAGTTCCTTTTTTCTCAAATAAAAGGAACTGAGAGCTTCTCAGAGAAATGACAGATGTCAGGGCTGAGACAGAGAAAACAGGAGTAAGCCTGACACATCTTGCGGTGCCAGAAAATGCTTAAAAAGTGACAGGGGCAATGTTGAAACAACACAGGTGCCAATGAGTACTAATTACTGAATGAGTTCTCACTGGCCAAATCTGAGCCGATTTGAGCAACAAAATAAACTATGTTAGCATTAGATTATAACCTGTAGAATAAAACAGATACCATTCATTCATACTGATATAAATTATCAAATAAATAAATGAGAAGGGACAGCTCTTCTTTATAGTCGAATACCAATTAACAAATACAGGTAAAATAAGGAAAATTAGGCAAGCACAACATCAATATCTGTTATAGGCAAGAATCATTGATGACGAAAACGAAAATCAGCAGGCATAATTGTAAGGATAAACGAGACATTCACACAGCTTCAAAGTATCTCCCCAGAAGATTCTTATTAAATTCAAAGAGAAAACTCCTAATTTTACAGTGGAGAAACCTGGCATACACCACCTTAGCCATGTGATCAAAATTACCACCACCTAGGCTGTATATGGTGGCTCACACCTGTAATCCCAGCACTTTGGGAGGCAAAAGTGGGTGGATCACCTGAGGTCAGTAGTAGAGACCAGCCTGGCCAACACGGCTAAACCCTGTCTCTATTAAAACAAAAATTAGCCGGGTGTGGTGGTGGGCGCCTGTAATCCCAGCTACTCAGCAGGCTGAGGCAGGAGAATCACTTAAATCCAGGAGGTGGAGGTTGCAGTAAGCTGAGATTGCACCACTGCACTCCAGCCTGGGCAACAGAGTGGGATTCCGTCTCAAAACTCCAAAACAAATAAAAAGTTACCACCACCCTTCACTAGGAGGCACTAAGAAGGGTACAGTATCACTTCTGCGGTTGTCTTGCCAAAAATGCAGACCCTCAATCACATCATGTAAAAACACTAGACAAAGTCAAATTGGGGAATATTCTATGAAATAACTGGCCTCGATTCTTCCAAAGTGGCAAGGTCATGAAAAACAAAGAAAAATGGAGAAACCGTCACAGGCTGACAGATGAAGGAAACACGACAACAAAATGCAATGCGGGATTCTGGACAAGAAAAAGGACATCAAGGGGAAAACTGGCAAAATTTGAATGTCCACAGATTAGTTAGTAGTAGTTTATCAAAGTTAACTTCCTGGTTTTGTTTTTGGAGAAGGAGTCTTACTCTGTAGCTCAGGCTGGAGTGCAGTGGCGTGATCGAGCTCACTGCAATCTCCAACTCCCAGGTTCAAGTGATTCTCCTGCCTCAGCCTCCCAAGTAGCTGGTATTACAGGCGCCTGCCACCATGCCCGGCCAATTTTTGTATTTTTAGTAGAGATGGGGTTTCACCATGTTGGCCACGCTGGTCTCGAACTCCTGGTATCAGGTGATCCACTGGCCTCGGCCTCCTAAAGTGCTGGGATTACAGGCATAAGCCATCACACATGGCAATTTCCTGGTTTTGATAAACTACAGTATGGCTTTGTAAGAGGTTATCATTGGGAGAAGCTAGATAAAAAGTACATGGGAATTTTCTACTATTTCTGCTACTTTCTGTAAGTCTAAAATTATTTCTAAACAAAAAGTAAAAAACAATGAAAAGAAAAGCAGTCACTGAGGTAGGGAACAACAGCCCCTGAGGAGTAGACGGTGATCCAAGCATCTTCTGGAGCCCACAGCCTAGATTCTGACTGCCTCATATCCATCATACTATTAGGACATGCTTCCATTACCCATGAGACTTTGATTCCTGGCCCCATTCCTGCTTCCTAAAAGAGACTAGCTAAGGACACTACCTGAGGCTTCCACAAAGGGCCTGCAGCGGGAAGGTGGATGGAGTGTTTATTAGCGGCAGCTACTGCAGATGGTGCCCAAGGATGCACCTTGCTGGCTAAGGTGGGCTTGAAACATTGGCTGGTCTGTGAAATGCCCTTGGGGGATGGTGTCCAGATCCTCTGCTTAGTGACTAACATGCAGACTGAATAAACTGCATATTTATTCCAGGTTCATTTAGAAAAGCTGTACAGATAGGGCTGAGGCCAACTACATGGCCACGTGGGCAGAGGTCAAACCTATGATCTCTCTCCCTACAGCTTCCTAATGTCTGCGATGTTAGTCTTTTGAAGGAAGTCCCACAGAGCTGAGCTTGCTTGGTTATCTGGGACTGCTGCTCAGTTCGAGTAGGGGAGGGTAATGAACCAGTCCAGGCCTCCTCCTAGAGGTGTCCAACACTGGCCTAATCCCCAAGGCTGAAGAAACATGGTCTGGCCTGACCCCAGGACATGGGGTGGGGAGGAACAGTGGGCTAATACAGTAGTGGAAACAGGCAAGATTCTATGGGTCCCTTCCCTTAGAATTTTAGGGTATGGAACAAGGAGGCTACAGACTTAATTGCAGACCCATCTGCACCTGGGCCTCCGAACTCTTCCTCCACTACCAGTGAAGCCATTCTGGGGACTGAGTTGCATGAGGGCTGGCAGAGGGTGGCAGTTCACAGTCTGGTCCCTGTCTTCTTCCAGCCAGCTGTGTTCTTAGCTGCCATACTTCTGAGCTTCCTGGGAATATGAGAAAGTCCAGCAACTATGGGGGACGGGGATCATTCTGAAGGAAATAAGGGACCTCCCTCCCCCTTGCCTTGAAGGAGTAGAAAGGCAGCTCCTCTCCTGAAGGCTTGTTAGCAGGTTATGGGCCCACAACAAAGGGGCCAGAGTAGGGCAAAATTTCTCCTTCGGGTTTTGGGGCTGAGGAGGGGTCTCCAGGGGCTGTGAGGAGGTAAGCAGGCCTTAGGCTGGGTAGAGATGGGAAAGGCATGAGGGGAAGATAGGTGAGTCACCATGCCACAGCCGAGGGGCTTTTATTGGACGGTGAGGGTGCATATAGGCAGGCAGGTGGCTGCTAGAGGACGTTGCACACCTTTTCAGGGTGCAGTGGTGCCCGGATGTCCAGTTTGCGAGTCTTGCTGTCCTTGTCGATGATCTCCAGCCGCAGCTTGGGGAGGCGCTTCTCAGCCTGGGGTGAGGGCAGTTCTGGGCTCTTGAGTAGCTGCTTGTCTGAGTCCTCCACTGTGATGCGCAGAGTGCAGCCCCCTGGTAGCAGGTCCTGCTCATAGGCTGCTGCCAGCTGGTTCACCACACGGCGCTCTACCTGCGGGTGGGGAGGTGAAGTGGTGGTCACTGCTGCAGCCTCGACCCAGCCTGGAGGCTGGCCTCCATCACTTACTGCTAGGGTGACTCAGAGACCTCCTTTGGGCCTGAGACTCAGCTTTCTCATTTGCCAACCGTACTAATAACAGCTAGCTTGCAGGACTGCGCTCAGTTTCTGAGGCTCCCAGTCCAGTCCCACAGTCCTAGGGGGGTTCATATTTGGCTACCCTCCAGCAGGGGTTTTACTTGGTGATCATGTGTTTATGGTTACAAATGGGCACCGCTCTGGGTGTGAATAATTCCAACAACCAAACTGTGGGAGGCAGACTGGGTCTGGGGGTTCCAGGGAAGAGTGGTGTGGAGGCGCCTCATTTCTCAGGCTCCTGTGCTCACCTCATGTTTGATGGAGCGGGCGCCATAGTGCACGTTGTAGCCGTCGACTAGCACGTCTGCCACCTCGCGGTCCCAGAGCAGCGTGATGTTGTGTCTTTGCTTGGCCTAAGGCAGGTCAGATAAAAGCGTGCCTGCATGTGGCCCACTGCTTTCCATCTCTTGCCACTCTGACCTGAGGCCAGGGCCACTGGCCCCACGCCACTGTGCTCTACCCTCTGTGTGTATGTGGGTGCCCCCAGTCCAGTGTTGCAGATTTCCAGTGGCTGGCTATCCTGCCCCCACCCATGGGTATTCCCCTCTTACTCTCTTGGCCCAGAAGTTTAGTTCCTTGTTGACGAGTTGGATGAGCTCTGAGTGGCAGAAGGGGAGGAAGTAGACGATCTCATTGATCCGTCCCAGAAACTCATCCCTCCGGAAGTGAGCCTGCATGACCAGGTTAGGGGTGGGATGAGCTCAGTGACCCAGAGAGGTTAGAAAAATTACCAGACACCAGGGGGAAGACTGGGGAAATTACGGGACTTCCAGATCTTTAGGATGGCTAAGATCACCCTCCTCCAACCTTACGCTCCAGCAGGGACGTGCCAAGAAAGACCTCTTACTTTCAGGATAGGGCGAATCACATTCTCCTTGAAGTTCTTTGAGATGGTGATCTTGTCACTTATCTGGACATCTCCTGTGGAGATGGAATCATAAACTGCTTACTCCCCACCTGCGGGGCTGTGCCTGCCCGTTGGCCTGCCATGGAAAGTGCCCTGGTCCTGCCTGCCTGTGTGGTCATGGCCAGGGTCTCAGGCTTTCTGAGATTCAGTCTGGTCTTCTCTGACCAGGCACTTTCTGAGGCCCCTGCAGCTCTCCTATGTACAAAGCCTATGGATCCTTAGGGTGAGTGTTGTGTGAGGGAAGAGGAGAGGAGAGGAAGCGTCAGGATTAAGACTTGAGTCCTGACTTGGAGAAAGGGGCCTGCAGAGCTCGATCTTGAATGGAAAAGGTGACAGACACAGCTTCCTGCTGGATGTGCTCATTTTTTTCAGCACTCTCCAGGGCCCACCTACGCAGGAAGCTGCCCTGGGTGAACAAGGCTGTGTCCACTGCCATAGAGTTTTTGATCTGGTGTCCCCTCCTTGCACCAAAGCATCTCTATCTATTGCATGTGCGTCTCCTCAGTCCCCTAAGACCCTGGGCAGCTTCTGGCCTGCCACCCTGGTGTAGCTCTGTCCATTCATGCCTGGATCCCTCTTACCACCCAACAGACTTGGGGCTTTCTTAAAGAAGTAGGGGCACTGTCTCTTTTGTCTGTTTCTCCCTCAACCCCCACTACTTGGTGTCTTGCCTGGTGGCTGCTCAGTGTCAGCTAGGGACAGAGCTGTCCACTAGCACCTGCACCTGGGCCCATGGCCCCAATCCCATCCTTCCCCAGGAGATAGGCTGGCGGCCTGGCCACTGGCCCAGACTGCTCAGGTCAGCCACCATACCCAGGTTTTCGGCAATACGGTTACGGCTCATCTCCAAAGCTTCCTGCCTCAGTTGCAGCGCGTGCTGTGCGATCTCGTCACTGGCCACATTGGAGGTCATGATGAAGATGGCATCTTTGCAATCAATGGTCTTCCCTTTTCCATCTGTCAGTCGGCCCTGGGAAGGGAAGGGAAGGATACAGTCAGGAAGCTGTGAGCCTAAGCAGGCCTCAGCACCCTCAGTTCTCACCTCCGTCAGGAGGCCTCCAAAGAGCCCTGTTTCCCTCCAGCCCCGGCGGTCAGCTGCTCCCTCCTCTCGAGCACTGGACTAGCACCTTGACTCCTGTGCTTGCTGCCCTGGGCTGCAACTGCTGTAACTACTGAGTGCCTCCAGGTAAGGCTACACTTACTCTCTGGAATCTCCTGAGGCATCCCACTATCCCTGGCATCCAGAAGTCAGAGTTAAACACCCATCTGTGCAACCAACACATTTTTCAGAGGCCCATTCTGAGCCAGGCTCTGTGGTGGGGGTACTGGGGTCTCAATGAGCCTTCAACTTATGCTCTATTCTCCCAGTATGAGAAGCAGTGAGATACAGGAAACAAGCAATAACCATCCAATATGTTAACATGATGATAAAGGGAAGCACAGGATGCTGTAGGAATTCAGAGGAGGGTACTTTACAGGGCTACTGTGAGGAACAGATGTGGTTATCTGCAAAATTCTTAGTAAACCATGCTGTAAGAATGTTCAGAGCTATTATTACTGTAGTAGATGATATATAATGAATTGAAACAGGACGATCTCTTATCTTTGGAGCTGCTGTCTGGCCTAACAGAGAAGGATAAAAAATGAGGTTGCTTCTTTAACCACTTTGGGGCATTTCCTTCGAATCCTCAGCTCTTTCTAGAAGGGATACAGGAGGTATCTATACTGAAGAAAGACACACCAGAGAGAGAAAAGGAGCAAACAGCAAAGGGCAGAGACAGAAGAAGTGATAAAAGTAAAGCATTCTGGGGCCAATCAGTTGAAGGGTACAGAGCCCTGCTCACTCAGTGAACCTCAAGGGCATGACCATACAATAGGCATGACCATACTTTATATCACTGATAACAAAAGCAATGATCAGGAACTCCTTGAGAGCAAGTGACAGGGTGACAATGCTGAACACAGACAGGGACTTCTACTTTCATCACAGATGCTCTGCTTAGTGCTTCCTGTGTACAATTCCACTCCTTTCTAGGTAAGTGGCTCCCTGATGGCAGAGGCTGGGTCTTGTTTATCATTGTGTTCCAGAACAGCGTCTGATATAGAGTAGGTGTTTGACACCTGCTTGCTGGAGGTCGGAATCTTCACATCCACCCTGGGAGGTAGGTGCAGTTAGGACCCCTACAAAGAAACTGAGGCTCAGACAGGTTCAATATTTGTTTGAGGTTTCACAGCTAGGATACGGTAGAGGTGAGACTTGAATTGTCTGACCTCAGAAACCATGCCCTTCCCTTTGCACCAGGCTACAGAGGTCATACCAATGGTGTTGGATGCATGAGGCCTCATGCTATTTTCTTCCCTTCAACAGAAATTTCTCAGAATTTTGCTCAATTCAGTTTGTATCCTTTGATCTTCACTTGCAATTTTGATCTCCAATTGCATTTGGAGAGATGCAATTGGGACAGATGCTAGGGAGGAGATCTGCCTGAGATTTCTTCTGGGGAGCAGAGAAAGCACAGCTCCCGCCAAGCCAGAAACCATGGCTCTGGGGATACATCACTGACCTCAGCCTGTTGGCTCCTGCCTCAGTCAGGGATGCTGGGCCCTGCCTGAGCTTCAGGGTCAGCCCTTGCTTCTAAAGCCAGTGTAATGGTAAACCCAGTACTGCCCTTTAGGAGCAAAGGAGAAAGGACTGTGCATCAACTGAGCGCTTACTGCATGCTGGGTGTGCTTTCCAGCCTTGCTTTCCACTGACAGGCCTCTGAGAAACTGTTAATTCCCAAGGGGCCTGGTGATCCACGTCCTGGAGCTAGTCACTCTGTGGTCCCTGCCTTGAGGCAGGAAAAGGGGAAGCAAGGGTGCAAGCAGATGTCCTTGAGCTTTTACCAGCAGCTTTTCACTCTCACCCTCTGCTTGAGTTCTAATCCAACAGAATCCACTGAAGGCAGTTCTAGTTTTAGGCACCAGGGGTGTGTGTGTGAGAGACATGTCCAACATATATGACACTGTAATGCATATGACAGTGTATGTGTTCCATACTCACTTTGCAGAGCTTATCCCCAAGGACTGAGTTCACACATTGCTATACTGGACAGAGCAATAACCCAGCAGCAATTTCATTCTAAGAGATCAAAGCTCTGCTCATAACTGGGCCTGAGGATGAGTCCCAGGTGGGTGAGGGGAGCAGGTGCAGTGCACAACTGACCCAAAGGGTGATTTTCAGTGCTCATGTCTCCTTTCCCTCAGTTTCCTTGGCAATAAAGATGCATCCCAAACAGAGAGCTGTCCGTGCCTCACCTCCCTCTAACAACCAAAGCATGCACATCCTGGGTGGGGCTTGGATGCTCACCCCAGGGCTACGGGGCTGCTCTCCCACTATCTCACGTATGAATCCTTGATGGGAGGAGCAGGCGCTGGGCTCTCTGGGGACTAGTCTTTTCCTAGGACTTCTGCCCTGGGGTCACCTGTAAGTGGCCAGCATTAGTCCTGCTTTGATGAGAGCAATAGAATTCTTGCTTTTCTGGGCCCAGGCTTGGGAAAACTAGATTGGGTGGGGATGGGGGTGCTTCCCTCACAGCTCCAGCCTGGATTAGGTGCCCCTACAAGTGCTGCTCATCCCTGGTGCAGCACCGACCACGGTGGACTGAACTGTTTTTTAGAGGCCCGTCTCCCACTCATTGGTCACACTGAGGCCAGGGCTGCGTCTGTTTTGTCAGCGTCCCCCTGCCCTACGCAGTGCCTCATGAATAAACAAATGAGCCACATTCTTTCGGTTTGCTCCTTTTTGTTTTTGAGATAGGGTCTGGCTCTGTTGCCCAGGCTGGAGCACAGTGGTACAATCTCTGCTCACTGCAACCTCTGCCTCTGAGGCTCAAGCCATCCTCCCACCTCAGCCTCCGGAGTAGTGAGGACTACAGGCACACACCACTATACCCAGCTGGTTTTTGTATTTTGTGTAGAGACAAGGTTTCACCATGTTGCCCAAACTGGTCTCGAACCCCTGAGCTCAAGTGATCTGCCTGCTTCGGCCTTCCAGAGTGCTGGGATCATAGGTGTGACCCACCATGCCTGCCTTGGTTTGCCTCTTACCTCTCTAGTGAGTCTGTTTTGACTCTTCCCTGATAGGTCCCAAGGCTCTGTGTGTAGTCCTCTTTTCTCTGCACATTATACACTTCCTGGGTTGGAGACCCCATCTATTCCCGTGGCTTCTGTTAACTTCTCTGGGCTGAAGGATTCCTGGAATACTATTTTGAGTCAGACCTTTCCCAAACTCCAGACCCATGAAACTGATGAACGGCCTCTTGGCCATCTCTGCGTGGATGTCCCTCAGGCATCTCACCTTCAGCATTTTCACACCCCAGTGCCTCACCTTCCTCGCCATTCTGCTGCTTCCCACTGTGTTCCCCACCTCAGCTGATGGCCACAGCAGCCAACTGGTCACCCTTGGCTTCTCCCTCTCGCCTCAGTCGACTTTCTAGTAAGTTTCTGCAACCCATGGCCTTCCCAGCTCTAGCTTAGGCTCCCCAGCAGTCTCCTTGTTGGTGACCCTCTCCCTTCTCATCCTTTCTCTACATAGCTGCCCATAGCATCTCTGTAAAATGAAAATCTGACTGTTTCTTTCTTGCTTAAAGTCTTTCAAACACTCCTTACTCTCCACTAGAGAAATTCACACTTCTGTGCCTGGCATTTTAACTGGGCCCTGTCTACCTTACCGACCTCCTCTCTCCCACTCTGTCCTTGCTTTCTCTTTGCAATCGAGTAGTACTGACCAGCTGCAGTTCCCTGAGCATGCCAGGCTGCTTCACACCCTGCCCTCTGCACATTAGGTTCCTACTGCCAGTCCCTCCATTCTCCTCACCTAGTACTTACTAGCTCTCTGAAGGTTTGCTAAACTACTGTTGGATTAAATTAGTCAATACATTTGCCCTGACTTTGTGGGCTCTGGGAATGGTTCAAGTGAACACGACAAGCACCTGTTCTCAAAGAGCATAAAGTTGCCGGGTGCGGTGGCTCAAGCCTGTAATCCCAGCACTTTGGGAGGCTGAGGCGGGTGGATCACGAGGTCAAGAGATCGAGACCATCCTGGTCAACATGGTGAAACCCCGTCTCTACTAAAAATACAAAAAAAATTAGCTGGGCATGGTGGCACATGCCTGTAATCCCAGCTACTCAGGAGGCTGAGGCAGGAGAATTGCCTGAACCCAGGAGGCGGAGGTTGCGGCGAGCCGAGATCGTGCCATTGCACTCCAGCCTGGGTAACAAGAGCGAAACTCTTGTCTCAAAAAAAAAAAAAAAAAAAAAAAAAAAAAAAAAAGCATAAATCTAAGTGAACCTGGATGGCAGCTTTGGTCAATGGAACCAAGAGCATGGAAACTACAGTAGGCTGGGGCTGGGGAAAGGAGTGACAACAGCTGCAGGAAGGAATTCCTGTCAACCCCTAAAAGGCAGTCAGTAGACTGCCGTGGCGGAGTAGGGGAGACAGGGCTGCTTCTACTTCAGTCAGCAGTTGCCTTCTGTCTTTCTGGGCCAAGAATGCCATCAGAGGTACCTCTCCAGGGATGCCAGAGATCAAACAGGCGCGATGCTCACCCTCCCTGAGCTGTCCTGTCTTGTCCCTTGAGTGCTCCACTGAGACTGACCAGGCTCTTTTGGTCCTAGCTGCATGGCAGTCATTCAGGCTGCAGGATCTAGAACTGGGCTGTCTGGGTTCGAATCCTTGATTCTGTCTTCCCAGCTGCATGATCTCTACTTAATCTTACTTGGCTTCAGTTTTCACCTGTGTTCAATGGAGGCTGTAATAATAAATGTCTTTGGAGGGTTGTTTAAAGGGTTAAACTGATACACTTAAACCTCTTAAAACCGTGAATGCACATAAAATGCAAAATGCCAGCTACTACCATGTCTCCTTTCCACCTGTCTACCAAGCAGACAGAGAGCTCCCAGAGGACATGTCTGGGTCTGGCCATAGCTGTGCACTTGAATCTTATCAAGAGGCTGGAACGGAGGCCTCAGTGTACACAGTACAATGTGAGTAACTGAGTCTGTGACCTCTGAAGGACTGGCCTCTTCTTCCTCAGCAGGAGGTCTGCTGGCAGGGAGCAGCTGAAGAACTAGGAAGATACCAACAAAATGGGCAGGGGCAAGGAGGCTAGGCCAGGTGGGGAGAGCAGTGAGCAGCTGGTAGGAGATAAGGATCTAGATCTTCCTGGCTTGGCACCTGATGTGCTGTTCAGTCTGGAGGAGTCCCCTCCCTGTGCTCCTGTGACATGGGAAGCAAACCACCTTCCCATTTTCCCAGGGCTGCAGGAGGCTAGGTAGAAAGGTGAGCTGGACTCATGGGCTGGTGCTGGCTAATACAGCCCCTGCACGGAAGAACAGAGGCAGCCCCGGTTCAGTCCTTGGCTCCTCATGCTCTTTTGACGGAGCAGGGCCCTGGAAAGGTGGAAGTCGTCTTTTCCATGATCATAAGCAATCCCTTGCCTGGCTGAAGGTAAACAGTGGTATGGGGGGAGAACTGGGGCTCTGGAATCAGACATATCTGCAGCCCAATCTTGGCTCTTTACACAGCAGCTCTGGCCTTAGGCACATCTTTTATAACCTTTCTGAATCTCGGTTTCTTCATTTGCAAAAAAATGAGACAATTTCTACCTTGCCTGGTAGGAATTTTTCTACCTACCTGTGAGGATTAGTGATAATGTCTATAAAGACTTTAGTACAGGTCTAGTACATAGAAGGTACTGGATAGAAGTGAGTTCTTCTCTCCATTCAGAACTTACCCTTACTAGCAGGGGAACTGGACTGTCTGTGAGAACCCTCAGATTCTCAGAAGAGAAAGGCCCATGAACCAGAGTACCAGCATCTCACCATTAACAGCAACAATGTTAGCATTTTAAAGAACTGTAGGAGACAGCGTTTGGCACACAGGGAGGAACAAAAGCTGTCTGAGACAGAAGGATTCTTGGGGCTTCTCTGATTCAGCCTCCTTGTTTGTCACATGAGGACTCTGATGCCTAGAGATAGGCAGTGACTTACCAAGGCCACAAAGCCAGTCAGGAGCAGAGCCGCAACTAAAAATTCATGTCTCTCTCTCATGGCACCTCTGCCATACCATGTCTCTCTAGAAGGTGGCCCTAGCCACACAATTTCAACTCTTAGGCAGGACTGGTCTTCCCTCAAGTGCCCTGGTGCAGAGGGGCTAAGCCGCATCCACTGGATGAATGAACGTACACATGTGGGAGCAGGAAGCCAAGGAAACACCAGCTAGCCTCTGGGCCCTTGCTTTCTGCTGTTCAGCCCCCATAACTCCAGGTGTCCCCCTGCTCCATCCTGGCCCAAGGTGACTCTCACCTCATCAAACAGCTGCAGCATAATGGTGAGCACATCTGGATGGGCCTTGTCTACTTCATCAAAGAGCACCACGGCATTGGGGCACTGCCTCAACTTCTTGGTCAGCTGGCCACCCTCCTCATGGCCGACGTAGCCTGGTGGGGACCCGATAAACTTGGCCACCTGGTGGAAGGAAGGAAACATGCTAGGAAAGCCTTTCTGTGCAAGTTTCCAACATGGGGCATGCATGGGAAGACGACTTTATACACTGTTAAGACTGCCTGTCTCAACAAAGACAATTGGCTGTCCTTTTCCTGGTGTGCCAGATAGATCTTCTCAATGTTTATTCTTCAGAGCAAATCCTATATGAAACAGATCAGTGACCCTGCTGTACACCTGTGCTCCCAATGACAAATCCCATGGCTGCTGGAATGATCTGAGGCCCAAAGGCCCAAATGACAAGTCATGAAATACCCAGGCAGTCGTGCTGACAAACCATGCTTCAACCAAGGACTGTCACTCACCTCGTGTCGCTCCTGGAACTCGGACATGTCCAGCCTGATGAAGCCCTATGTGGAAACAAGCAAGCACCAAGTCTGTTTGGAGGCACCTCAACCATCCCCAAGGCTTTCAGACCGCACCAACACAAGGTCTTCTATCTCACGCTCAAGAGATTTTTTCTTTTCTGGCTTCCTGTCTCCTTTTCTGTGCACTCACTTCCCACGAGTCCCTCATTCTCTTTCCTAAAACATCCAGATCATGTGCTTGACCTTCTAAATCTGACTTGGGGTGTCTTCTTTCAGCTAGGTCTCTCCTGGTCTGATTACCACATCATCCACCCACCCCGCCCTTCCATTCCACATTTCCTGAGGGCACCCTGTCTGTACTGGACACCAGAGTTACAACAGGGAACAAGTCTTGGTATCTGTCCTTAAGGAGCGCCCCATGGAGTGGTGCAGACATGGACACAGTTACTCACGATTGGTGTGGATTGTGATGCAAGGGAGACAGAAACACTCAGATAGCTCTAGAATGCCCCTCAACTCTGCAAGTCTGTGTGATGCCCTGTTTCTTTGATTTACTTTTCTTCAAAATGAATATATTTTAAAATTTATTTACATTTCTTCATTTCATTCAAAAAATATCCATAACATGGTATTACAGCCCTTCTCTCTTCACCACTGGTTGTACGGGTGGTTTCTGAGGAAGTGGCCACATGGGTGAGGACCATGGTTAGCCCCTGGGGAAAAGAACAGCTTACAGTGTGTGACCTGAAGAGTTAACACAGGCAGAGTGCCCGATGGTTTTCAAGAAGCATTACCTGATTAGGGAGCTATAAAGGCATCCACAGGTGCCCTGTCTAGCCACAGCCAGACCAGAATTCCCCACAGTCCCCCGGGCTCCTCTCCTACTGGCACATGCTTCCATCTAAGAGACAGCATTCACTGAATCCTTCTCCTCCTGAGAGCTGGCAATGATGGGGTGCCAAGATCCTCAGCGGGAGGTAGCTATTCTGAAATCCAGGGCCATATTCTAGCTTGGCCACTGGTCAGAAATTCACATCGTGATGCATTTTTAATTCTTTCTCTGTCCTGTCACTCTATAGCTGAAACACAGGGTAGCAAGAAGAACCTTGGGCTGGGAGCCAGGGGACTCGGCTTCCAGTCTTAGTTCTGCCTGCCTGTGTAACCTTGGGACATGCTGCCTCTCCTTTTTGAGCTGTTTTGTTCTGCGTTACACAAGGCTCTTGGCTCCTCTCCCTGCCTCATCAGGGGTCTGAGGACCTAATCCAAGAGGTGGGTCAGGGCTTAGAGAAGTTGTTAAAGCCACATGGGGGAAAGCACTGCTATTAGCACATGGGGCATGAGTCAGCAAGCATTTCCAGAGGATCCCTAGGCCACTCAGCCAAGAGATCTGCAGGCTTCAGGAAGGGTGGGAGGATGGCCATGGGGAAGCTGAAAGACAGCAATGGCCTGAAAGCCAAAAGATGGGTCTCTGATTAATAACAGCTGATATTTACTGGGTATTTACTATGCGCCTAGCAATGTTAAGCAAGCTTATATACGTAAAGGGCTTAGAACATGTACAAGTCTCTAAGGTAAGCACTACAATCACCCCCACTTTACAGATGAGAAAACTAAGTCAGAGATTAAAGTAACTTGCTCAAGGTCACCCGTGCTTGGCAATCTGGCTCCAAGTCTGTGCTCTTAGCCTTCATGCTATCCTGCCTCATAGTTTCCCTTCTGCCAGTCAGCTGGGTTCTTGACAGTCTTTGCCTGAAGGGTTCTGAGCTTTGTGTCCAGATGCCAGTGAATGTCTGAGGACACAGGGAGCATGGACTCTCAAGCTTACTTATGTCAAGTGACCTGGATTCTCACCCTAGTTCTTCGAATGATTTGCTATGTAATTTTGAACAAGTTTGTAGGCTTGATTTTTCTGAGCCACAATCATCATTTTGATTTCACATGATCTTACCTTGGGGTTATCAAAAAAGTGAGGCAAGAACAATAAGAGTAACATCCAACATGTACTGATTGCTTACCACATGTCAAGAATGGTGTTTACCATTTTACATCACTATCTCATTTAACCTTCCTAACAGTCCAGTGAGACAGGCAACATTATGGAACCCAGAAAGCTGATGTAAACAGAGGTCCTGGCCAACTCCACATAGCAGGGTACAGTTGGGATTTGAACCCAGGCAGCTGGAGTCAGATACTTGCTCTTTATCCTTCATCTTATTGCCACTATAACTAAGTCTTCTGGGCTCCATCACCCTACCTGATGATGATATCACAGAACACCATTAAGGTTCCTTCTCAAGACTTATTAGCTCTAGTAATGAAAGTTAACAGGGCCACTCAATTTGGGAGAAATAGTACACAGGCTAATGAGAGAAAAAAATAAGTTCACAGATCTGATAAAGAAATCATATAAGAGGCCGCGCGCGGTGGCTCAAGCCTGTAATCCCAGTACTTTGGGAGGCCAAGGTGGTGTATCACGAGGTCAAGAGATCGAGACCATCCTGGTCAACATGGTGAAACCCCGTCTCTGCTAAAAATACAAAAAATTAGCTGGGCATGGTGGTACGTGCCTGTAATCCCGGCTACTCAAGAGGCTGAGGCAGGAGAATTGCCTGAACCCAGGAGGCGGAGGTTGTGGTGAGCCGAGACTGCGCCATTGCACTCCAGCCCGGGTAACGAGCGAAACTCCGTCTCAAAACAAAAACAAAACAAAACAAACAAACAAATAAAAAAAAGAAATCATATAAATGTACAAAAAATGCCTTGTGAAGCAGCAAGATCTAGAGTTGTCAGTGTCTCATTACAAATGAAGAAACTAGGGATCAGAGAGCCAGAAGTATTCGCGTCACCAGACTCCAGGCCAGTGCTCATTTCATTTTGTCAGCCATCTTGGGAGGCAAATTAAAGGGAGCTTCTGTTTGATAAAAGTCTATTTTACAGTGGGCTCTGTGAATGACACTTTCCACATATCACTCTTTGGGTCCTGGGTACACAGGTTATAGAGCTTAAAGTCCAGGGCTCTCTTGGATTTTGAAGGCAGGTCTCAAACATGCCTGTCACCTGTCATGTGGCCATAAAGTATCAATGCTAAACACAGATTCTGTAATGAGCTAGTACAGGTAGGAGTTTTATAGAAGCACCACCTATGATTTAAAAATAAAATACATGGTTGTATTTACAGGGCTTCTCATGCCTCTCATCTCCCAACGTGTAATGGGGACACACTGGCACATTTCCAATCTAGCTTCCTAGAGCACTGAGAACAACAGTATCACAGTGGGGAGTTGAGAGACTAGATTCTGGTTTTATTTCTTCCCCTAAAAGGTGACCTTGCTGTAAGGCCTCAGTTTTTCATCTGAAAAGTGGGTCTAATTTAGCATCCATGCTACCTTCCTCATAGAATCAAACAGGAGATTAGATGGGGTGCTGCTGTGATAAGTAGGAAATGATGAATAAACTCAAGTCAAGGATTAGGCACTTGCTGTCTGCTAGATCCTGAGCTAGATGCGATTCCTATTATCTCACTTGATGTTCACCATAACCTAAGATACAGGACTAGAGGGCTTTCACCTTGACGAAAAAGAGCTGAAACTTCAAGGGGTAAAGTTTACCTGCCTAGGGCCAGTAGAAAGTAGAAGAACTAGAATCTGAGGCAAAGAATGGTTGCTCTAGATCTCTGTCTACCACAGTGCGCTGCCTCCAAGGGATGACGGTATTACTTCTTTCTGAGTGAGGCATGCGCTGAAGGATGCCAACCTCATCCTGCACTGGGATCAATCTGTCTCCCATTTAGATGTGCCAACTAAAAAATTACTTGCATTATTAGTCTTTTAACAAGCTCCTTCTCCTTTCTTTTTTTTCTTTTTTTTTGAGACGGAGTTTCGCTCTTGTTACCCAGGCTGGAGTGCAATGGTGCGATCTCGGCTCACCGCAACCTCCGCCTCCTGGGTTCAGGCAATTCTCCTGCCTCAGCCTCCTGAGCAGCTGGGATTACAGGCATGTGCCACCATGCCCAGTTAATTTTTTTGGTATTTTTAGTAGAGATGGGGTTTCACCATGTTGACCAGGATGGTCTCGATCTCTTGACCTCGTGATCCATCCGCCTCAGCCTCCCAAAGTGCTGGGATTACAGGCGTGAGCCACCGCGCCCGGCCCCTCCTTTCTACACCTGCAAGTCAGTAGATACTTTCCTTTTACTTCCACTGTGTATGAAGACATATGAAGACAGCTTGGATAAGGAGATTATAATTTGTAATTAAATATTAACCTTTCTGACAGTATTAAAATTAAACCACTCAGAATTCTTCATCCCTAATCAGGTGGTTCCTGCCCATAAACTACATCTTCCCTAATAGTCCTGCTAGTTTATGGCCCTTTCCAGAGTGCTAATTGTTTCAATCGCTGCCAACCTGATGAATTGACTTAAAAATGCTATTTTGGTTGGAGCACATTAGCATGCTCTGCGCTGTTTCTTGCTTGCCTGCTTGTCTAGTGGGTCTGCTCCAGGTCTGATGGAGGCAGAGCACAGCTACTGGCAGAGCCAGGGGGGTTAAGAGCCTTTAGCCCTTTATGAAGCAGAAGGGGGCTCAGGAGGACCCAAAATCTGAGCTACCTTGTTTCTGTGGCGGACAGTGGGGCAGGCAGCCTAGAAAGAGAACAGGAGTCCAAGACTCTGTGCTGCTGGGGCCACTTGGCTGGCAGAGGCCTAAGTAACTCCTCATTGCCTTGGCCAGGGAGGCTTTCCTTAGAAAGGCAAGAGTATCCAGGGTCTCGGGCGGCCTCCTGCCCTGGATACTGGGAAGGCTGGTAGGAGAATGTTTGGCTTTCAGTGAAATGTTTCTGCACTCTCTGAGAGTGCCAATCAAAGGTACTTTCTCTCTGTATGAAAGCATTTCCTGTCTGCCTAGAAAGTTAAACTGAGCAGGCCTCGGAAAGCCTGAGCATGAACAAACAGGGGATGAGGATGGCCCTCTCCTGTGGAGAATCCAGGGCTCTGAGCCATGGAGGAAGGCAGACTATATGCACTCCAGGCTCAAGACACAGGAAACCATGTCTAAAAGCTCATGCAACAAGGCATCCTCTTATTCCTACTTGTTTTCTCCTACAGCCCCCAAGACTTGCATTAGCACAGCCCTGACTGCACTGAACAGTAATGGTGTCTTTCTAAGTCTGTTTCCCTCTCCAACCTGAGCTCCTTGGAGCAGGCAGAGTGTCTTAATAAATGCTGTATTAGCATCCAGTACAACACCTGGCACAGCACAGATGTTTGAAAATGTTGTATGCTGGATCTCACTTTGTTCCCTCAAGAGTCAGGCAGGGGAAGGATTATTATTCCTATTTTACAGATGAAGAAACTGAGGCACAAAAGTGCCCAAATCTCTGGAGCAATTGGTGGCCATGTTGGGGCCAGAGCTGAAATTTGCTTCCTGGGTCAGGGACCATCTTTTTGATTGCCTATTGCTGAATTCAGAGACTCAGATATTTTCGGATAGCAGGAGAGGTGAGGTCTCTACGATCTGCAGATCAGATCTAGGTCCCAGTCCTTACCTTTTTAGCATCTTTGTGCATATATTTGGCTGTCTGCTTGGCCAGCTCTGTTTTTCCTAGTAAGAAAGAAGGGAGAGGTGTTGGGTTAGAACCAGGTGACTATCCGCTGGAATGAAAGAATACTAGAAATGCATGGACACTAGAAAAAATGTGTTCTATGGATGAAAATGTTGAGGCGCAGAAAGTATCAGTGACTCTCCCACAGTCACCTAGGGAGTTAATGGTGAAGCTGGGACCAGAATCAATGTCTGCACTGCATCTTAATTTTTCTGGGATAGGGATTGAGGACTTTTCTCTGTAGCACCATCCTAAGAGTGAGAGGCTGACTTTATAATCATGCCTTTTAAAGCCCAATTTAAACCTCACCTCTCCTAGGCGTACCCGGACCGCCGTGTATCCCTCTCACTATCCACAGTCTTGCTATTAAGAGAGGCCCTGGAACCACATGCCAGAGAGAGGCAGGGGGCAGGGTGGGGCGGGGGGGCGGTGCTGATGAGTACCTTTTACTGTGGCTTCACAGTCCTTTGTAACATAGGGAAGGAATGACAATGCTGAAGTGGGGGCTCTGAAGGGCCATTTGGTGTGATGGTAACCTTTGGATGTCCCTGACTAGTATAAAAGTCAAGTTCTGTAGCATCATGGTCAGGTGGTGGTAGCCTTTTGGAGGTCTACATCTGAGGGAGAGGCCCATGAAGATGTTGGGAGGGGAAGAGGAGGCAACTAAACCATGAAATTTCCCATCAAGACCATGGTGGGAGGTGGTAGTGAAGTTATGTGGGGGGTCTGTTAGGGCAGAGAATCAGGGTTTAAGAATGCCTCAGATAATCCAGCCCAACTGGCTAGAAAAATACTCAACCTATCTTACTGAAACCAAGTTTGCTATGCACCTGGCACTGCGCTGGTCATCAGGGGCTTTCTTTAGCTTTTACAGTTAGGCTGTACTTAACATGGTTGGTGTGCTGGGCAGAGGAGGTGGTTCAACTGTTCCCAAAGGGGAGGCTCTGGGGATTTAGAGTGGCTGGACCAGGGTTAATGGGCCCTGAAGGGCCTGGTCCTCCAAGTGAATCAGTCTTAGCACCACAGCTTCCAGAGGGAGGAACATAATTCCAGCTCTTCATAACCTGACAGATGGTAACAGAGTCCGCTTTCTTGGTGGCTCTGTAATTTGGAGGCTGTTGTTTTTAGAGCTGGAAGTGGACCTAGAGGTAGACCTGCTGACCCTGGGCCCACAGCAGCTGGGGCTGTTAGGCTTGGGCTGGGCACTACCCTACCTTCTCCATCCCCACTGGCTGATCTGCTCCCAATTACCTATTCCAGATGATCCCAAGAAAAGGAAGACCAGAGGGTGTTCTTCATCGTACCAGCCATTCTCCTTCCTCCGGATCGCTACAGCCAAACACACAAGACGGGGGGACAGGGAGGGAGGCAGATAAATCAATGACACAAAAGGCAGGATAATTATCACTAAGTATACAATATGTTTTACTGCTCTGCGCCCACTCAAAGTCCTCACTACCATTAGTGCTGCCTAATCTGATTAGCTGGCAAGGCCCCTAGAGACACCTAATCAGGTTAGAATGGATTTGGAAAGCTGCCCAGAGCAGATTTCGGATAAAGTTTTCCAGGATGAGCACTCAGCGTTGCCAGGGAAACTGAAAGGCGGGTGGATGGTGAATGGAGGTGAAGGGGGTGGGGGACTGGTGAAGGAGAATTCGAGAGGAACTTCAGCTTTCACTGGTTACTCATCTACTCATCACTAGTGAGACTACAGGCCGCCTCCTATGCAAATAGAAGAGGCAGAAGCCCGTGGCAGGCCCTTGGGGATGTGGGGTGTGAGCCCTGGACTCTTCTATCTGGGGAAACTAAGGTCTGGTCCACTGTCTGGGTCAGGAAATGGAAACACAGCCAAATGCATTTTCTGGAAGCCAATCAAAGGCAATGTGGAGCTTGGGGCATGGTAGGGGTAAGCCATATGGTAACCAGAGATGCTAACCATAGCCTCCAGTGGCAGAGGGAGTGGGGAGTGTGGGGAGTAGGACAGATCTGTACCAGTTTCCTTGGAGGCTCAACTCTGCTAGAGCAAGATGACCTCCTCTGCAAGAGGAAGTATGTAATCAAGGGCTATGCATTCAAGCTGAGGAAACTAAGTGCTTAACTATGGAGTAGGAGAATCAGGCTCGGAAGCATTGCTCAAGTATAAGAGATGGGGTGAAGCGAGGCAGAACTGCAAAAAGAATCATGCACTGAACATGCTGTATGCTAGGCACAATGGGAAAATACACCAACAACGTATCTATTCAAGATCCACACAAATACCCTGAGAGGAAAGTATTATTTTCAACTCATTATACTGAACACAAAACTGAGGCAACAGATAGAGACTTGCCCAAGTCATACAACTAGTAGGTGGCAGAGTTGCTTCTCTCCTCTTCTTTTTTTAAAAAAAGTAACATAAGGCTGCTCAAAAAAGTATCAATTTGGGTTGCACTAATGGAAACATGGCAGTCAGGAGCAGGAAAGAGACAGGAGCACTATGTAATGTCAAGGTCATTCTGCAGATGGAACAGCATGTCTGATCTGGTTTGCAGAATGTCAGGGGGTAGATTAGCCAAGAGATAACTGTCAGAGGACAAGGCCTGGAACAGTAGTCAATCGAGAAAGATCTGACAGTGTTTGGGATGTGTCTGCCCGTCTTGAGTTGCCAAGATCCAAACTACTATCCTGTGTGGTTGGATTGCAAAGAAGAGACTGCAGAGGTCTGGGAAGGTTCTTTGGAAGAGGCAGGACTGGATCATGGAGGATGGGCTGGACTTGAAGAGGCAAAGGTGGCCAGCATGACAGAGGTGGAGAGCCAGGAATGATCACGACGAGTGGTGGGGTGGGGTCAGACTGGGAAGGTCTGGAATACCTGTTTTAGGAGTTCAGCTTCATGTCTTTGGTCTTTCTCATCTCAATCTCTAATGTTCCTACCTATAATATGACTTTCTACTTCTGGCCTCAGCAGAAACAGATGGAAGCTGTGCAAATTCATAGACATCAGACTAGCCACTTCTGCCTGCCCAGAAAATGCTCCCTGAGAATCCTGAAAGAGGCCTGAGAAAAAGCTCAGTACAACCTCTCTCCTGGAAAAGAATCCAGATTTTCTCTAAACTAACTGGCCTAGGATCTCTGGAAGGGCTGGTTCTAAGGGGAACCTGGAGACCTCATAGGTACCCTAATGCTGGGAATGAAGAGGGACAAGTGCAAGCTTGGCTAAGCGGGGAGCCCCTGGTGTCCGACAGAAACAGGGAGCTGAGAGTGTGGGTATCTGAGGAAGTGAAGATATTAAAATGCTAAAGGCCAGACTTGTGAATACTATGTGTGGACATGTGTGTATGTGTTTTGGTGCAGGGATGAGAGGGGTCACCTGAAAGGAGCCACATTCTTCTAAAAGTTGGCTAAATTGAGACTCTAGGTTGGAAACAAGTTGGGCATGAACTGAGTTCAAGCTTTGTGGCATATTTGAGGAGGCAGATGTACCCAGGCATCCCCCTACAAGGGTTCTCCAGGGTGTCATGTACCTGGGGTTCTGATCTTGCCTTTTCTTTTAAGGTAGCATCCCAGCCCACAGAGAGCTGCACACTGCCGGGCTGCGCAGTATGAAAACACCATGGAGAATGAGGAATTGAATTATGCCTGGGGCCATTGTTCCCCCCTTCTTTTCTAAGAATGCACCTGGGAGAGAGCTCTTTATAATGCCAGGCAGACTTCACTGCACAGCTGTCCCTGGTCAATTCTGCCCGACCTAGGGCATGAGTCTGGGGTGAGCTTGATGTGGGTCCCCTGTGAAACCGGCGAAATGCCAACCATTAAACAATTACAACTCTGGATATTTCTAATAATATCTGAAGAGAAAAATGACCAAGCAGATGGAGTCCGACAGAATGAAAAATGGTGGCAGCTAGGAAGGACAGGAGAAGGCGGGCCCCAGTGTGTGTGGTTGGCAGGGTGGCTGAGGACCAAGGCTATGAGCCTTGAAGATGCTGCCAGGCCACAGTAGAAGCTGGGACAGACTGGATGGGCCCATGTGGGATGTGGCCATAGGTGTTGCTCTCATTGTGGCCAGCAAATGTATTTACAATGGACTCTGTAACACTTCATAGTCTATAAAGAACTTCTGTAGACATAATTTCATTTCAGCCTTGTCATGGGTTTATAAGGTAAGCAGAGCAGGGGACGTGATTTTCATTTTATAGGTGAAGAAACACAGAAACAGAAGTTAGGTAACCTGCTCAAGGTTACAGAGGGAAGAAACAAAGACCCTCGTTTTACCCTCCGCTCTGGTTGATCCTGAGCCTACGCTGTACTACGAGAGCTTGGAGGAAGGTCGGCTCTCCTCCTCTGGCTCTCTGCTGCCACAGTACCTTTTCATACCCTGACTCCCTGGAAACGTTCTCTGTAGTCTTCTCAGCCATTCAGCACATAGCCTCAGGAGCCCCTGTCCTGGTCACTGCTCTTGGGCTAGAGATAGCATCAGGGGCTTCTGCACAGGCAGCCTGGCTCCCTTCCCTGGTCAGTCCCATTACCACAAGCTCCAGCCAGGATGCTCTGCCTTCTAGCACACAGTGCCAGGGCCCACCTGGCTTGTGTTCTGCCTTCTCTTAGCCATGCTTGTCACTACTGGACCATCTGAAAACTCACCTGCAACAGCTCTTTTTGATTAATTCCACCACACCACATCTAGCCATTGACTGGCAGGTCTGTATTCTCTGGCATGCATTTATTTACAGGGTGGTATAGTAGAGAGGGCAGGAGTTTATAGGATCTAATGTGGAATCCCACCTTTGTCACTTACCAGTTGACTGACTTTATATAAAACCCTTATTCCTGGCTGGGTGTGGTGGCTCACACCTGTAATCCTAGTAATTTGGGAGGCCAAGGCGGGCAGAACACAAGGTCAGGAGTTCGAGACCGGCCTGGCCAACATGGTGAAACCCTGTCTTTACTAAAAATACAAGAAAAAATTAGCCGTATGGTGGTGCACGCCTGTAATCCCAGCTTCTTGAGGGGCAGAGGCAGAAGAACTGCTTGAAGCCAGAAGGTGGAGGTTGCAGTGAGCAGAGATCACACCACTGCACTCCAGCCTAGGAGACAGGGCAATACTCTGTCTCAGAGAAGAAAAAAAGAAAAGCAAACCAAAATCAAAACCAAACCAAAACACTTACTCCTTTGGAGCCTCAGTTTCTTCATCTATAAAATGGGATAGTCACACATGCTGCGTCAGCCCCATATGCAGATCAAACAAGTTAATGGTGATGAAAGCAATTTGTAAGTGGCAACAAGTGGGATAATGATAAGAGTAAAAATAATGGTAGTCATAGCAGCAGCAATGGCAGTTACCATTAGCTTTGGTGCTTTACAGTAATTCTTTCATCCTTTCAATAATCCTGAGAAGTAGGCGTTATCCCCATTTTACACAGGACACCGAGGCTCAGAGAGGGGCAGTATAAGGCGTTTCATCTACCTGTGCCCTTGTATCTAGGGGAGAGGGTGTGCCTCCAATCTGACTGTATTCCATGGGAGCAGGTGCTAGGTGTCCTGGGTGTCCTATTTTCTGAGGGACCCCTGAGACTAACCCTACACTGGTTTAATACTTGCTGACTAAATGAATTGTTGGTCTTTCTAAAATTGCAAGGGGGAAAGAACAGATGCTTCAACTCTCATCTTACAGAGGAGAAGAGGAGAACAGTAAGGCCTAGACTTGAGTCTCTTAGTGCCCCTGGTGGTTACTACCACCCTGGGGTGAAAAAGGCTTCCGCTTTCTTCTAAATCCCTCTCCAGGAAGCCTTATGCATTTGTTTAGCAAACAAGCTCTGTGCTAGGTGCGGGGACACCCACAAAGAGGCCTCAAACAAGGTGCATGCCATGGAGGTAAATGCTGCTATGAAAACTGTGGGCTCCAAATGGGATGGGTGCACAGAGGGAAGTATGGGGAGAGCCATTTGTGCCAGTCTGACATTTGTGTTTGAAGGGTGAGAGGGAGATTGCCAGCCAGTTGCAGGTATGACGGGACATTCCAGGAAGAAGGCCCTAGTGTGTGCCAAAAAGGCAAGAGCGGCCTCCTCCTTCCACCCCAGGTCTTTGTTTCTGTCCACCTCAAGGTTCTGGGGCAGTCTGGGTGGGCTGACTCACCTTTCTTGATAGGTGCCAGGGATATAGTGTGGGAGGTTTTTTATAATCTAATCTGGAACATGTTTATCACAAGTCTGTGGCATCTCCTAGGGGAACCAGTCCTTCAGAGGGACTCTCGGAGTTGAGAGTCTTACAAATGTTTATCAGCAGTTTCCTAATGACCGCTTGTAGGTTCAAGGAACATGGTAAGTACTCAACAGGTGCCTACTGAGTGGAGACTGGTGCCTAGGGTTTGGTGGATCATGAAAGAGCAGCTCTCTACTTAGTCCTTAGTAAGGATTATTCTTTCTGCAGGCAAACTACTGCTGCCAAGGGGTTAACATCTTAAAAATATAAAGAGTAGCTTGTGACAAGACCTAACATAGTGCATGTGTACGTACACACACACACACACACACACACACACACACACACACAGAGTAGGGACTGCCTGAGAGAAGAGCAGTGCCCCCTTCCAGAAAGAGGCTGAGATGAGAATCTGTGTTGCGGGCAGTAGCGGAATGTCACAGCGGGTTCAGGCTTCATTCACTGAGTTCAACAACTTTTTATACCCCTGTGTGCCCAACCCTAGAGAAAAAGAGCTGGTTTGCAGTAGTTCTGGACTTTTGGAGGGAGAAAGACATATAAACATAGTAGATACCTCATAATAAAGATGTTCCCAGGAATCCCAGAGAAAGGCCCTAAATCCAGGAGGACTGAGGAGGGCAACCTGCAGAAGGCCTAGGTCTTTTCTTTATTTTCTTTATTTTGTTTGAGATGGAGTCTCACTCTGTTGCCCAGGCTGGAGTGCAGTGGCATGATCTTGGCTCACTGCAACCTCTGCTTCCTGGGTTCAAGTGATTCCCCTGCCTCAAGGGATTCAAATGATTCTCCTGCCCCAGCCTCCCAAGTAGCTGGGACTACAGGCATATGCCACCAGGCCTGGCTAATCTTTATATTTTTAGTATAGATAGGGTGTCACCATATCGGCCAGGCTGGTCTCAAACACTTGACCTTGTGATCCGCCTGCCTGGGCCTCGCAAAGTGCTGGGATTATGAGTGTGAGCCACTGCACCTGAGTGGAGACTTTTCTTTTTTAAATGGGTACATGCAGGTGTACGTATTTGTGGGGTACATGAGATATTTTGATACAGGCATACAATCCGTAATAATCACATCAAGGTAAATGAGGCATCCATCACCTCAGGCGTTTATTATTTCTTTGTGTTTCAAACATTCCAATTATACTCTTTCAGTTATTTTTAAATGTACAACAAAAGGCCAAGGTCTTGAATGTCTCAGCAGGCAACGTGGAAGGGCGGGGCAGTCCAGGCAACGAGAAAGTACAGCATGTTACTTCAGAAGTAGCATGATGTGGGGTGGAACTGCAAGCAGTTTTTTAAGCTTATCACAACTCTGGGCCGGGCATGATGGCTCATGCCTGTAATCCTAGCACTTTGGAAGGCTGAGGTGGGCAGACCATGAGGTCAGTGGTTCGAGACCAACTTGGCCAACATGGTGAAACCTCATTTCTACTAAAAATACAAAAATTAGCTGGGCATGGTGGCGGGCACCTGTAATCCCAGCTACTTGGGAAGTTGACGCAGGAGAATCATTGAATCTGGGAGGCAGAGACTGCGCCATTGCACTCCAGCCTTTTTTTTTTTTTTTTTTGATACGTAGTGAGTGCAAGACTATGTATCAAAAAAAGAAAAAAAAAATCACTACAACTCCACAACCCAGGGATGATCTGGACGGAGGGTCCAGAAAAGTACAGAGCTTGGGAAGATCACGTTTTTGGACTAGTCAAAGAGGGAAGTGAAGCATGAGATCCGGTGGTGAGCCCTGGTGGCTATACGCAATCCCTCTGTAATACAGAATATGTGCCATACTCTGGCAAAGCAGAACATGTGAGGTGGCAGAGCTTCCCCAGGGGACTGTGTAACTTCAGAGGGTCAACTGGGAACAGGTCAGAGGGAGCTCCGAGAAAGCTGCAGGGTATGTGCAGGCTGACCTGCTGTCCAGGAGAGGCTTCTTAGAGCAGGTCTGGGGAATGGCCTGCCTACTCCTGGGGTCAAAAATCAAGGAATATGGCTGTTATGAGCCATTCTATAGTTATATTCCCAGCATGCTGTGAGCTACTAGAGAGCAGGTGCTGCAGCTTCTCTTTTTTACCTTGGGGCACATCCTAGAGCCCATGAGGGCCTGGGCTATGGGGCCATTCCCTGGAGATAGACAAGGGACCAGACCAAATTCTTTAATTTGACAAACTGCACTAAGCATCCACTTTGAGCAGGGTGCTGTGCCAGGACTTGGAAGCATAAAAACAATTATGTCACATTATCTCCCCTCAAGGAGCCTGTAGTCAATTGCTCCTGAGCTGAGTTAGGCTAAGTAAAAACCAGCCAGTGTGTGGGTGACAGGTTGGGGTAGGGAAGGGCCAGAAGGAAAGGACTGCAAGCAGAGGAGGGTGGCAGACAAATGCAGGCAGGAAATCAACACAGTATGTACAGGAGGCAGAGGCAAGCCACTGTGGCTGGTGCATGCAGCTCAAAGCAGGGAGCTGCAGCAGCGGGCCTACATGCCAGGTTACAGCGGCAAGAAACAGGCAAAGGTTTTAAACAGCGGAGTGGCACTGTTAGATACGTGTTTTGCAAAGATCACTCAGCTGGTGAGGAGAACTGATTCTAGGGGAAGGAAGGGAAGCAGGGACACCAGTGAGGGGGCTGCCTGGTTCAGACGGGAGACTGACACCCTGAGTTAGGGCAGTAGTATTAGGAACAGAGCAGAAAGGCCAGGTGTTTGATCCTTCATGGGCTGTAAGGGGGCAGGGCACGGGAGGGGCCCAGGAATCATCTGAGTTTCTATTTAGGAGTCCAGTGAATGGTGGTCTCTACACAGATCACAACACAGGAGACAGGCAGGCTGGGGAGGGGGAGAAGTCTGGTTCTGAATGTCCTGAATAGACAGCTGGTTGCCTTTCTGAGGAGAATGGTGGGGCTTAGAGGTGCTGAGCTCCCAGGCGGTCTGCCCAACAGGGTAGGGAGCCGCCTTTCCTCGTGACTGACAGCAACTCTGGATTCTGCAAGGAGAGCCTCATTTTCAATGCCAAAGCTCTGGCTTGCAGGGTGTCCTGGTTTGGCTCCAGCGGCCCTAGACCAGAGAGGCCATGAGGGCCTGAGCTGTGGGGCTGACGCTTTATCTCCTCCATTTGTAAGGTGGTAACTGTGCGCCAGCCTTGCTAGAGGCCCTGCAGCTCAGGATCACACTGATAAATTCACTGTATTACTTTGCACAAATCAATATCCCAGCACTTACCAGGGGTTGATGTGACCGAAATTGGTTTCAGCCAATTCGTGAGGGTAATAAATGGCCATTTATCAAATCAATTCATTCTGCGGCACTTCTCTGGCTGCCCATCCTCATGGTACCCATGGGGTGCCAAGCTCCATCCAGCCAGTCCCTAGCACACATGTGACACTAGCTTAGAGAACTCAGGGAGGCCTGGCCTAGCCTGTAGATCCACCTCACTCTCCTGGACCTGCTTCAGCTTGAGGTCCCAAGGTGCTGGGTGCTGCCTGCCTACCATAAGTTCTGACCCAGAGAGTATTTCATGCTTCAGCTGGGTTGGCAGCTGCAACCACCAGGCTGCCTTATTCCCTCATGCTTGGGTTTAGAAGCCTCTGGGAGCTGGTCACAAGGACTGGGCATGGCTCTGAACATCATCATTGTGATTCCCAGCTGCAGGGCTTCTCAGCAAGGTGGATGCAGTAACTTCCTTACAATAGAGGTTTAAAAGCACCAGCCTCACAATCCAGGCACACCACACGACCAGGTAGAGTCTTCCTGGGGCAGCGGTATTTTAAACTTCAGCTGAGTGTCAGAATCACCTGGAGGGCCTGTTAACATACAGATCCCAGAATGTTTGATTCCACGGGTGTGGGATGAGCCTGAGATCTGATTTTTAAAAGGTTCCCAGAAGACAGTGATGCCACTGGTCCAGAGACCATGCTTTGAGAACCACTGTGTTGGCAGATGCACCTTTGTCTTGGCCTGGCCCATGGTTCTTCTTCCCTTGCCTCATCTATCTGAAATCAAGCCCAAGGAGTGGCGCTCCAGAGTCAGAGAACAAAGATAAGGCCACTGTATTCAGCAGAACCTTAGTTTTAATTATCTGCTGGTGGGGTTTACACAAGCAGGTGGGTCATTACATTAGGGGTTATACCAGAGGGCAGCCTGGCTCCCAGGGGTCAAAGTATGGAAATAAGAGCTTCAAGGGTAGAGAAGACTCAAAAGTTGTTCAGAGTATTTTCTATAACATTGGGCCAGCTGCTGACAAACTATCCGGAAGTGAGAGCAGAGTCCCAGGTTGGCAGATGGGGACAGAAGTTCTGGCTCAGCTGCTACATTGCTAGTGACAGACAAGCTCCCATTCCTCTCTGGGTCTCAATTCTCCCACTTGTAAAATGGGTTGAGGCCAGGTGCAGTGGCTCACACCTGTAATCCCAGCACTTTGGGAGGCTAAGATGGGTGGATCATGAGTTCAAGATCAGTCTGGCCAAGATGGTGAAACCCTGTCTCTACTAAAAAATACAAAAATTAGCCGGGCATGGTAGCGGGTGCCTGTAATCCCAGCTACTGGGGAGGCTGAGGCAGAGAACTGCTTGAACCCAGGAGGAGGAGGTTGCAGTGAGCCAAGATGGTGCCATGGTATTCCAGCCTGGGCAACAGAATAAGACTCCATCTCCAAAAAACAAAAAAAAAAAAAAAAAAAAAGAAAAAAATGGGGTTGAGGATAGCGGACTAGATGAAGGTCAGATTTAAATTCTATGCATAGGAAAGCAGCCTTGAGCAAGTGATTTAGCTATTCTGTGTCTCAGCTTTCTAATCTGCAAAATGATTCAGTGGTACCAACCTCAGAGGATTGCTATAGGATTAAATGACACATGACATGCAGAGAGCTTATAACAATGTCTGGCATACAGATAGGACTCAACAAATGCTAACTTTTAATATTATTTACTGCACCTATCCAGTTTGGCGTCAACAGGATGTACACCTCATTGCAGCAGAGCATGAATCACACTGCCCTTTCTGGGGTCCCACACACTCACCAGCACCCACTGTGGCGATGGCGCTCTCCTGGCCAATGATGTGCTCCTTCAGTCGCTGCTCCAGTGGGAAGCGGCGCCGCTCCTCGGCCTCACGCTTTCGCTGCTTCTCTTGGTACTGTGGGGAAAGAGGGCAGATGGTTCAGGGCTGCCGGGTCCATAGCACCATAGCTTCATTCTATCCCCCAACTCGGGGAAAAACACAGGTCTGGGTTTCCGGGGGTCCTCCTTCATAGCTGTGGCTCACGGTCACTGGGGGCTGGTCCGGCCCTTCACACTCTCCGCTCAGGTGGCTGCCACTCAGGGGTCTCAGCTCACTCTGCTGGTAGAATAAGTACTGCTAGCAGATTAACCCTGGCTCTGGAGGCTGACAGAAGACCTGGGTGCAATCCAGGCTTTGTCACTTACAAGATGTGCTTATCACCTGCAGCAAGTTATTTCACCTCAGTTCTTTCATCAGCATCAGCAAATTGGGGATTAAATATTAATATGATGATGTATGTAATAGGCCTAGCATCATGCTTGGCATGGAGTAAGTGCTTACTAAGTATAAATTCCTTTCTCTTTCGTCTTGAAAAACTTTTTGTTGTTCAAAAGAGAGCTATGAACACCCTCCATTTCAATTAAACATAATTATTCAGCAACTGCTATGTACCCAACCTTGTGCATGGCCATGATGAAAGGGTGGGGCAGGGGAAGGAGGAGGACTGTGCCCGGTCCCCTGGGAGGTTCTAGTTGATGCTGAGGGTCTGACATGTCTGGCCCTGGACTTCATCCACTTCACAAAAGGCAGCAGGAGAAGCCTGAGCTTGGTTGCTCCACATAGAAGAGAAAGGTTGGGGCTTGCCCTCAGGCAGCTCAAAGTCAGGTGACAGGCATGCACACAAATACTTCATGACCATTTTCCTCAAGGGTTCAAAGCAGAATGTTTATCTCTAGCACTGTATCTTTCACTAAAAAACACAAAATTTTACTTGAAAACATGTTTGGCGAATGTAAGTCTGTCCTCTAAATCAATTATGGGCTCCCCAAGGACAGGCCCTATTTCTAGCATGGGTCCTGGCACAGTGGGGCATCTGGTGAGTGTTTGCAAAAATGACAGATACAAAGAGGAGAGAATTAACAGCTAGATGGGGTGGTAGTGTAGGAATAGAGAAAGGAAGGACTCATACTGTGGAACATCTGTTGGGGGCCTTTCTGGGGAACAGGAGGCTTGGAGAAGCTGGAGGAGGACTGGGCCAGGAGGGACATGTGGGACTGTCTGGAAAACAGGCAGGGAGGGGCGAGGGCATGGACCTGATGATAGAGTATCTGTGGAAATTAGGAGCTGCAGGGGAAGGAGGCAGATCTTGAACCGGAAAGGAATGACCAGGTCTTCAGGAGGCTCCTTTCCCCCATGCCTGTAACACTAACATCTTTCTAGAAAGAGAGCTGTCAAAGTAAGGCCCTGTCACAAAAGTTGTGGTTGCAGATTGCTCTTGCGGGCAGAGTGGATAAAAAATACCTACTGCTTGGGCAGTGTTTTCCTGTTACAGTAGTGACCTTGACAGAAGTTAAAAAAAATAAATAGCAAACAATCCAATTTTGGCTGTTGCTATCAGTCTGTAACTGAAAGCTCCCATCAGTCCTGGAGTTTCATATGGAGCAATAATTCCGCACCAATCCCAGTGGAGTGACACTTGCCGGTTGGAATCCAGAGTGTCACTGTGTAGCTCCCTCAGGCGCCACATACATCACTTGGCTCTGCCGACTTCAGCCATAGATCTGCTTTTTCCTCCTCCCTGCCCACCCAGCCCTGCTCAGCACTTAAGTCCACTGGGCTGGAGGCTCTGATGGTGAGATGCATACATAGTGGCTGGGACAGCGCCAGCTTGCAGTCGGGAGGCCATGGAAGGAGCCTGAAAGGATGGAAACTGGCGCGCAGGGGTTTGTTGGGTCAGTTTCCTCATTTCCCTTCAGCGAGGAGTCCCAGAATATGCCTGCTTCTGGGCCTTTGCTGACACTATTACCCCACCACAAAGGTCTTCTCTCTTCCCACCATCCTCCAACATGGTACTGTCTAGGGAGTCTGTTGTAAGGCTGTGAGCCTACGCAAGGCCCTGGGACCTCTGGTGCACTTAAATAACTTCCTGTTTGTCTCTCTTTCCTGCACCATGAGGTCATTGGTTACAAGACCAGGTTTATTCGTCTCTATAGTGCCAGCACCTAGCAAAGGGCCTGGCTCACAGCAGGCATCGATTTGTGTTGCTAACTGAATAAAGGTGACTACCACTTGTGGAATGGCTGCTGTATGCCAGGCACTGTACTCAGCACCTTATACACAGCATCTACTTTCATTTTTTCAGCTGTCTCCATCTGAAGTTTGGCTCTTCTTTTGGCTCATAGTGAGGCAAATTGAGTAGAAAAACATGCTTTGCTCCAGACAGACCTGAGTTCACCCCTCAACCTTATCTACTCCCTGACTGACTAATTTTGGGGAAGTTAGCCTTTTAGAATCTTAGTTTTCCTTATTAGAACGCAGGGTAGTACTCGTGGTTCTGGCTTGTAGGATCCTTGTGGAATGCTAGTGAGGATTAAATGAGATAATGCATTAATATATAAGTTCTTAGCAGAGTCTCTGGCACATAGCATTAAGAGGCCGTCTGAGTGACCAAAATGGCTACCTTCTACCTAACCATTATTAAGTCTTTGACAGATGTTACTCCCCTTCTCCTTCACTGCATTTTAATAACAGTTTGTCTAATTCAGTGCCTTTGTTTTTGGTACTGGAATCCTTTAATTAATTTACCTATGGGTGGAATTCCACAGATAAAGAAGAGTTACTCTGGCTCAAGCAGAAGCCAGGAGTCAAGTCCACTCGGTTGCTACCACTGCCCAGAAGCGGCTCTCAGGGCTCCTTCTCTAGGAACCCTAGGTCTGCAGTGTACAGTCTCAACGCTCGCCTGGCTCTGGAGGTGCATCCACTGCCTGAGGTGGCTCATCTCTACTGTCAGTCTCCCTTACATGAGAGAGAATTCCACCTCTGGGTACTTTCCATCCATTGGTCCGTGGGGCCTCACAGAATATATCTTTTCTCTTTGCCACAGGCAAAGTCTAACATAACTTTTCTTTCCGCTTTGTTGATTTGGGTATGACCATTATGGCCTCCCTAAGTCTTCTCTAGGGAAACACTTCTACTTCCTGTAACTCTTCTTCAGTGTCATGGTTTTAGGTTGTTTGTTATTTCTGTTTTACTGGGCAAGGCCGGGTGCGGTGGCTCACACCTGTAATCCTAGCACTTTGGGAGGCTGAGGCAGGCAGATCAACGGAGGTCAGGAGTTTGAGACCACCCTGACTAACATTGTGAAACCCCGTCTGTACTAGAAATATAAAAATTAGCCTGGTGTAGTGGTGTGCACTTGTAATCCCAGCTACTTGGGAGGCTGAGGCAGAACTATTTGAACCCAGGAGACGGAGGTTGCAGTGAGCCGGAATCCCATGAACTGGTTAGTTTTCCAGGAGCTTTCTAGATGGTCTTGGGAAAGGTTCAAACTATGGCCTAAATCTCAGCACATTCCGATTCTTCCCAGCCTGGAATCCCAAATGTCTATGCCAATTCAGAAAAACCTTGGAAAATGGATCAGACGTCTTGATAAAAATGTATAGGGCACTGGAACTGATGCCTGCTATGAAAATTATGCTTCATGCTCTTTTCACAGTGTTTAGCACAGAGTTTGTGCTAAACAACATATTAAATGAATGAATGACTTTTAAAGACATGAGCCATGTGCCCAGCCTTGTGAAGGTTAGCCAGTGGAGTAAACTAGAGAAGGAAAATACTTGATATGTATATATTCTATTTGGAGGAGAGGAGATAGAAGGATGGGAGAAGGAGCTTGGTAAGGGCTCTATAAATACTATTGTTCCTGTCTCTTTGAGGAGATGGGGAGGAAGGCTATAAGACAGAGTTCAAGGCTCTGCTTGGATAGGGATCCACTAGAGGAGAAGATAAGGAATTCAGCCTGCAGAAGCAGAGGGCCTGAGCTGAGAGAGGCATTGTAAAAGAGCCGCCCGGGAGAGCAGGAGTGGGGGAGTGAGCATCTTCTTAATAAAAGCCACACACGATTAGCTTCAGAAGCCCTCACCTGGAGCCGGCAGCAACCAGCTTCCCATGCTGCATCTTGGCTGGATAATCGCAGTCACTGGTTTCCATCAGTCTTGATTTAATATGGCACCCCTCCTGGCTGTGAGTGCATTTACAGGAAAGGGCTGGGAGGCCGAGGCGAAGCCTAGCTTGGCTCGCTCTGCTCAGAGGTGGGTGGCTGGGCTGAGTGGCTCTGCAGGGGAAGGTTACAGAAGGGATATGGCAGGCATCCCAACTGTTGGGCATCTCTCAGGGGAGAGGTCTGACAGTGAACCTGGCAGTGTGTTCACCGTAGGGGTGGTGGGTAGGCAGAACAAGACCCTGGGCAAGAATGGGAAGGTAGGTATGGATCGAAAAGAGATGAGAGGCCAAGCTGTAGTTTACCTCTCAAGGGGAGGTCAGGCCTATAGAGTTCCCCTGCTGCTCATAGATAAACTCAGGTATGGCCCATACTCCTGAATCCCTGATTCAGACGGTGACTCATATAGTCGGGCCTTCTATCATGCCCTGAAACGGCATGACATAGAGGCCTGGGAAGGGAGGTCAACAATGGGAACAGGAGGTAACAGATGAGATAGTGGGGGCAGAGATGACGATGGAGAAAACCTGGAGGCTGGGAATGATAACAGAGAAGACCAGGAATGCCAACAAAGAAGTCCAGGGTATGCAGAGCAGATGGGAACACAAGACTGAAAGATGGGAGAGGCACCTGAGGGATATGAAAGTCTCTTAAACTAGTCCACAAAGTACACATCCCAGTAGGAGAAGGCCGGATACAAAGCAGGTGTCAGCCCCTTCACACTTGGTAATCACTAGGTCGGCATCCCAGATTCCATTCTCCTCTCTTCCAGTCCATCCTCCTTTTGCTGCTAAAGCCGTATTTTAAACATGTAAATCTGATCATGTCACTCCTCTGCAAATAGCTAGGTGGATCAGAGACAAGACTGATGAGAGACAGTTAAGAGGGGCAAAGAGGTGGGCAGATCACCTGAGGTTGGGAGTTCAAGACCAGCCTGACCAACACGGTGAAACCCCGTCTTAAAAAAAAAAAAAAAAAAAAAGAGGGGCAAAGAGTGGCTGAAGTGAGAAAATGAGTTTGTGCTCTTCTCAGTGCATGATATCAGAGACGTGTGATGTTGCTTTATCTCATAACTGGTTGTGTTAACTTCCATCACTAGGTTGAGGTGGCGGCTGCTAGGTTTCTTCACTATTATTTTTCCCTTTTTAATTAAAAAGTATCTTGTGGGGAGATACTTTGACATTGTGTAAATAATCCTGTTACTCCTCAAACTTCAACTCATTAATTTTAGCCTTCACTAATGTGGGACTGGCTGTTTTAATCCTTATAGCCCTACGAAGTTGATAGCATCATCATCCCTATTGTACAGAGATTAAGTAAATTCAAGCAAGCTTCTACGGGCAGCAAGTGTAGAGACAGAACACTAACCCTGGCAGTCTGACTCCAAAGTCTGCACCGTCCACTTGGAGGTAAGGAAAGACTTGCCTTCAGGGAGTTCACAGTCTGTTTAAGATGAGACTCAAAACAGAAATTTTCTATCTGCTAGAAGTTTTAGTAAAGGGCTACCTGATAAATTCATTGAAAATAAATCCCACAGGGTGTTCTTGCCAGAAATGCATAATCTGAGTTAAATCACAATGAAACATCAGACAAATGCAAACGAGGGACATTCTACATAACAACCAACTCGCACTTGTTAAAATGTCAAGGTCCACTTTTGAATGGGCTTGTTTTTTTCTTGTAAATCTGTTTTAGTTCTTTGTAGATTCTGGATATCAGCCCTTTGTCAGATGGGTAGACTGGAAAATTTTTTTCCCATTCTATTGGTTGCCAATTCACCCTAGTGACTGTTTCTTTTGCTGTGCAGAAGCTGTGGAGTTTGATTAGGTCCCATTTGTCTATTTTGGCTTTTGTTGCCAATGCTTTTGGTGTTTTGGTCATGAAGTCCTTGTCTACGCCCATGTCCTGAATGGTTTTGCCTAGATTTTCCTTCTTTCTTTTCTTTTCTTTCTTTTTTTTTCTTTTTCTTTTTTTTTTAAAGATGGGGTTTCTCCATGATGGCCAGGCTGGTCTTGAACTCCTGACCTCAGATGATCCACCCACTTCGGCCTCCCAAAGTGCTAGGATTACAGGCATGAGCCACTGCTCTCGGCCTCTGCCTAGATTTTCTTCTAGGGTTTTTATGGTGTTAGGTCTTATGTTTAAGTCTTTAATCCATCTGGAGTTAATTTTAGTGTAAGGTGCCAGGAAGGGGTCCAGTTTCTGCTTTCTGCATATGGCTAGCCAGTTTTCCCAACACCATTTATTAAACAGGGAATCCTTTCCCCATTACTTGTTTTCATCAGGTTTGTCAAAGATCGGATGGTTGTAGATGTGCTGTGTTGCCTCTGAGGCCTCTGTTCTGTTCCATTGGTCTATATCTCTGTTTTGGTACCAGTACCATGCTGTTTTGATTACTGTAGCCTTGTAGTATAGTTTGAAGTCGGTAGTGTGATGCCTCCCGCTTTGTTCTTTTTGCTTAGAATTGACTTGGCTATGTGGGCTCTCTTTTGGTTCCACAGGAAGTTTAAGGTGGTTTTTTCCAGTTCTGTGAAGAAGGTCATTGGTAGCTTGATGGGGATAGCATTGAATCTGTAAATTACTTTGGGCAATATGGCCATTTTCACAATATTGACTCTTTGTAACCATGAACATGGAATGTTTCTCCATCTGTTTGTATCCTCTCTTATTTTGTTGAGCAGTGGTTTGTAGTTCTCCTTGAAGAGGTCCTTTATGTTCCTTGTAAGTTGTATTCCTAGGTATTTTATTCTCTTTGTAGCAATTGTGAATGGCAGTTTATTCTTGATTTGGCTCTCTCTAAGTCTCTTACTGGTATATAGGAATGCTTGTGATTTTTGCACATTGATTTTGTACCCTGAGACTTTGCTGAAGTTGCTTATCAGTTTCAGGAGATTTTGGGCTGAGACGATGGGATCTTCTAGATATACAATCATGTCGTTTGCAGAGACAATTTGACTTCTTCCTTTCCTATCTGAATAACCTTTATTTCTTTTTCTTGCCTGACTGCTCTGGCTAGAACTTCCAGTACTATATTGAATAGGAGTGGTGAGAGACGACATCCTTGTGTAGTGCCAGATTTCAAAGGGAATGCTTCCAGTTTTTGCCCATTCAGTATGATATTGGCTGTTGGTTTGTCATAAATAGCTTTTATTATTTTTAGATATGTTCCATCAACACCTAGTTTATTGAGGGTTTTTAGCATAAAGGGCTGTTGAATTTTGTCAAAGGCCTTTTCTGCATCAATTGAGATCATCATGTGGTTTGTGTCTTTGGTTCTGTTTACGTGGTGAATTACGTTTATAGACTTGCATATGTTGAACCAGCCTTACATTCCCGTGTGAAGCCTACTTGATCATGGTGGATGAGGTTTTTGATGTGCTGTTGCAATCGGTTTGCCAGTATTTTATTGAATATTTTTGCACCTATGTTCATCATGGATATTGGCCTTAAGTTTTCTTTTCTTGCTGAGTCTCTGCCGGGTTTTGGTATCAGGATATGAACAGACACTTCACAAAAGAAGACATACATGAGGCCAACAAACATATGAAAAAGTGTTCATCATCACTGGTCATTAGAGAAATGCAAATCAAAACTACATTGAGATACCATCTCACGCCAGTTAGAAGAGCGATCATTAAAAAATCTGGAGACAAAAGATGCTAGAGAGGATGTGGAGAAATAGGAACACTTTTACACCGTTGGTGGGAATGTAAATTAATTCAACCATTGTGGAAGACAGTGTGGCGATTCCTCAAGGACCTAGAAATAGAAATTCCATTTGACCCAGCAATCCCATGACTGGGTATATATCCAAAGGATTATAAATCATTCCACTATAAGGACGCATAAACACGAATGTTCATTACAGCACAGTTTACAATAGCAAAGACCTGAAACCAACCCAAATGCCCATCGATGATAGACTGGACAGGGAAAATATGGCACATATACACCATGGAATATTATGCAGCCATCAAAAATGATGAGTTCGTGTCCTTTGTAGGGACATGGATGAACCTGGAAACCATCATTCTCAGCAAACTGACGCAAGAACAGAAAATCAAACACTGCATGTTCTCACTCATAGGCAGGTGTTGAACAATAAGAACACATGGACACAGGGAGGGGAGCATCACACACTGGGGTCTGCCGGGGGGAACTAGGGGAGGGACAGTGGGGGTGAGGTGGCGAGTTGGGGAGAGAGAGCATGTGGAGAAATGCCAGATGTAGGTGATGGGGAGGAAGGCAGCAAATCACACTGCCATGTGTGTACCTATGCAACAATCTTGCGTGTTCTTCACATGTACTCCAAAACCTAAAATGTAATTAAAAAAATAAAAAATAAAAAATGTCAAGGTCATGAAAGCCAGGGAAAGACTGAGGAAACCATTCCAGATTATTATGTTTTGTTTTTGTTTTTGATTGCCACATCATAATGTTTGGACCATTTCAGATTAAAGAGACATGACAACCAAATGCAACTTGGATTTTGAAACTGTCTTTTCTTGTAATAATTATTAGGACAACTTGTGAGATCTGAATAACATCTGTAGATTAGTTAATATCAATATTAATGCCTTGATTTTGATGATTATCTTTTAGAACCTTTGAGGTTCTATAAGAAAATGTCCTCATTTTTTAAGGAAATACATACAAATATTTAGGGGTAAAGGGGCATCATGTGTAAACTTATTCTCATATCATTCAGAAAAAAAATTATATATATCCTCATATATATTATTTATGTGCATAAATAATAAAGCAAGTATGATAAAATGATAACAGTTGGGAATCTAGGTGAAGGATTTATAGGAATTAATTGTACTATTTCTATAATTATGCAAAAATAAAAATATCAGCATAATGCCTACCCTTGGGGCATGAGTCTGGAAGGGAGTCTAAGGCAGGCTTTTGAGGTGCTTCTAACAGTCTATTTCTTGATAAGGTGTGTCTTGTTTGTGAAAATACAGTGAGCTGTACATTCCTGGTTTGTGCGTCTTATACAAGTATATTTCAATAAAAACCTTTAAAAAGTAAAAGAAAAAAAAAAAGGCCAGGCATGGTGGCTCATGCCTGTAATCTCAGTACTTTGGGAGGCTGAGGTGGGTAGATCACTTGAGGACAGGAGTTTGAGACCAGCCTGGCCAACATAGTGAAACCTGTCTCTACTAAAAATATAAAAATCAGCTGGTTGTGGTGGGTCACCCTGTAATCCCAGATACTTGGGAGGCTGAGGTAGGAGAATTGCTTGAACCTGGGAGGAGGAGGCTGCAGTGAGCCGAGAGTGTGCCACTGCACTCAAGTGTGCACGACGGAGTAAGTCTCTGTCTCAAAAAAAAAAATAAATAAATAAAAATAAAGTAAAAAAAAGAGAAAGAGGAAGTTGGTCCCTAAAAAGCACTTAGCACTGTGTCTGGCCCATATCATAGTAACACAGGTCCAAGTACAGAGCCAGGCATGTGGCAAGCTGGCACCTGTAATGAGAGGCAAAGCAGAGAATGGGCTGAGCGAGGCCGGGGGGAGGAAGAACATAACCTTTCTACCCTCCTGTGTCTCCCTCCTCTCCCCTCCTGCAGGGCTGCACTCAGTTCTGAGAGGAGCACCCAGGCTCTCAGCCTGGAATGCAGGCCCAGGGGAGCAGCACATCCCCAGCTACCCCTGAAGCAAATGAAAAAATATAGAGAGAGGAAATGTGCTTGTGATCCTGTCACTGGGATATGCAAATAAAATATATAGGATAGGCCTATCTGCCTAATATTCCTGCCGATGCATTCTTTGGGTGTGATTAAAATGAGCAATAAATTCCTCGTGAGTCTCAGTGCAGTGAGGATTGGGAGTGGAGATGCAGGCTGGCACAAGCACGTTCCCCTCAGCTGAATATTCATCATGGGATAGCTTCCCATATTTTTGTTTTATCTGCTATCATGTCAACAGAGATATATTTTTACTTCTCCTTCATCTCTTAGTTAAGACATGAAAATGGTCCTGGCTTTAAGGATTAAACTCTCCATCTATTGAAATCCTTCAAAGTGAGACTACAGGCTACCTCCTCTTTGAAGCCTGTCCTGCTCTCTCTGAGAGGAGGTGATCCATGCTTTCTTGGACACTCCACCAACTCTGAGAACCCTCCTAAGACAAATCAGTCTGCAGATATCAGAGCTTAGAGTACCTGCCTCTCCCCCAGCCAGATGGCAAACTCAGGGACAGGGGCTGGGCCTTATCACCTCTGCATATTCTCAGAGGGCCTAAGGAGGCTTCGGCGCAGAGGATACTGAGAGAACCGAGGAAGCCAACAGTGAGGGATACATCATTCAGACCACTTAAGGTGGCAGAGATTCTAGGGTAAATGACGCATTTTAAAGGGCAGAATTAAATAAAAAATCAGGCTTATGGATAATTTTAAATGAAAAAATCACCAATAATATTAAGTGAATAAAAAGCAAATTTCAAATATAGAATAGGATCTTTAGGGCCAAGTAGGAAACAAAAGTGGCTGATTGATAATCAAGGACATAATACAAGAGGGAATGGGGGGCCCTGGGCTAGAGAGTGCACACTCCCAATCCCCAAGCATTAAATTCACATTTTTGGAAAATGCTGGATGGGTATATAAAATGTGGCTGCCAGTTTGACACTCCTGGTATATATGGTAGACTGCCAACAGCATTTTTTTTTTTTAAAGGCCATCTATGTAACTATACACAGACATGATCCAGAGAGGGCTAATACAGTGTCGTAAGAGGAACCCTCTCATTTTACTCCTAATGGTCGCTTATAACAACTTGGTTTTCTGTAAATCATCTGCTTGCTTTCCTGCAGCTTCAGTTTTCCCATCTGTGAAACAGGGGTAATAAGAACTACTTCAAAGGCCACAGGATTAGAAAAAATATGTATTTGAGCACCTGACACAGTACCTAGATGCATCTGATAAAAATGGTATCTACTATTGTTATAAATAATTAAGACTATTAATAGTGGTTATGTCTGGTGGGAGGGCTAGAGTGCTTTGAATTAAATTCAGCTCAGTTGTCATCTCTTCCAGGAAGCCTTCCTTGATAAGTCATACCACTGATGACTCAGTGGTGTCATAGCTTACTTGCCTGTCTCCCTATCAAACTGTAGCTCCCTGAGTATTTTACTCATCAGTCTTCTTCCCATCTAGCCCAGAGCCTGGCACATAGATGTCATTTATAAATATGTACTATATTATTTAATTCTCTTCATTTTACTTTCTTCGTATCTCTAAAACTTCTATAATGAGACATACGACTTTAATACAAGTTTTCTATGAGCATAATTTGACTACGAGTGGTAGGTGTAGGTGGAGGAGGCTGAGCTGGGTGGCAGGGGGATGCTGGACGGATAGAAGGGGAGCCAGATAAGATCAGAGTGGCAGCAACCCATGTCTAGACAAAAAGCCAGGAGATGAGGCCCAGGCTGGAGCTTCAAAAGCCTGCAGGCCTGAGTCATTATGTTACAGATGGAGGGCCTGAACTCAGAGGCAGCTGCTTCTTACTTACAATTTTGAAGAGGTAGCTTTTTGCAGTTTGGAGGAATAAAGCAGAACAGAATGAATGCATGACCAAGTAGATGCTGAACAACTGAGAGAAAGCCGATGCTGTTGACATCCAGGGAGAGCTGAGGGGTGCTTCACATGGGTAGAATCTTTTTTTTTTTTTTTTTTAAAGACGGGGTTTCACCATTTTGGTCAGGTTGGTCTTGAACTCCTGACCTCAGGTGATCCGCCTGCCTTGGCCTCCAAAGTGCTTGGATTACAGGGGTGAGCCACCACGCCCGGCCCACATGGGTAGAATCTTATGGGACAGCAGAGAAATTAGGTGGAGCTGCTCGGAGGGCACATTCAGGATGGAGAGAGTCCAGACTGGATGAAGGGATCAAGTGCGCAGAGGTGACAACAGATGAAATGGACTTCCAGCTGAGAGCTACGGAATCCCTGGACTGGCTCCAAGTGGTCTTCTTGGCCTCTAAGGCAGCCCCTCCATAGTGGGAACAGCTGTGTTAGGGGGCTCTTCCCTGAAGCTGCTGCCCAATAAGCCTAGCTACTCTGGCTTTGCCATGGACTAAATCTCATTCTCTCACACTCACAGCTGTTCCTGTGCTCCTCCTCTTCTGGCCAGATGCCCCTATTACCATCAGCTTTTTCTCATGGCACAGTTCCTCTTGCCACCCTTCTGCCCTTCTCTGCACAGATTCTAAGAGGTCAGTGTCTACTTTGAATATGGTGTCTGTAGTTGCCTTCCATGCTCCAGAAGGGTCTGACCAGCACAGGGGATGGCAACTGCCATTTGTTCACTCTGGACATTAGCCCTGTAATAATGTGGCCAATATCAAGCCACTTCCCTTGGACAGCCAAATTTTGTTAAGGGTCCCTCAGTAAGCCTAACCCCTCCATCAGCACTGGCACAAATGGACCTGTTCTCTTGCTTCAGTGGCCAGACCAGTGCCTGCTCTATGTTACACAAGCTCAAAAACCACAGGGACTCTTGGTCAAGTCCAGGGCTGGTCTCTCAGGGGACAGCAACTGGGCTAGAAAGGGGAGCTGTGATGAGAGTGCAGTCCCTAAAGTTACGTGCAACAGTGCTGAGGGATTTCCTTAAGGCTCTTGGGGAAGCTGACCTGATCTCCTGACCTGCTCCTAGGAGAGAAAAATCTGAACAAAAGGAGAGAAGCACTTGCCTTCTGAAATTTAGCAGTTCTTTCTGGTCACAAGGGCCCCTGGGGATGGGTTGTGAAAGGCTAGTCACCCTTCCTAATTCCTTCCCTTCTCTGGAAGAAATTACTGCAAGACAGTTACTAAAAATACCAGGGAGGCAAAATCTATATGGTTCATGTTGATTACCAAATATTTCCAGTTCTCCCATTCTAGGCACATGGTAGGATTACTTTTCTTGGCTCCCTTATGATTGGTTTGAAACATGGGATTCAATCTGGCTAATGAATAGTGAGAGGAAGGAAGGGCTCTTCCTTCTAGGCTGAGCATTTAACTGCAGATGTAAGACCCTTCAGAGCATCCTTTTCCCTCTGGCAAGCAACCAGCAACATTCCTGTGGGTGGCTGCTCTGCCTGCTGAGATCCCTAAGTGCCTAGGATGAACAGAGCCTGCCCCTCATCCCTAACCACAAGGAACATGCAACATAAGGCAAAAACAAATCTTGTTTTGTTTTAAACCACTGAAATTTGGGGTTGTTACAACAGCGGCATCTAGCTTATACTGACTGATCCACAATCATTTGTAGAACCTTAGAAGCCATTTAGTACAATGTTTTCACATCTCAGAAGACTGAGCTTTAATGAGGGGAAGTGCTAGCCCAAGGTCACATGGGCAGTGAGTGGCAAAGCTAAGATTAGAACCCACATCTTTTCAGGCTCAGTCCAGTGAGCTAAGTGCTCGGACTCAAGACAGAGAATATTTGCCACTAGGTGGGACCTGCCACACTGAATCATCTCAAGGTACTTCAGCCACATTGTGCATAAGAGACTTTATGATGCTGGAAAGGGCATAAGAGCGAAAGTCAAAAACCAGGTCTTCCAGTCCCTGTCCTGCCACCGAACCTACCACATGACCTTGTAGTCAAGCCTATTATGTTCAGTTTTGATGCTAACTCACTCTGGGACCAAAGGGAAGCCACATCACAGCCCTGGGCTCCAGTTTTTCCAGGAGTAAAACAAGTCAGTTGATTTAGGTTTCAGAGATTGAAACTTGTGCCAACAGCAGAGTCCCCTCAGAGGCTGCCCCAGGAGGGAAGGGCAGGCCATGTGGGCAGTGCTCTAGTCCATGTTTCTCCTTCAACTGGAACAACTAAATTTTCCTCTGATTTATTGGTTTGTGCTTTTGTAAGATTTCCCATCACTGGACTAGATTTCTAAGGTCCCTGCCAGCTCTGAGATTTGTGCTTCTAGTTCTTGGATTCTGTCCAGTAGTTCCTGAGTTACAGCTCTGTGGCTGGGAGAGGTGGAAGACTTAGCCCTGTTCTCAGGGAGTTCAACAGTTTGGTTGAGAAGACAGAATTAGAATGGAGGATTTTTTGGCTCAGATTCTATTTTGGCTCAGATTCTATAACAGGCTCTCTGGAGTGTGTGTGGAGGGGAAAGGTGAAGGAATAGTTCTAGAAAGAGAGATGATGGGAAAAGATTGTTTGATGAGGCTGTAGAACATGAGGCCTAGGAAAAATGACTAAAATCTTTAAGTGGGCTAAATATTTTGTCTGGCTAGTGCCCCCTCCTCTGAAAAGGACCCAACACTCCATAAACCACATTTAAAGGTAATGCTCAGAAGCCAGAAGTGGCCAAGGCTGCTCCTTGGTTATGACAGGGGCAGCTTCCTATTCTTGATGAGACTGTGGGCTGGATTTGTATTTAAACAGATAACAATCACCTAAGGAGAAGTGGCCTTTGGTGTAAAGCCTGACATAACTGAATGAGTGAAACATTAAATGATGCGTGGAGTGTCCACAGGCCTCTTCCCTTCCCTGAGACTTACCTTGGCTTCAGAAGTCCTCAGAAGTTTCATCACGTCTCCTTCTCGGGCATAATCCAAGGGTGTGTGTCCCATTTCATTCCTCTGCAGGGGGTTGGCTCCTGGCAAGAGAAGGAGGATAAATGGTCAGAGGCTCTATGAGCGATCAGTGGGACCTCAGCCTTCCCTTGGAGGTGGCTTGGGGCTCTGATTTCTATGTTGGGAATGTCCATGGACAGTCGCAAATGGTGGGAAAAACATGGTACTGGGGCTCCTACATGTGCATGCACACATGTTCAATAACATATTACACACACATGGATGCGTTACACATATACAAATATACACTGCTGAACGTGCTAACAAAATATGCCAAATACACAGGTTAATATACCCCAACACAAATACATGTAAACACACAATTTCATACATGCATTCATTAAAATGTCCACATTTTCCAATGTATCGGCATACAGATAAACATTCATTCATGAAGCTATATAAAGCGTTCCTTTCTAAGGCAGAGAATATCCCAAGTAACAATTAAATGGTTCCCCTTCTTTCTGTTTTCTGATCCTCTCCTTTTATGCTCTCTTACCTCTGGGCATTTCTTGTCTGTCTGAGTCAGCTGAGTCCCCTGGAAGGACAGGGGCACCATCAGCAACCTGGCTATGCCACTCTAACTGTCAGTGAGTGAGTGAGTGAGTGAGTGTGTGTGTGTGTGTGTGTGTGTATGTGTACACTTCTTCCAATCATTAATTCTTGTGACTTAAGGACAAAGACTGAGTATGACAAGAAGATGTATCTACCTTCTCTCTAAGTAAGGACAGCTGACAAGCCTGTATAAACTGTCTACTTTATGCCAGCCTTGCCAGTTATGGAGGAAAGGTCATTCTGACTCTCTGTGCTATCACAGCCTTCCCAAGGCCCAGGTTTAAGCACCTCACTCTTCTTCAAAAACCATCCATTCCATTCAATTAGGCAGACCCTGAATGAATGGGGCCTGAGGACACAGAAGCATCACATTTGGCCCTGTCCTAAAGGTACTCCTCTCAAGTCAGGAAGACAGAAACATAATTAGAAAACTGCTTTGTACACAGCAGATGCTCAATAAATGTGTGTGACATGGAACATTAAGGTAATAATTATCTTGTACTTCTTTAGCTCCTTTCTCGCTCAGGAAGTGTTGTCTGAAGTAAAGAAGGTTAAGATCAGACCCTGCCACAGGATACAATGGACTGGCTGGGGATCCAGTTAGTACAGGCATGGCTCAGGTAGGTGTCCAACCACTGCTGATGGACAGTAAAAGCCAGTGTTTCTCAATCCAGTATGTGAAAACATTTATATCATCATACAAAAGTATTCCTATTGCAAGTCTCTACTTAAAAAGAAAGGATCCTAGCTACTTGGGAGGCTGAGGCATGAGAATTGCCTGATCCCAGGAGGCGGAGGTTATAGTGAGCAGAGATCGCACCACTGCACTCCAGCCTGGGCAACAGAGAGAGACCTTGTCTAATAAACAAACAAACAAAGTATACAATTCAGACAAAGGGTGGTGGCTCAAGCCTGTAATCCCAGCACTTTGGGAGGCCAAGGTGGGCGGATCATGTAGGTCAAGAGATGGAGACCATCCTGGCCAACATAAACCCCACCTCTACTAAAAATACAAAAATTAGCTGGGCGTGGTGGCGCGTGTCTCTAGTGCCAGCTACTTGGGAGGCAGAGGCAAGAGAATCGCTTGAACCCAGGAGGTGGAGGTTGCAGTGAGCCGAGATCATGCCACTTCACTCCAGCCTGGCAACAGAGCGAGACTTCATCTCCAAAAAAAAAAAAAAAAAAAAAAGTATACAATTCAGTGGTTTAAAATATACCATTTGTGAACACTTTCACCCCCCTCCAAAAGAAATCTCCTACCCATTATCAGACACTCCCCGTACCCCCCAGCCCCAGCAACCATTAGTTTACTTTCTGTCTATGGATTTGCCTATTCTGGATACTTCATATGAATAAAGTCGTATAATACGAGGCCTTTTATATCTGACTTCTTCAAGCTTACCAGAATGTTTTCAAGGTTCATCCAACATGGCTAAATAATACTCCATTCTGTGGATATACTACATTTTATTTATCTATCAGGTGATGATGGACATTTAAGCTATTTCCTCTTTTTGGCTATTACATAAACAGTGCAATGAACATACACATACAAGTCTTTGTGTAGATATGTTTTCATGTCTCCTGGGCAGATCACTGGAGTCACGATGTAATAATAGTAACATTGGTATTTATTGAGCACTTACTTTGTGCCAGGCACTGTGCTTGGTACTTTCCATACATTTTATCATCTAATCCTCACAACTACCCTGAGGGATAGGAATTAAAATCCCCAAGCTGTAGGTTCAGAAAAGTGAAATAACTAGCCTGAGGTCACAAAGCTAGCTTTACTTGTTTGAACTACGAGTGAAAACAACCCCCAGGTTTTCCTAACCCCAATTCTCTACTCTCATGAGGGTGGCAAAATATACCCCTGCTGAAAAAGTCTTCAGTTGGCCTTTGCTTTCAGGACAAAGTGCAACCTCCCTAGGACGGAGTCTGTCTGTGGTCTTCCTAACTACTGGGCAAGTCCTCAGAAGCTCAGTCAGAGCCTCATCCTTTCTTTCAATTCTGTCGGCACTTACTGGGCACTGTATATCTGCAAGCCTCTGTATGCAGAATGATGGGGGATTGGCAGAGCCAATGAATAGTTTCCTTCTTTATATTCCTTGACTGTTCTGTAGCAACTGATACCTTGGCCACTCTCTCCTTTGAGTTCTATAAAACCACTTTTCAGGTTTTCTTCTCATCCTTGTAACCATTTATTTTCTCTTTTGCAGACGTCTCTTCCTGTCTTTAAGATTATGAGATGCTACCTAGAGTTCGAGTCCACTTCTCCAGGAGCTCATGGGGACAAGAGATCCCAGGCTGAGTGTCATCAGTGTGCTGAAGGAGGGACAGGCAGCACGGGGAGGCTCAGGAAGGAACTAAGTGCTCAGAGACTTACTCGCCTGGCCCAGCCTTCCTGGCCCAGCCCCACTGAGCTGCTTTCTCTGGCACAAGGGCTGAGGGGCCAGTGGCAGAGGGGATCCTCCCATTCCCCCAGAGCTAAACCAGTGGAGGCAGAAAGGGAGATGCAATGAAGCAGTGGAAAGGTCTCTCCTTTCTTAGCCTCAAGGGGAGCCCTGTCACTAGATACGAGCTGCAGTAGAAGGGAGGATTAGAGAGAGACCTCTGGAAGGGAAAGAAGGGCAAAGAGCAGAGCAGAAAAATGGATAGGAAGAAAGAAATGGGAGAGCGAAGAGGAGGGGGAAGATGAGGGAAGGTGACAGAGAAAAACAGTAGAAGAACGTATGGAGAGTGAGATTAGCCTCTTCAAACAAGTGCTGTCAGTGGTCTATATTTGCTTACAGAATGAAAAATGTGTGCCATAAACATTGGCCACTGAGTAATTTCTAGTAGGAGTCATGTCACTTCTCATAAAAGATGGAATAGGGACAGGTAGGACATCTCTGCATCTGGGCCAGCCAGCACAGGGGCTCCTTTTAAAGCAGTACTGGGCCTGTCTCCAGCCCAGAAGGCTCTCAGGTCAGGCTCCACCTGACCACTCATGGGGAAGGCTCCCCAAGGTCCTGGAGCCTCAGGGCAACACATCTGCCCCCACTTCAAGAAGGCTGAGGTGGGGGTACCATGGATAGTGTCCATCTAATATTAGTACCCCAGGCCTGCACCCTCGCTCTGACTTGACTAATTGCTGTAATAATTGATAGAACCTGACTTCTACTACTGATCGATTTCACCTCCACGACCAACGGCCACAAACCATTACACTCCAATAAATAACCACGTTGGGCCTCACCCGTCTGCCCTCTCCAGGGGCATCAGGATGGCCCGTGCCCTGGCCTGACCTCTCCTTGCCTCCCACCCAGGGCCCCTTCGGGCCAAGCAGCTGGTCTAGAGGGCCAGGCCTCTGGGAGCAAGTGAAAGGGCTGGATGGAGGTGGGGAGTGCTAATCGCAGGCCATCAGTCACCTCCCACTGGCTGTCTGGGGCTGGGGCAAACACCTGGAGCACCCCAGGCAGTGTGGTACAGGACTCCTCCCCTCCTCTCCCTCTCCAGATTAGTGTGTCCCAGCTTATAATATTTGATAAATAGCAGACTGGCTTCCTGGCAGCACTGCTGCGGCTGTGCCTGTCCGCTACAGCTGTGGAAGGTCACTCATTGGGGAAATATGTTTCTGTCAGTGGTATTGAAAAAAGTTTAGTGGAGTGACAGGCCTCAATTTTTCAAATTTTATTAACTCCATCCTCTAAACCATTTGTCTTGAATTCCTTCAGATTCTGGGGGATCTGTCAATAGGGCCTGGGCCAGGAAAGTAGTGTGGGGGGTGTGTGGTTGTGGGGCTGATTCTGGTTGGTGCCACCGTGGCTGGCTTGGACCTCATCACCCAGGGCAAGGTAAAGCAGTGGCAATGGTGTTGGTGGGAGTGAGGGCCCGGCTCACTGGTGCTGAGGGAGCCCACTTCTCTTTTCTGGTTCAGCACCTGCCTTTGATTTGACACAATTATTGATTCTCCAAGTGGAAAAATGGTGAGTTCTTCTAATTTCCTAAGACGATACTCCCTTCTACTACATCTCAAACAGGTGGTCACTCAGGCTTCTCTGAATGTCCCCAATACCCAGCCCCAAGCTTGTGGCTCTGCCAGTGGTGTCCCCCATTTAACTGAGGGCAGATTTTTTTGTATATAAGCCCCAGATTCACTCCCCACTTCTATCTTGGTTCTGAAAACACCTGTTTATCTTTTAAGACTAAGTCCAGACTTCTCCTTCAGGAACCCTTCCTTGTTTCCCTTCCACCCCAGGTTGAGTACCATCCTTTCTGCTCCCATAGGCCCTACTGCTTCCAGCTTACTGCATTGGTCATCCTGCATTAAAGTCTGTCTCATCTAAGACTGCGAGTTCTTAGAAGTCAGACACTATGTTTGATATACTGCTATATATGCTTGCACCGGATGGGTGCTCAATATTTGCCAGATGACTGAACTGCATTCTCTTTCGGTGCTATCTTCTGAGGCCACACAGAACATGGCTGTTCTTGCTGCCCCAGGAGAACCTTTCTGATAGCAAGTGCATAATCATGTACCTTTTTCCTGTAGACTAAAGACCCAGTTTCTTTGCTGGTCCCAGAAGCATCTCTGCCTCGGTGGCAGAAGTCAGGTCAGGCCCGGGTACCCTCTATGCTCTATAGGTGGGAAGTGAGGAGGAAGTGGTTGGAGAGAGAGACCCACCTGCCTTCTCTAGGGAGAATGCTGAAATTGGGGTGGAGGTGGGATTCTGATCTCTGCTGGTGGGAAAAGCTCATAAGCTGAAGGGGTGGGAGGAGGCTTGTCACTCCCTCCTCCCTTGACACTACTCTGTTCTGGTCCTTGCCTACCTCAAATAAGATCATGTGTATAAGAGGGCTTAACAACAACAACAACAGTTAATGTCCCATACAAGTGTGTCAGCCTATTATTATTAACACTGACACTCATGCCCCTCCCTACCCCCGGTTCTGTCAGCACACTGCCCTTCTAGTCATACGATTCCACCACACTGCAGTTCCCATGACCCATCCCTTCCCTCTGAAAGAGCACTGGGCTGGGGAGCCAGTGAGGGGCTGCCTTGCCTGGTGTGTGACCCAGGGCACTTGCTTTACTTTTCTGGTGGTAATGATTGCTGCCCTACCTGTCTCTAAGGGCTTTGTGAGGACTAATTAGATTAACAAGTTCAAAAATGACTGGAAAGAAAGACTACAGGTATACAATGTTCTTTGTAATAACTTTTACATTCACCTTTGCTTTTCTTTTATTTTTTCACTCTTGCTTTTCATATTTACTGCTAGTGGCTTTCCACCTTCATCCTGATTGTCGCTATTGCAGCAGTCTGCTGACTATCTCAAATTAGAAGTTTTTGCTGAAACTTCTAATTATGGGAAATCCTTCCCATAATCAGAGATATGTCAGTGTGGACTGATCTGTTCTTTTTGGTTGCGAGCTCCTCATCAAGGAAACATTCAGAGAGAGAGTGAGAGGATGACCACATATGAGAAGTGGTGCACCTTCCCTGACTCCATGCTCAGCTCCACTCTGTCCCCACCTGTGGCCTCTCTGATTATCCAGGTCCTACCCAATTCTTCAAGGCTCAGTTCTCTCCTCCTCCAGTGATCAGTGCTCACCCTTCTGGGCTCCTAGTGTCCTCCCTACTCACTCCTTTTCCTGGCCCTCAGCCTCAGGATCCTTGCCTGCCACTTTCATATCTTGGTTTAGTCTTCACATCCAGTATGTACGGGACTGCTTAGGTCAGAGCCACTTCACCTTTCCCAGAGGCTGAAGGTGAGAGAGAAGAGACTTGTTGAGAATGCTGCAGGAAGCACAGAAGACCTGGGAATAGAGCTCTGGTCTCCTGATATGTTGAGCTTTTTCCATAAACCACACCATTGAGTCCTATTCAACATACGTATGTATGCAGACATGCACACCTGCAGATAAGCCTCCTCTGTAATAAAAAATACTTACTGGGCACTTGTTATGTGCCATATCCTGTGCTGACAATGTCCATGGATTTAACAATTTGGTGAAGACAGCAGGAGAGGTATTATTTTTTCTAGTTTACAGATGAGTTAACTGAGTCTAGCAGAAGAGCAAAGGGAAAGGTTACAGGCTAACTTATTGGGTATAATGCCTTTACATACAGTGTCTGAATTGTTCATCAAACAAAAATTCTGAGAAAGTAGAGGCTTGAGGAACTGAAATAATTTGCCCATGATCATACAGCAGATAAATAGTAAAGCTGGGATTTAACATGGGGATTTATTATACTATTTTTCTTTTGTACATGTTTGATATTTTACATAATTAAAAAGTATTTTTTTAGGAAAGGAAGCCAGGTCTGGCTTTCCACCACAAAGTGCTACCTTCCAAAGGCCTGATTATTCAAAAAGAGAGAAAAATAATCTTTTTTCCTCCCTTCCAGTATGCTCAGATGCTCCAAAGCCAAGATTGAGGAGTCTCTAGCAGTAGGTTTGGGATAGACAGCTTTGTAGAAATGGGAAAAAAATGCCAGGCTTAGTGGTTCACACCTTTAATCCCAAATCTCAGCACTTTGGGAGGCTGAGGTGGGCAGATCACAAGGTCAGGAGTTCAAGACCAGCTTTACCAACATGGTGAAACCCCATCTCTACTAAAATTAGTCAAGCGTGGTGGTGTGTGCCTATAACCCCAGCTACTCAGGAGCCTGAGGGAGGAGAATCACTTGAACCCTGGAAGTGGAGGTTGCACTAAGCTGAGATCGCGCCACTGCACTCCAGCCTGGGCAACAGAAGAAACTCCATCTCATTTGAAAAAAAAAAAAAAAAAAAAAAAAGGACAAAATGATGCTCCCTTTCCTCCTCCCTTTCTGGGGGCCCTGGGAATGGTAACACATATTAACTGACCTAGAAGGCCATCCACAAGTCCCAGCCCCCCAGTGGACATGCTCTGATGTGACCCCTTGCCTTCAGGGAGGCAGATTTCTAAAGTTTAGGGAACAGAGACAGTTTTAATGGAATGGATCCAGACATTCCTCATTCCACTGTATGGAATCAGACTTGTTCTGGCCCTTGGGCAGAACTCAGACTAGTGAAAGACAGACAGGGATAGGAGTAATGTCGATACAGTATGGTAAATGTCAGGGGAGTGAGGAGATGAGGATGATGATTCTTCCCCCTCCCCCTGGTACAAGGGAGCTAGGCATTGGGTAGCTGAGGAGATGGGAAAGCACAGCACCAGCTGGAGAAGAGCAGAAGATACTGCACTGAGCACTAAAGAAAAAAGGACGGGAGAAGTGGAGAGGCCTGAGGGAGGGAAACTGGAGCTCAAGGTCACAGAGACTACGAGTAGGAGAGTGGGAGCTAGAACCCACGCCCACTACTCCAGGGCTCTTTCCACCCACAGTGTCTCAGCCTCTGCCCACCCTGTGGCTTTATTTCCTCAGCACTGAGTGGAAGGGTTGGCCTACACTGGGCTACCACTGTTCTCTTCTGTGGTGCCAAACTCATCTTTGCCCACCACTTAGACTTCATGTCCTGCAAGTCTCAGGTTCATCTCTGCCCTGAAGCTTTCCCAGACCACTGGAGCCTACAGATCACTTCTTCCTTTCAATCACTACAGTGATTAGCTGATCACAGACTTTCACACATATGTGTTACTAAGAATGCTTTGTGGATGGGTAGAAAAGGAATGGCAATGATTGCTAGGCATCAGTATGGGTATACAGAAGCCAAGTCATGCCAGACTAACCTCTCCTTTCTTTATCGTATCAGGATGATCTGTTTTCTCAAACAGGTACAATTAGGGCAAATGTGGACTTCATGAGACACCTGATGGGATGCCTCAGGATAATCCTGTGGTCACCATGGAGAAATGTGGGCTGGATGCCAGTACCACATGGAATGTGAGTAAATGACTGATAGACTAAAGCAGGCATCCCCAAACTTTTTACACAGGGGGCCAGTTCACTGTCCCTCAGAGCGTTGGCGGGCCGCCACATACTGTGCTCCTCTCACTGATCACCAATGAAAGAGGTGCCCCTTCCTGAAGTGCGGCGGGGGCGGGTGGATAAATGGCCTCAGGGGGCCGCATGTGGCCCACGGGCCGTAGTTTGGGGACGCCTGGACTAAAGAGACCCAAGGGGGTGGGTCACCGATGGATCAGAAGTCTGGAAGGAGTTTCCAGTGGCAGCAAACACTTGGTGTATTTAGCATGTTTATCTATGACATGGATATCACGGGGACATCTTCCTCATCAAACCTGCAGCTGTAATTAAGGTGGGAAGGGTACCAAATACAACTGATAGAAGATGGACATGAAGAGCTAAAGCAAATGTGATGAAATTAGTGAAAATACACAGGATGTTACAGGTTTAGGAAAAGAAACAAAGTGAGGATTGTTCTGGGAAATGTGATTGAGACAGGAAAGGGTTTAGAGGCCACATGAGAAAAACAGTTTAAGGAAGTAGTAGGTTTAGGCTGGAAAAAAAGAGCTCAGGAGAACATGCATTTGAAGGGCCATCAGGTAAAACTGAGATTAGATTCATTCTACATGAATCCAAGGGTAATATTAAAACCCTTAGAAGCAGATTTTGGCTAAATTTCTAACCATCAGAGTATCCAAAAACAGAGTATCAGCAGCCTCAAGAACAACAGAGTTCTCTAGCACTGAAAGTGTTCACTCATTTAATGGACAACCACTTAGGGGGTTTGCTACTTATATATGAGTTTACAGATATTTTTTCAAGACTAATCGTTAACTTGTACTTATCTATTAATTCAAAGACACTTTTTGAGTCTTCTATGTATCCCTAGCACCATGGTAGGTGCTAGGGATACAAAAGTGAGTAAGAAGATACAGTTCTTGCTTTTAAGGCACTTCTGATCCAGCTGAGGGGAGATGGACAAGTTTATTTCAATAGTATCTTGTGCTATGATTACAGGCCTCAGCACAGGGAAGGCTGGCTTTAGTTTAGATTGAGTCAGAGTTCCTGTGGAAATTTAAAAATGCATTTGGTTACTAAAGGCCATGTAACAGTTTAATCAAGGCCAAATCACTTGCTTAAACTAACTACTGGCTGTGGGAATATAAATGTACAGTGAAACAGAATTTGTGGATTTTTGTGCAAGACATTTTGCTCTTATACCTTGAGTTTTGGTCTTTGGCTGGGACTTGTTTATGTACCTACAGATTGTCTTACAAGTGGCTGTGGTGTCAGGGTGAAATGATTTAGCCAGCAGGGCTACCCAAGTCTCCATTTCTTACCCACCCTATGGGGACTGCTTCAACAGAGACATAAACATGCTCCTGCCGTTACCTTATTGCACTCGTCACACGGGGAGGCTAGAAGGCTTGATTCAGGGATATGATTGGATTTTAAATCCCAGTCTCACAGGATTTTAATTACTGGTCTGGGGCAGCAGAGATAGGCGCTGGCTGCCTTTGGATGGAGGAGGTCGATACGCCAGTCCACAACATATTGAGCCACAATGCCTGCAGACTCTATTGCTCTATTTAATCATCTTTTGCAAAATTTACAGTGGAACAGGAGGGATCAATACGGAATTTATCACATTCTCTTGTAAATATGAGCCAGGAAAGAGTTCCAGGCAGTTTGTTACTGAGTGGGAGGGAACATGTCTGTGTGCAGCTGGGCATTAGGAGATGAGACAAAATCCATACTTCTTGGCATAAGCTGCAGACGTTCAGCCAGTCCCTCTTAAGCCTACAGGCAAGTTCAATGGGAAGAACACGGATTCATTCATTCAGCCAGCCAACCAACCAACCAACCAACCAATATTCTAGAGCACCTATTTTATGCCAGACCCTACAGAGGACAGGGTAGGCCCTATAGAGCTCTGGGGACATACACTGGAATTCTGCCTATAAGATCCTAATCATAGCTATAATAACATAATGGCTCTGCCACTTAGTGGTGAACCTTGGTTAAGTTACTGAACTGCTTGGTTCCCTTGTTCATGCATATGGAAAATGTAGATAATGAGAGTCCCTAACTTGCAGAGTTATTTTAAGTATTAAAAGAGATAAAAGCCTTAGTCCAGAGCTTTTACCAAAAAATGATAACTATTGTTATTTTTCCTTCAATTACTATTACCAGCCATTCCTACCTACAGGGAGCTGGCTACCCTACCTCCTTAGTAGACAGAAGGGAGACTGGATGGCCTTCCCAGGTTAGAGACCTGGTCAGGGCCACCAGCAGCACAATCAGAGGAGCAGGAGGAAGAGGGTGTGTAATGAGGAGATACATGTTAAGCTCTGTTTTTTGAAGCTTCGATTGCAATCTTTAAAACAATAAAATGGTCTCCTAAAACTGCTGTGGGGGAACAGAGAATGGAGTGAGAAGTGATTCACTTTATGTGGGCAAACCATGTAAAGTTACACACTAAAGATATAAATCAGTTGGATCTTAAAAGCGAAGTAGGAGTTTGACAGGTGGAGAAGTGGGGAAAGGACATTCCAGGCAGAGAAAAGCGAACAAGGACAGGTTTGGAGGCAGGGAAAGCTATGCTAGGGAGTGAACAGTTCAGTGGGCCACAGGCAGAGACAGTTCCTGTCTCCCAGGCCTACTTGGCTGCAGGCATCCTCCTGGTAGGCCCACAGGGTGATCACAATCCTGAAGCAAACCATCATCCTAATCCTCTCTTGGAAACTGGTGGCAGAAGATTCATGGTGGACTTCAGAGTGACTGCATGCTAGGCTAAACATATGGGCTTAATTTATAGGCAGTGGGAACTGATGAAAGTTTTAAAGCAGGAAAATGACATGGTTTTGTGAGGTGGAGGCTAGTTGGAAGGGGATCCTAGGAGTAGGAGGACCAGCAAGGCTGTTATAATAGTCCGGGTGAGAGTGATAAATTAATTAGAGAAGTGAGGGATTAGAGAGGTGAATGGGCTTGAGATGAAATTCTCAGCAAGACAGGGCTTGGTGGAAAGTGGAGGAGAAGTCATCAGACATAATGCTTTCTAGCTTGAGTGACCAGTAGATCATCATATAGAACATTAAATAGAACATGGAAGAAAGTGTGAGGAGGGATGGGTTTGGATGCATTGAGGATGAGATGTCTATGGAATATTCAACATCAACAAAGCTATGAAGACATGAAAATGCCTGGTTTGTTCTAAGGAAAATATGAAGATCAGTGTGGTTAGAAAGAGGTGGTACAAAACCCATAGAAATGAATATTCAAACATACTTCATATACAGAGTTAGGCAAGGAAAACGGCAAAAGCAAAATCTCCTGCCAAGGATTTCTGGTCAATGCAAACCTAATGCAGAGGTTTTCTAGATGGTGGATAATGCTCTGAATAACATGTCACACAGGCATAGGAAGTAAGGATCCTTACCTTGTTTTCATTTTGGGACTTGTCCAAAATGAAAATGAGGTAAGGATCCAAAATGAAAATGTTCATGACTTTTCTGGAAGTCGTGGGCTTTCAAGAAGCCAGCTCTACTTCCCCTTATCCCCACGTTCTAGCACAGACTCTCCTTAGAGGTGGCAGCAGGTTCTATGGCCAGAGAGCAGCTAGAAGCAACTGTCAGTGGGGAGGGAAAGGCTCTGGATAAAGCAGAGTTCAAAGTGCATTGTCAGAGCCTGAGTCCTTGGCTTCTGCAATCTTCCCTCCTGCAAATGACAGCTGAGACCAGGGCATCTGAGCCTGGGGTCTGGGCTGAATTTAGCAGTCATAATTATACTGCTGACGTCTGGGGCACAGCCACAGTCTCCGCAGAAGGCGGCAGCTTTTGTTCATGCACTAAAAACACATCATCTTCAAACATGCTAATCGTATGTCTGCTTCCATCTAACAACATTGAAAGGAGGCTGAGGAAAGGGCACACAATGCCCACACATCTGGCTAATTCAGTTATGAGGCCAATCAATCTTGATGGGTTGTCTATGAAACCCCAACTATCCCAAAGGACTGAACTGACCAGATGTTTAAGCTTCTGTTGACCAATCCTAGCCGAATGTGCAGAGCAGAGAAGAGGGGTTATCAAGAGATGACTTTTGCTTCTACTTACACCTCTATTCCCAAAGCTAAGTAAAGCCTTCTGCTTGCATGAGAAGTATCAGCACATAAAAGTGGTGGTTGAGCCAGGCTCACTGGAATGAGGTACACTCAAATATATAGACTTTCACTCTGAACTTAAAGGCAGACAGAAAGCCTTATTTATATTTGTCTTTGTGAACGCTCACAGCAATAGAAACCAGTAAAATATTTTTCGCTAACTGTACTTCCCTATATGGAGAGAATCAGAAATGTGTGTGTGTTTTGGGGCGCTGCGGGGGGCGGGAGTAGTATCTTTAACTACAATATCAAATGTTCTAGGCTATGGTTCTGGGAACAGGAACTGTTTTATCTGCTGATATCTGCTTTCAATCCCCCATTCAAGGCCAAAGTAATTACTCATCTTCCTCATAAAACATTTGCTTTTTTAAAAAAATCAGAAGCTTCTGCCAACAGGGACTTTTCCAGTTTATGCACCTTCTTTTATGCCCAACCGCAATCACCAGGCAACTATCACCAAAAATAAAAGTGGAAAGGTGGTGGGAGATTAGGAGCAAGGAGAGAGGACAGGGTAGACCACAAACACCAGGAAGACCATTTTGACCCAGAGCTCCTTGCTGTTGTTAGTGATTCCATTTTTCTCAAGAGTGCTTTTCCCTCATTCATTCTGAGGACTTCACTAAGTTTGTCCCAGAGTTGAGGATGCATGACAAAATAGATGAATGGTTTTGGGTAAAAGAAACCTCTGACTTATTAGAAAGTAGTGAGAGAGAAGCAAAGATTAAAAATGAGGTCTTTATGACCGGACGTGGTGGCTCAAGCCTGTAATCCCAGCACTTTGGGAGGCCGAGGCGGGTGGATCACGAGGTCAAGAGATCGAGATCATCCTGGTCAACATGGTGAAACCCCGTCTCTACTAAAAATACAAAAAATTAGCTGGGCATAGTGGCGCGTGCCTGTAATCCCAGCTACTCAGGAGGCTGAGGCAGGAGAATTGCCTGAACCCAGGAGGCGGAGGTTGCGGTGAGCCGAGATCACGCCATTGCACTCCAGCCTGGGTAACAAGAGTGAAACTCTGTCTCAAAAAAAAAAAAAAAAAAAAAAAAAAAAAAAAAAAAAAAAAGAGGTCTTTATTGTGATACTCTGTATCACAATTACCTAGAACAGTAATTGGCACTCAGTAGGAGTTTAATAAATGCCTGCAGACTGATTAATTATGGCCCCGTTATGATACAGCTAGGCTATAATCCTTTCATTTCTGTTTGTCAGGAAAGGCCTCCTATGGTCATGAGCAATACTGCTGGACAAAATCAATGCCCACAGATCAGGAGAGTCTTCCTTCAGCCTGAATGAGCGGATGAAATTGTGCTGGAGGTAGGACTATGAATGTCATTACAATATCCAGCAACCTCTTCTTCCTCTTCTCCATGGATGCAGTAATCAATACTGCTGACCAATCTTGCCTGCTTCCAATTCTTTTCTACCTCAAAAAAAATTTTTTTGGAGGCAGGGTCTCACTCTGTCACCTAGGCTGGAGTGTAGTGGCACAATCTCGGCTTGCTGCAAATTCTGCCTCCCAGACTCAAAACAATCCTCCCCCCTCAGTCTCTTGAGCAGCTGGGAGCACAGGCACATCACCGCACCCAGCTAATTTTTGTATGTTTTTGTAGAGACAGGGTTTTGCCATGTTGTCCAGGCTGGTCTCAAACTCCAGAGCTCAAGCCATCCATCCACCTGAGCCTCCCAAAGTGCTGGGATTACAGGGATAAGAGCCACCATGCCTGACCTTCTTTTCTACTTGATTTTCATGATATACAATATCCATCACTTTATCTCCTTTGCAGTTCATTCTTCTTTTCCAAGTTATTGAGTGTCATCCAAGCCTGAGTCCTCTACCCTTATTCCTTTCTCTCTATGCATTCTCCTTAAAAAAGCAGTTCTTTTTTAAGGAGAGAGCGGTGCGCGGGGCTCAAGCCTGTAATCCCAGTACTTTGGGACGCTGAGGCGGGTGGACTACGAGATCAAGAGATTGAGACCATCCTGGTTAACATGGTGAAACCCTGTCTCTACTAAAAATACAAAAAATTAGGGGGGCATGGTGGCGCATGCCTGTAATCCCAGCTACTCAGGAGGCTGAGGCAGGAGAATTGCCTGAGCCCAGGAGGCGGAGGTTGTGGTGAGCCAAGATCGCACCATTGCACTCCAGCCTGGGTAACAAGAGTGAAACTCCGTCTCAAAAAAAAAAAAGCAGCTCTGATTTGTATAGTTTAAACTACCCCAGTGGTTCTCATTCCCGGCTATATATTAGAATCACATCGGAAGAGTTAAAACCACATCAACCCAAAGTAGGAGAAAATATTTCCATATATATCACAGATAAAGGGCTAATATTTTTAATATAAACAGAAATTTTTTAAATCAAGAGAAAAACAAGACTGAAAGTCCTACAGAAAAGTAGGCGAAGGATACAAATAGTTCACAAAAGGAGATATAAAATGACTGTCAAACATGTGAAATGATGATCAAGTTCACTTATAATAAGAGACTCAAACTAAAATTACACTGAGATACTATTTCTCACCTTCAGATTGGCAAAAATCCAAAAGCTCGACAGTGTACTCTGCTGGAGAGGCTATGAGGAAACAGGCCCTCTTGTAGAACAGGCTATGAGAAAACGATGCTAATGGAAGTGCAACATGGTAGAACTCATATGGAAGAGAAGCTTGGCAATAGCTAACCAAATGACATATGCAATTACCTTCTGACCCAGCAACATCACTTCTAAGACTTTACTGTAAAGACATACCTCCAACAAGACCAAAATATATATGCATGAGGTTATTCATTGCAGCATTATTTGTAACTGCAAAATACTGGAAACTCAAGGTCCATGTATGGAATACATGGAATATACATACATACAATGAAGAAGTATGCAGCTATTAAATGAGGAATATCTCTATGAATTTACATGATGCAAATTTCAAGAAATATTATTACATAAAAAAAGCAAACTGCAAAGAAACATATACAGTATGCTACCTTTTGTGTAGGTAGAAAAGTGAAATAACAGAACATACAAATACTTGCTTATACAAAGAAACACAGGGAGGATAAAAGAGAAAACTAACAAAACTAATTATTTTCAAGGGGCCAGGACTCACTGAGAGGGACAGAAGAAGGCTGAAAGGGACACAGGAGGAAGGTTTTACTTCTCTGAGTGTATCTTTTGGTACTTTCGACTTTTAGAAATAAGATAGTGCTCTACATATTCAAACAATAAAATTAAATCAATCAGGATAGGTAGGGGAGAAAAACCCTAAAACTGAAAGCAAATTAAAAAATTAACCCAACTGTATTTCAAATGAATAGCATCAACACACTGAAGTGGGTAAAAAGAACCCCAGTAAATTAGGAATGCAGTATTTGACTATATACTCGCAGCCTTGGATGGACTAGGGGTGAAAACTGCAAACAAATCCTGACCTGAATTTTTAAGGAGGTTTGTTTTCTACAGTGGTATCAGTGAAGCAGTTCTGAAGCTTTTTTAGATGTACTATAGGATTGAGCAAATGAGTCAATAAATACATGTATCAACACTATTTGCCGCTAGCATTGTCACTAAGGAAGAAGGATATACAAATATGAAATGTGTGACGACAAGAAAGAACCCTATCAGGATTAACTGGAATGTGGTGGGGGTGGGGTAGGTGGGTTTGGTGTTCTTAGGATTTCTAACATATGTATGTGCATAAGAATAGCTTGTGTTTACAGTCCCAGCTACACGGAGGGCTGAGGTGAGAGGATCACTCGAGGCCAGGAGTTTGAGAGCAGCCTGGCCAACATAGTTAGATGCTGTTTCTTAAAACAAAACCAAAAATCATTCTTGGTGCATTTATGTTATAAAGGAGAAAAGTAAAGAATACAGAATATCTCTGTGCATACGTATATATGTGTATGTGTATATTTTAATGGATATGTATATATGTGTGTATATATCTATATAAATAGTTCGTGGCTCTGTTGACAGGCGCAATGAGCACACTTGGTACTTAGATTTTACTTTCTAGTACAATTCTCAACAAAAAAAATCCAAGGGCACCTCAAGAAATGGCTGATTTCAGGGCAGCAGCAAGGTGAATACAAGATGAGCCTGAAGCATTTCTTTAGGTAGAAAAATAAGAAAACGCTATGTATTGAAAAAAAAGATGCAGGTATGCCACACTGGCTAAATACGAGGCAATAGTAGCCCCAACATAACTAAGCATACACTAAATTTTAGAATATCAAAACGGTAAGTACCCGTGAACACATTTTGACAATATTAGAAAATGGAGGACAAGGGTTTCTTGCTTAGTGTAGAATGCTAAGTGCTAACTGATCAATATGGAGTACGTGCTGGACTTAGAAAACATGGAAAATACCCATTTTGCAAGCATCATATAAAGATTGGTTCAGACAAGAACCAGTGATGGGTGCTAATTCTAGGGGAAATTAAAAAAAAAAACTCAGCTGGGCCGCCGAACATAGTTGCTCACGTCTATAATTCCAGCACTTTGGGAGGCTGAGGTGGGCAGATTACCTGCAGTCAGGAGTTCAAGACCAGCCTGACTAACATGGAGAAACCCCGTCTTTACTAAAAATACAAAATTAGCCGGGTGTGGTAGCCCATGCCTGTAATTCCAGCTACTCTGGAGGCTGAGGCAGGAGAATCACTTGAACCTGGAGACGGAGGTTGCAGTGAGCTGTGATCACATCATTGCACCCCAGCCTGGGCAACAGGAGTAAAACTCTGTCTCAAAAAAAAACTCAGCTGGGAAAGGTGGCTCAATGCCTATAACCCCAGCTACTTGGAGCCTGAGGTGGGAGGATCACTTGAGCTCAGGAATTAGACTGAAGTGTGCTATAATTGTGCCAGTGCACCAGCCTGGGTGACAGAATAAGACCCTATCTCAAAAACCAAAAGCTCTCTTTTCACAGAGTGCTAATTAATGCTAAGCGAAAACAAGAGTAACAATACAGTGGAGAACTGGACAATTCTTTGATTGGAGATGAGGTGAGAGTAAGACTTTTCTCTCAAAAATTCTTGTGAATTTTGTACTATGTACAAGCATTAACTATTCAAAAATAGGATGAAAAATAAAGCATTTGAGTGTGATACATAAAATAACTCTCCCCCACCGCCCCACCCAAGATGTTCATGTTCTAACCCTGGAACCTGTGAATATGTTCGGGGAATATGAAGGTTGCATATACAATTAAAGTTGCTAATTAGATTACTTTGTGATGGGGAGATTACTCTGGACTATCTGAGTGGGCCCAATATAATCACAAAGGTTTCTAGAAGTAAAAGAGGAAGGCGGAAGAGCCAGTGTGAGTGTGAGGAAATGTGAGAAAGACTTGCCCGGTCATTGCTGGCTTTGAGGATGGATGGCGACTACACGGAGACCTAGAACGTGGGCAGCCTCTAGCAGCTGGGAAAGACAGGAAAACAGACTCTATCCAGGAGTCTCCAGAAAGGAAGGCTGCTTTGCCAACGCCATCTTCAGTCCAGTGTGACCCATTTCAGACTTCTCTCCAAAATAACAAGATAAATTTGTGTTGTTTTAAGCCACTAAGTTTGTGATAACTTGTTACTGCTGCAATAGAGGTGATGCATAAGAAGAGTCACGTGGTTGTCTCTGAAGCGGACCAGGGATGTGAAAGGGAGACTTCCTTTCCACTACATGTCTTCTGGTATTACTCCAAATTTTAATCTTGTGTGATTTTTTTTTTTTTTTTTTTTGAGATGGAGTTTCACTGTTGTTACCCAGGCTAGAGTGCAATGGCGTGATCTCGGCTCACCACAACCTCCGCCTCCTGGGTTCAAGCAATTCTCCTGCCTCAGCCGCCCGAGTAGTTGGGACTACAGGTGTGCGCCACCATGCCCAGCTAATTTTTGTATTTTTAGTAGAGACAGGGTTTCACCATGTTGACCAGGATGGTCTCGATCTCTTGACCTTGTCATCCACCCGCCTGGGCCTCCCAAAGTGCTGGGATTATAGGCGTGAGCCACCGCGCCCAGCCTCTTGTGTGATTTTTAAAGTAAAAACCACAATGGTCACTAAACAAACAAAAACAACAGACAATCACTTCAGGAGCTCTCTACGGACTACAAAATTAAGTACAAATCCTGTGTCTCTTCCCCAAGACCCTCCACACCTGTCTCCTTACCCCATAATACAACAGGTGGCCAGTTTCCTCTAGGTCTCTAAGTAACACACAGGGCTCATTTCTGTTGCTGCTTCACCTGAAAAGCTTCCTTCCTTCTCTCTCCTTGTTTGAATTTTACGTGTCCTTCTGGGTCTGGCTGTGGTCCCAGCTCCTCCATTATGCCTTCTATAATGCCACACTGGTTCTCTCCCCACTCATTCCCCATGATGGCTGTTAATTCTGGCCCTTGCTTATGTTTAATTGAAAGTCCTGTTATCTACCATCCTGCACTGTTCTCAGTGTGCTTTGCATATGGGCATTATCACCAAACTATCACTCTACAGGGTACAGTCTAAAGGAAGGGCCTGTATCCTTTTCTCTCTTATTTCCTGGCATGCCTAGTACCCATAAATTCAAGAAATGTTTGCTAGGCACCTATCATGTCCTAAGGATAGTGCCAGGTGCTGGGAATACAGTACTTCAGATCTAGATCCTACCTTTTGTGAACTCACTGTTAAGTGAAGGAGAGATATATTAATCAAATAACTATAGAACTACATGTTATAGTAAGAGTGATAAATCATACAGGATGCTTTAAGAACATATATCAGAGGAACCTAGAATAGGGATGGTGGTGGTTAGTTGTAAGAAAATAATTAATAGTTGCTGAAGAAATACAAATACTTAGACAATTAGATCAGTGCACAAGTATTTGGAATCACAAAATATTAAAGTGAAAGGGAGGCTGAGATTGTAGTCCAATTATATTACTTTACAGATGAGGGAACTGAGGCTCAGTGTGGGGGAACGACTTGCTCGAGGTCCTACAGCAAGGCGGAGTTAGTACCAGAACCACGTGCCAGCACGTTGACTCCTAGTCAGCACTTTACTACACAGGCTTCTATTACTTCGAAGAGGCTCCCTGAAGGATTTCTCAAGTGGCAAGCTCTTTTCTTCTGCTACCCTTTAAAAGACTCATTTCTAAAATGCAGTTCAGGAAAGAGTCTGCGGTTCAAACCTACAGAGGACATCCCTCCTGTGTTCCTCCTTGGATGCTGCCAGGCTTCTGTATTGTGGAAGATAGCACACGAATGCTAGAAGCAAACTCCTTTTGGGAAGGGGAACTTGGTTCTGGTCATCCCCAGTTTCAGATGGGAAGGGGCTTTTGCTGCTAATTTGCAGGCCCTGACCTTCAGACTGACATTCTCCTTTCTTAAAGCTGCCATGTGAACTTTTATCCGTGCATTCTGCCCAACAGTACATGTGCTGGAGGGGGCATGAGTGGGCTGGCAAAGGGCAGCTGGAAAATCTGATTCTGACTCAGTGCTGTTTCCAGGCTCAGTGCAGGTGGAGGAGGGTGTAGGACACAGAACAGACCTGGCCCAGCCGATATTGACCTCTTCCTCACCCAAGGGAGTCTTGGCCTCCAGCTGCCACTATTGGCGGTGATGAGGTCATGCCGGATACCAGCCAGGCTCATCTGAGGACTGTTTGGAGCCGATTAAAGCCTTGATGAAATGCGGGGGCCTGGATGGCAAGTGGCTCTGGAGAGAATGGGCTCTGGTGACCAGGCTCTCATTTCCAGCTCAACTATGCAGTGGCTCCTCTATGTCCACAGGAGCCAGGATACAGAAATACTTCTCCCTGCCTTGAGCAAGGACAGTTCCTCATTCTATACTGGGTAGGGGGCTGAGGATAGGACTCAGGACACTGAGGGCTTCTTCTAGGCCTGGTCTACCACATGGGCTGCAAATAACAATACCACAGAATTCCTCCACTCCCCAAAATGCCCCAGACTAGACTGCTGGATCCCTTTGGATGACTAAATGGCCATCCCTCTCCACAGGGTTTTCTCAAGCTAAATGACAGGCTAACATCCACATTTTGAGTCTCAATGTCAATGCCATATGATCAGGGACGTCTTCCTCTATTCCCCTTTAGATTAGATTAGGTCCCATTATGCTCTTGTAGTACCCTCTATTCTTCCTTAATAATACTTTTATTATTTACTAACAATTTAACTAATAATTAGCTGGTAATTTTGTAATCATTTGCCTAATATCTATATTCTACCAGATTTTAAGATTTACAAGGATATAATAAATATTTGTTAAAATAATAACATGAAATCAATTAAAAGGAAGGGAAGAGAGATGTTTACAGATGTTTTTAATAACATTATTTTAAAAACTGTTGTATTGGCTCATGCCTGTAATCCTAGCACCTCGTGAGGCAGGCGAATCACGAGGTCAAGAGATCGAGACCATCCTGGCCAACATGGTGAAACCCCGTCTCCACTAAAAAAATAGAAAAATTAGCTGGGCGTGGTGGTACGTGCCTGTAGTCCCAGCTGCAGCAGGGAGGCTGCAGCAGGAGAACTGCTTGAACCCAGGAGGCGGAGGTTGCAGTGAGCCGAGATTGCACCATTGCACTCCAGCCTGGCGACAGAGCAAGGCTCCATCTCAAAAACAAAACAAAACAAAACAAAAAAACTGTTGTATACAACAGAGGGGCTCATCTTTCCACTTTAGCTGTGGGGTCGATCAGGTCCTCCTGGCTTTCTAGCCTGCTTTCAGGCAGGCAGTCAGCCATCCAAGACAAGATTTTCTGGTTTTGAGAGGCATGGAGGATTTTTTTCTTCTTTTCTAATAGCTTTACTGAGATGTAATTTACATACCATAAAGTTCACCCATTTAAAGTATACAATTTAGAGGAGGTTTCTTTTATAGAGTTGTACAACCATCACCATAATTTAATTTTAGAATATTTTCATAATCTCCAAAAGAAACCTTGTACCCATTAGCAATCTCTCCCCACCCCTCCCCCAGATAACTGCTAACATGGAGGACTTTTAAAATTTGAATCCAAACAAGAAGAAATCTTTAGTACTCAATCACTTGACACAATTTCTTCATTTTAGAGAGGAGAACAGTGATGTTAGAGAAGGGTCATGATCTACAGGGGTGAGATGTGGCAGAACTGAGGTGGATCACAGTCTCTGATGTCTACAGCATAATGGCAGTGCTCTGACCTCTCTGCCACACAGTGTGACTATATGTGTCCCAGAATGTCTATACCTCTGGACTTTAAGCTAGTTGAGGGCAGAGGCTGTATTTTGCTCATTTGTCACCCCTTTCTGCCTGGGAGTACCAGCAGAGCAGTCACGTGTTAAGTGTGGTCTGTGTACTGGTACCAGATGGTGAACTTTGCTACCAGTTTTTGATGGGATAAGTACAAACAGTAAGTGTCTGGAAACTTTTATAGCAACTAGTCAGAGTAACTTTATGTCTGTTAGGAATTGATGACAAATTTGGGGCTACATTTTGTATGCCTTTAAAAATACACTTTTTCTTTTTTTTGAATCCAAGTTTCACTCTTGTCACCCAGGCCAGAGGGCAATAGCATGACCTCAGCTCACTGCGACCTCCACTTCTCAGATTCATGTGATTCTCCTGTCTCAGCCTCCCAAATAGCATCTGCCACCACACCCGGCTAATTTTTTGTATTTTTAGTAGAGATAGGGTTCACTATGTTGGCCAGGCTGGTCTTGAACTCCTCACCTCAGGTGATCTACCTGCCTCGGCCTCCCATAGTGCTGAAATTACAGGCGTGAGCCACTGTGCTCAGCCTTCCCCCATTTTTTAAAAACCTGTTTCAAGTACAACGTATAAAGAAAAGCACAATAAGTACGTAAGTATACAACTCAATTTTCACAAAATGAACACATCCACATAACCAGCATCTACAAAAAGAAATAACATGACAGCATCCCAGAGGTCCCCTCACGGCCCCTCTCAGTTACTACCCACCCTCTCGAGGTTAAGTACTACCCTGACTTCTTATGCCATTGATTAGTTTTCTCTATTCTGGACTTTGAATGCAGGCATACTATAAGTACTCTTCTATGTGTGGCTTGTGACCTGATGTGAGGTTTGTGTTGTAGTACAGAGCAAGAGTTCACTCAATCCCACTGTATGTTATTCTACTATGTGACCACCCCACAATTTATTCATCCATTCAGCTACTGATAAACATTTTAGAAATGCCAAAACCATCTTTCACGTTAAACATAAAGCCTGTTCTAGTCCTCTAAATCTTAATGATTTCCCTTTGGAGGATAAGTCCAGTCTCCTCAGCATAGCTTACATTAGTGACCTTCAATATCAGCTCTTGCTTTCCATTCTTGCCCTCTGATACCCTCCAGCTCTTCTGAACTACCTGCAATATTCTGAGTAAAGTATGCTGCTTCATACTCCATGCCTTTGAACATGCTGCTCCCTCTGCCTTCTTACCTCATCCACCTGGTACATTTGCATTCATCCCTGAAGACTTGGTGTGAACCCCATCTCCTATATCATGCTTGCCCTGCCCTCTTCAAGATTTAGAAAGTCTTTTCTTTGTGATCTCACAGCACCTTCTATAGATCTCCATTAATATACCAGATAGCAGTTCTTGGTTAAAATGCCTGGTTTTCTCACCGAACTGTGAGTTACTTAAGAGCAAAACCCATGTCTGGATCATCTTTATTTCCCTGATGCCTAGGGTAGGGCTTGTGGCAGCAGAGATGCTCAGTAACTGTTTGGTAAGAGAAGGAATGCTGGAGCTGGAAGGGGTCCTTGGTATCTTAACTTCTCTGTTTTACTGAGGAGGAGAAAGGATATGCCTAAAGGTGAAAGGACTTGTTGGTGGCAGAGCTGAAACATCTGATCCTTTACCCAGTGCTCATTCCCCATCTCTGTACTGCTGGCGAGAATCAGAGGGTGAAGCTTAAACACAGGACAGACAGCCTGAGGCAAAGCTGATTCCCCACACATCTGGCAGTGCCACCAGATGGACAGACAGTGAAGTGGAACAAGAAGCAGAGCTCTAAGTCTTGGGTCCTAGCAACAAGCTAAGAGGCTGTTAAAGGGGATGGCAGCACTGGAAAGGATCTTTGCCTCAGACAGGGATGGTGGGGAATTTAAGGACTCATTTGATGATGGCTGGTTAACACTGGTAACTGAGCGCAGACTTGGAGACAGGGGCAAGGAGGATTCACTAAAGTAGGTGAGAAGAAGGCTTAGGGAGGACCCGGGGAAAGTGTTAGGTTTCGTTAAAACCCAAGTGTTTCTGAAGTGACGATCACCAGTGACTGAAAAGGAAGTGGCATTGTGACTGTAAGTAAAAGAAAGATAGCTAGGCGGAGGTGGTTCATATGTGAAGCTCCAAAAAGTCAGACACATTAGGAAATTAAGAGTCAGGGGAAGGCATCAGCAAAGAGTAGACCAAAAAGTAAAGACACCACATCTCCCGAAAGAAAACCTCCAGTGGTTCTGGAGATTTATCAGTGAGTCCGATCCAAAACATACTAAACCATCTGCAGGGCACTGTAGCCAATGAGATGGAGACAAAAAAAGACACAGGCCTGGCCTTCACCTACCTTGGTCTAGTAAGTGAGACCCAAATCCAGAGAACAGGAAAGACTTCAGACGGAAGGTGGCATGAGGCTGGGGACTGATTGGTAAAAAGAACTCCACCAGCATGAGAAACAGTCTTAAAGGGAAAAGAGAGGCCAAATAGAGAGAGTAAAGGCACCAATGTGGGAACACAGTGTAGCTGGAGCATTAGGGCTCCAGTGGGGGGAAAAGGTAGGTGAGCGTCAGACTAGAGCAACTCTAAAACCAGTTAAAAACATCAGTATGGTTAGGATTTTTTTTTTTTTAAACGAGTGAGCACTGAGTGTTTCTGAAGTTAATAATAACAGATACTACATATAAAGTACCTACTCTGAAGAAGTACGTTATGTCCTAATCCTTACAACTCCTTAGGAGGTAGGTGGCACCACCCCCATTTCCAGATGAGGAAAAAGAACTTCAGAACAGTCAGTAATTTGCCCTGGATTGCAGAGCTATTAAATGGCAGGGCTGGTACTCAGATCCTGACTCCAGTATTCATGCTCTTACCCTGCAACCCATCTTAGCTGGGGCTTCTTTGTGGAAGCACATATGAAAACATATTTGACTAGTGATTTTCTCAATGCTTCCAAAGGGGTATGTGTGTGTGTGTGTGTATCTGTACACACACACACACACACACACACACACACACACACAGAACCATTTTAGATGCTTGGGAGAGAAGTTAATTCCTGTGCACAATGGATGCCTTCGAGCATGAGGGCTCAACTCTCTGGAGAAACCCTGGTCAAGAAAGACTGCCATGATTAGAGGTATGTTTTAGGAAGATGGCTCTGCCAGTTGATCACATCGCTGAGAGGACCTGGTTGCCAAAGCAACTTAACAGTCCTGGAAATACCAAGATGAGTCAGCTTCATGCACTTGAAGTAGGAGGCTCCAGCCACCTTCCCTGATCACTCCTCTTTCTAGTCCTACTGCCTTTTCCCTCCCTCCCTCCCTCTCTCCCTCCCTCTAACCATACCTGCATTCAAGTGCTAAAGCAGAGCCTTCCTGCTGATAAGCCATCAACACAGGCAAAAGCAGCTGGTTCAAAGGTAAAAAACACAGGGGTCTCTGTCTCAGGTTGGGAGTAGAAGACTGGCACTAGTTAATTCAAAAGCCTTCTGGAGAACTCTGGCAAACTCCTATTATCCTTCCTGATAAGGCTTAAGCAACCCCTCCTCTGGGAAGCTTTCTGTAACTGATTCCACCTCTCTGATTACCAGGCAGAAGAAAGCATTTCCCCCTGTTCATCCCCAGAGCCCCTTGTCCAGGCGCCTGCTAGAGCACCCACCCTACTATTATGGCTGTTTCCACAACTGTCTCCTCTGACAGTGTGAGAGCCTCTCAGGGTCAGTGATGGTTTGCCTGATCTGTCTTAGGATTCCCTGAGGCCCATGGTCTCTGAGATGGCAACTGGCTTGTCCAGGGTCACTTGACAAGGCTGAGATTTAAATCCAGGTCTGACTTCAAAGCTTGTGTTCTTTTTCACTATGCTACAGGGTCTCCCGAAGATGAAGTGATGTTAAGCAGTCTGTGTTAAGCTGTACAACGCTGTTCAAGTTCGGAGAAGGAAGTATCAGAGTAGACCAGATGACCAAGAGAGGCTTCCTAAGAGAGGGAGGCCTTGAAAAGTCTGAGGATTCAGATAAGAAAAGAGGCACTTTAGGCAGGATGGGAATGTTGTAGATAGAGACAGAATTAAGGGCCTTAAGGTAGGAGAAAAGGTTCCACACTGGGGAGGAATGGCATTAGAGCTGCCAGAATGAGAGCTGGATTTCTTTATACACATCACAATGATTACTACTTATAGCAGAGCATCTACCATGTACCTGCCAGGGGCTTTTGCAAAAATTACCACCAATCCTCATGCTATCCTTGTGAAATGGGTGTTATTTTAGATGTACGAAAACTGAGGCTTAGATAATTAAGGCAACATGTCCAGGGCAACCCAGCTAATAGGTGGGGGAGCTGGGATTCAAACCCAGGTTGGCCTGATTCCGAAGCCTGAGGTTCCCTTTCTATTACTCCACGTCACCACCTAATGGACCAGAGGGCTTTCCACATTATCAGCCTGATGCTTCTGCCTGAACCTCCTTCCAGCTCAAATGGGGACTTCTGGTCAGACAAAAAGCAAGAGCAGCTGACTCTTCCAGCTCTAACCCTCTAAGATCTAGGGACCCTAAATTATCCCTGAGGACTGAGTGATTCCAAGGAAACTGTTCTGTGTGGGCCTATGAGCACAGGCTGGCCTCTGTATTTAGACCTGCTTTGGATCTTGCAGAGAGAATCTCCCTTTGGTTATTGTGGCAAAGCTGGTAGCAAGTACAGCCTAAGAAAGCTGGATGTGGCCAGGTGGGGTGGCTCATGCCTGTAATCCCAGCACTTTGGGAGACCGAGGCTGGAGGATCACCTGAGGTTGGGAGTTCGAGATCAGCCTGACCAACATGGAGAAACCCTGCCTCTACTAAAAAGCACAAAATTAGCCAGGAGTGGTAGCACATGCCTATAATCCCAGCTACTAGGAAGGCTGAGGCAGGAGATCACTTGAACCTGGGAGGCGGAGGTTTCAGTGAGCTGAGATTGTGCCATTGCACTCTAGCCTAGGCAACAAGAGTGTAACTTCATATCAAAAAAAAAATAAAAGAAAGCTGGATAGGCAGGAAGGTAGGCTCCCTTGCCTTCCCTGAAACCCTTTGGAGAGGGTCAGTTGAGGTCAAAAGACTTTGAAAATATTACTGGCAACAGTCCCTAGAATGATAGAGCAGGATCCCGCCTCTCGGTTGGCTGGTCACACACACAGGCAGACCAAGGGAGGTCAAGGGGGAAGGGAGGTCAGAAGTTGGCAGCCTGCAGGCCCTGAGTGACGGCAACTTGTTCAGGGTTGGGAGGGAGAAATAGTGGGTGAATGGTTTTGGCCCTTGAGGCTGGGAGGCCAGGGCAGGGGGTGTAAATAGATGCTGGCTAAAAAGGCAGGTGGGAGAAATGCAAAGGTGGGGGCTAAGGGCATCTGTTCCAAGTTAACAGGCAGGAACCATGCCCCTACAACAGCTCAAAGGGACAGCCTTGGCCTGAGGGGCGAGGATGGAGCGAGTTTCATAAAAGGCTCTCGTCTTTTCATTTCAAAGGTGTTCGATTTAGAAGGCTAGGAAGAGGGGCTCCTTATAAAGTGAATTCTCTGTCTGGGGGCTGGGAGGAAGCAGAGAATGCAAACTACTGGACAATAGCTGGGAGTATTGATTGATTTTAAGGCATGGCAGAGAGAAAGTCCTTGGTGAACACTCCCATTCTCAGCTACAAATGTCTTGTCACAGAGCTTCCCAATGGACAAAGGAAGCAGCATTCTGCTTGGGGACATTTTCTAAATCTCTGCTTCTGAGAGCAGCAAGTTCTCCCTCCAAAAGCATCAGTCATCCCAAGTACTGCTGCCACATCCACAGACAGTCCTGCCCTTCAGTGGCTGTGCCCCAGACCAAAGCATATTCTGGCTGCTCTGGGGCAGACTTGGGGGTACAGGCCACGTCTGGGTTTTAAGCCAGCGTGGCTGACGGTAAGTGGCAAGATTAGGTGTTTGTTTCTAAGAAGTCCCCAGAAGCCAATCAGAAGATGATATGGGGATGCTGGGCCTGTGGAGGCAAAGGCTCTGGGACTGAAAGAACTTGCTTTGAAGACTGGTTTTGAAAAAGTGATTAGGTAGTAAAAGACAGTTGGCATAAGTTACAGAGAAGAACACAGCTCATTAAAAAGATGTTTCAACCACAGCCAGCCACGGTGGCTCACACCTATAATCCCAACACTTCGGGAGGTTGAGAAGGGCAGATCACCTGAGGTGGGGAGTTTGAGACCAGCCTGACTAAAAATACAAAAGTAGCCGGGCATGGTGGTACATGCCTGTAATCCCAGCTACTAGGGAGCTGAGGCAGAATTGTTTGAACCCGGGAGGCGAAGGTTGTGGTGAGCTGAGATGGCGCCATTGCACTCCAGCCTGGGTGACAAGAGTGAAATTCTGTCTCAAAAAAAAAAAAAAAAAGTTTCAACCAGTCAGAGACGAAGTAAAATGGGCTTAACTACCTGGGGAAGAAGCAGGGGGGTTCCTTCTGTCTCTGACCAAATTAAAAAAAAAATGTCAGCTAGCTAGCTGTGGAGAGAGTTCTGCTTTCAGAGAGGCAGGCAATCATCAGAGTGGCCCAGAGACCTCTGAAGACCCTTCAACTTCTCAGATTCTATGAAGAATGATCCCAACAAAGAAGACCGTGGGATCTAGCCTCAAGAGAGGATTCCCTGGCCCCCCAAAAGTGGCAGAAGGGGCATGAACAGGTAGTCATGTGCCATGCAGTGCATGTGTCACTCAGGGGCCTGTGCCCCACACATCCTGGCAAGATGCTTCCCACCCTATCCCAAGGAGAGGCTGGAGTGGGACATGGGGAAGTGGGAGAGAAAGTGACTGGGATGTGTCTGGCAGGTAACACTACCAGACCTGGACAGGACTTGCCCAGCCTGAGTCTGGGGATGCCTTATATTGTCCTTCCAATTAACTGATTTTCTCCCAAGGGAGGGTATTCATTATTCAACAAATATTCATTGAGTGCTTACTAAGCGCCAAGTAAGATGCTGCGAACACTTGAACAAGTCAGTCACGGTTCTTGCCTTTTAGAAGAACAAGTTAGGGAGAAGGCTATTTAACAATTTCAGGTTGTGACATGTGTTATGACAGAAAAGCATAGGGCGCCATGCCCCAGAGTAATGGAAGGGGCCTGAGACTCAGATGGGACCAAGGAGGATGTCTTTGCCACCTGGGTTAGCAGGGATTTAAAGAGCCTCTCCTTTGTTTCATTAGCTCTGCTTTGGAGGTCACAGAGGAGAAGAGAGAACACTTTTAGGGATAGAACAATCAAGAAAACTCTCACAGTATATGCAGACAGGCAGGATGGCATGGTGTATCACACACACAGGTAGGCAGAGAACACACATCAGCCACAGGAGGGCAAACCACCTGAGTGCATGCCACTCTCAGCAAGTACTCTCCAGCTGCTCTCGAGGCATTTCTAGCTCTGGGAGGATAATGGGGCTCTGGGGAAGTATGTTATTTCCAGAATAAAGAGGCTGCCAAGTACTCTCTCCCCACTGCCAAACCTCACCCCACCCATCTTCCACCTCTGCTCTCACCTCCATCAAGCAGCTCCTTGACAGTGCGGTAGTCATCAGCAAGGACAGCGTAGTGTAGGGCTGTGCAGCCCTTGAAGCTGGCACGGTTGTTCAGCCTGTTGTTGAAGTCATCCTCTCGGGTGACCAGGACTGGGGAGACAGTAACACAAATCCTTCCATTAGCAATGAGCATGAGCCACCAATCTCACCTGTTTTCTCTTGGCATTTTAATTCATTCACTCACGCATCTACCTACTTACTAAACATAAAATGGCACCTACTATGTTCCTGGCCATCTGTGCTGGGTAAGAAGAGACAAAACAGAGGCTAGTTAGTTCCACAATGTTTACTGACATCTGTTATGTGTTAGGATTCATCCTGGGGACAGGAAATACATCAGATAAGGTCCCTGACCTAACTGAGGAGGGAGGCAGACAATAACCAAATGTTTATAGAACTGTTTGAGATAAATGTTCTGTTAGAGGTATAGAGGTTAATGTACTAGAACGCCAGAGGAGAGTTTAGCTTAACCTGGGCATGAAGAGAGGATCCCAGAAGATAGGAGTCTTAAAGGATGAAGAGAAGTTATGCAGGTGAAGAAAGCAGGCTGGGGCAGGATAAGGGAAGAGTAGGGCAGAAGACAGAGGCCGTTTTAGCAGAAGATTAATATACCTCTCTGCTCTGAAAATGTTTACATTCTGGTAAGAAATTAGTTTTAATTTTTTAAAACGTACAAAAATATAAAAGCAATTAAAATTTTAAAATCACAGAAAAGTTCAAAATATAAAAGGGACCAAGATCTTAGTGACTGAGAAACTACATGTTAGATTTTGATATATGTTCTTCCAAGATTTTGTGCGCACATGTGTGTGTGTATCCCCTACAAAATTGGAATTTACTGTACATGCAATCTTGTAAACTGCACTTTTACCCTTAATAATCACCTATAAGAAAAAAAAAATAAAAAAACAAAAAAAGACAATAAAAAATTACCTATAAACATTAAATTTTTTAAAATACTTTTTAACTTTCTACCCAAATCAAAAGGAGACCTATAAACATTTTTTTGAAAGACGAATATGCATTTAATGTGGTCAAAGAACCAAAATCCTCTAGGCTCACTCTAGTGCTAATATTTGTGATTCTCTTACTCTGATTTGATATAAAATAATCTAAAACTAGTCCATCATTTTTCCAAAACTCTCTGGGTTGGGTGACCCCACACATCCTGTTTACCCACGGGGTCCTGGTTTGTATCTGTTGTTATAGACAGTTCTAGTTTGGACAATAAATTAGAATGTTACCCCACCTCTGGGGCCTTCCCTTGGGAAATGAGACCCCACAGAGCACTCTCTCCCCTGCTCAGGCAATGGAGCTTCTTTCTACCCCATGTGGAAGTTAACCAGGCAACTGGAAGGAGAAGCCTGGATGTCCTGGTCCCAGCCTTGGCTCTTATTCCATCCTGTTTTCCTATTTAGGTGAAGGTGCAAACACAGTCTCTTGCATTCCCTCCTGAGCTGAGTTTGTAGGGGTCGAATTTGGGTCCTGACTACCTGTATTCCTCTTCTCCCCAAGTCTATAGCATAGGGTCTACAGAGGACAGGCTCTTACTTCTCACTGGATAAAGAGGTACACTCAGGCAAGAGATGACTTTACTTACATAATCAAAAGCACCAGACAATTTCCGAACCATTCTTTTTCAAGTGGTCTTGGAATGGAGTCTATGCTTCTACCCCTCCTGCAATACTGAACATCCTGTATAAAGTTCTAAAAGCCAGAAGAGTGTCATGCCGCTTCCTAATACTAATATATTTATTTATTTTTATTTTTATTTTTTTGAGATGGAGTCTTAATCTGATGCCCAGGCTGGAGTACAGTGGCACGATCTGGCTCACAACAGACTCCACTTGGGTTCAAGCGATTCTCTGCCTTAGCCTCCTGAGTAGCTGGGATTACAGGTGCCTGCCACCACACCTGGCTAATTTTTCTATTTTTAGTAGAGAAGGGGTTTCACCATGTTGACCAGGCTGGTCTTGAACTCCTGACCTCAAGTGATCCGCCTGCCTCAGCCTCTCAAAGTGTTGGGATTACGAGTGTGAGCCACTGCACCCAGCCATACATTTACTGACCTACTGTATGCCTCACATGGTCACTTTATACAATTAATCTTATTTAATTCTCATAAGTACCTTACATAGTAGGTAATTATTATTCCCATTTTATAGATGAGGAAACTGAGGCTTAGAGGTCACATAGCTAATAAGTGGTTGTCCTTATACTTTCTCACATATCATAATGTCACCCTCATTTTCCAAATGAGGAAATCAGAGACCAAGAAAGAAGTAGAACCCAGATGTCCTGGTCCCAGCCTTGACTCTTATTCCATCCTGTTTTCCTGTTTGGGTGAAGGTGCAAACACACTCTGCAGAACTTGCCCTTAAGAAAATGGCCTGAGGTTTATAGCTGGCACTCAGATAAGCTAGTGTGGGTGGAAGCATTTCAAATGTTTGGCCAAAATAAAGTTGGTGGAGTGTGCTGGAGAACAGACAACACTTTCTTGTGGTTTATGAAATCAATGGTCAATGAGCCTTCTACTCCTGATATGGGCTCTCCAGACTGATGACCCGCCTGCCCCCGCCCCAGGAGTGTTATCTGACCTTTCCTGAAGCAGGAAGAACAGAAGTTAAAAGGCCTCTAACATACAAGTCCCATGTGCAATGGCATCTACACTTTTCCCATCAGAGAGCCCTTTAGGACCTCAATCAGAGATTACTAGCCCTTAGACACAGTCTTATCAAATCATGCTAGGTGATCTTATTTCCAGCCCACTGCAGATTAGGAGAAGGAAATAAGAAGGCCAGGGAGGATGCTATAGAACCAAGCAGATTGATTACAATCAAGCACTGGCCAGGCAGGCAGGGGAAAGAACAGGACAATGAAAAGCTGAAAAAGGAATTCAGGGCACAGCACCTCAAAAGCCCCTAAGGGCATCACTGAACTGCCACATAGGACATTAACTGCTGGATATAATGATGAACCTGACGAAAAGTGATAGTTGGCTCAAGAAAAGCAAGAAAGGTGTAATCCATTTTACAAAGAAAACACATCATTCATTCAACAAACAACATTTAATGAGCACCAATGCAGGGTGGTAGTTCCTGGAGATATAATAAAAAATAAGACACAGTTCCCGACTTTCAGAAGCTAACAACCTAATGCAAGAATCAGACTACCGAGCAGACAAATGATAATATAATTTCACACATGCAATGACAGAGCTATACACAGGTTGCTTACCATAAACAGCAGATGAACTCAAGGAACACAGCTGGGGCTATTTTGGTGCAAATGTCAGGAGAGTGCCAGTGTCATGGCCCAGCTAATAAGGAATGTCCAGAGGAGGCACGCTATTCACCAGTCTCATCACTCATCATCGTCTTTCTAATGCTCTTTCTTGCCTCTGAGCTTTTGTAAATACTATTCCACTGCCTGGAACATTCCCCTCTCCCATGCCTTCAGTTGGCTAACTCCAATATACTGTTAGGCCTCTGATTAGCAGTCACTTTCTCCAGTGATTCCTCCTATGTTTGAGGTAGTTATTGCTCCTAAGAGCTCCCCTAGCACCTTAGGCAATTCCCAATTCTAGTATTTATTACATTCTATTGCAAGCACCTGCTTACTTGACTACGCTTCCCAACTGGACAAAAAAAATTCAATGAGGACAGGAAGTGTGACTACCTTCTCCAGTGCCCAGCAGTGTATGGCCGTAAGTGCTTGACAAATACTTGCTGAATCAACAAATAAATATGTCAAACATAAACGAGGCCCTAATATTATCTTTGGTTTTGGAATAATAAAAATAAAAGTAATACCAGTCAACTGTATTTTGTGGGGGCAGGAGAGTATGACTGTTAAAGAGCTGAACTCTGACGTCAGACCACTTATGTTTGAGTCTCAGTTCTGAACTTACTGACTGTGTAATCTTGAGCAATTTACCTAACCTCTCTGTGGCAGATTCCTTCATCCGTATGTGGAAATAATAACAGTAATGCCTTCATGGGATGTTGTAAGGATTAAATGAGACACTATGAATAAAGGAGCTAGGTACAGTACCTAGCATATAGTACCTCTCATTAACAGTTATTATCTCATTTTGGGCTTCCAAAAGTATATTTTCTTTCTTTTTTTTTTTTTTTTGAGATGGAGTTTCGCTCTTGTTACCCAGGCTGGAGTGCAATGGCGCGATCTCGGCTCACCGCAACCTCCGCCTCCTGGGCTCAGGCAATTCTCCTGCCTCAGCCTCCTAAGTAGCTGGGATTACAGGCATGCACCACCACGCCCAGCTAGTTTTTTGTATTTTTAGTAGAGACAGGGTTTCACCATGTTGACCAGGATGGTCTCGATCTTTCGACCTCATGATCCACCCGCCTTGGCCTCCCAAAGTGCTGGGATTACAGGCTTGAGCCACCGCGCCCGGCCAGTATATTTTCTTTGTGAAAAAAGGTTTCATCTGGGGAATCCTGCATATACTTTTCCTCTCAGAAAGGCACAGTGAGGCGGGCACAGTGGCTCACGCCTGTAATCCCAACACTTTGGGAGGCCACGGCAGGTAGATCGCTTGAGCTTAGAAGTTTGAGCTTGGACAACATAGTGAACACTATCTCTACAAAAAATACAAAAATTAGCTGGGCATGGTAGCACATGCCTGTAGTCCCAACTACTGGGGAGGCTGAGGTGGTAGGATCACTTAAGCCAGGGAGGCAGAGATGGCAGTGAGCAGAGATCATGCAACTGTACTCTAGCTTGGACAACGGAGCCAGACCCTGTCTTAAGAAGGAAAGGCTGGGCACGGTGGCTCAAGCCTGTAACCCCAGCACTTTGGGAGGCCAAGGCGGGTGGATCACGAGGTCAAGAGATCGAGACCATCCTGGTCAACATGGTGAAACTCCATCTCTACTAAAAATACAAAAAATTAGCTGGGCATGGTGGCATGTGCCTGTAATCCCAGCTACTAAGGAGGCTGAGGCAGGAGAATTGCCTGACCCTAGGAGGTAGAGGTTGCGGTGAGCCGAGATCGTGCCATTGCATTCCAGCCTGGGTAACAAGGGCGAAACTCTGTCTCAAAAAAAAAAAAAAAAAAGAAAGAAAGAAAGAAAAAGAAGGAAGGAAGAAAGGGAGGGAGAGAGGGCACAGTGAGCATGAGAAAAGAGTTCTGAGTTAAGAGCCATCTGTTTCATTGGGTGTCACTCAGCAGTTTCTTGTTTGACAGCCGAACATTTGTTAAAATCCTGCAGTGGTCTCTAAATAACAAAAGCTTTATTTACTGCTCACTTCTGCAGGGTAAGGAAATCCTAGCTTTGAGTTCACCTCTGGTCTCTACTGGCCACTCCCAGGAGCCAGTGCCATCTAATGTCATGGAATGTGTAGCAGTGCCCTTGCCTTTAAAGATGTGAACATGTTTACATGAGAGGGAACCTCTGTGACTAATAAGACAAATAAGAGAATAACCCGTTATGTTTGTACAATGTTTTAAAGTGTAGGAAGCACTTCAAGGCAATCATTCCCTCATCCTCATGACAATCCATATAGGGCAGAGAGGTCAAGTACTATCATCATTACTGAACAGATGAGGAAACACAGGCTTAAAGAGGTTAGGTGGCCTGCTCAACTTGCAATGCTGGTCAGTGGTAGGCTAGGACTATACTCTAAGCCTGAGTAGCTACAAGGCCTCTGCTCTAGCTTCTGTACTGTGCAGCTTCTGCCAAAGCCCTCAGGCCCAAGACTTATATAATTCAGGGTCGGTTGATACAACCCGAAGCTCAAGTCTCTCGGAAGAAGCCTCTGGCCTTTCAGCTTCCTCTCACTGAAGACTCTACACAAATTAAGACCCTGCTGAGGCATCACAGCACCCTGGGTTAGAAGCAGAGCACTTGCCCCCTCTTGCCACTGCTCAGGAATGCCATTTACAATGTGTGTATGTGAGGGAGTTGTCTACAACCCACCAGAAAGGTCTCCGACTTTCCAACTTGGATGAGTTACTTCATCTCATCATTTTTATGCTTTCCACCATTTAAACTAAAAAAAGTTTAGAGAGCTTCAAGACAAAATGTATTCCGGTTACTTTTTATTTATTTATTTTTTCGAAATAGAGTGTAATGGCACAATCTCAGCTCACTGCAACCTCTGCTTTCCAGGCTCAAGTGATTCTCTTGCCTTAGCCTCTTGAGTAAGTGGGATTACAGGTGTCCGCCACCACGCCCAACTAATTTTTATATTTTTAGTAGAGATGGAGTTTGCAGTGAGCCTAGATCGTACCACTGAACTCCAGCCTCGGCGACAGAGCTAGACTTTGTCTCAAAAAAAAAAAAAACCAAAAAAAAGATACTGAAGTGATATTGCATGGAATATAGAAAATATTAGGAACTAGCTACCATCATCCATGAGGAGCCCAGGATCTAAGTGGGGAGTCAGATCAGTGGGAAAAACTTGCCTGGAGAGGGAAAGGCCCTTCATTTCCTTCCACAGCCTCAAAGAATCTCCTCCCTCTCAAATCCAATTACTTTTAAGAATTCATACTGTTGGAGAGAAATGAGGCCTTTTTATGCCAAGAGGTTTATATATACTATCTCACTAAATCCTCACTATAACCTGAAGATAGCCACACTACTGTCAGGCTTCAGGCTGCTTCTTTAATTTTAGTGACTGCTATCAATTCTGCCTCTTGTATTTGTCTTCAGCCAAGAGATGGAGCAAGAGGGAGACTTCCCTGTGCTGGGTCAACATGAGACCAGCCCAGAAGGCAAGGTCCTTCATTTCCTTCCACAGCCTCAAAGAGTCTCCTCCCTCTCTAAATCCTACTTGTTCTTTAAAACCCAATTCAAGTCTTCCTCTTCCAGGAAGTCCTCTCCTTCCAGCTCTGTCCTAAATTTCTGTAAAGTTGATTGTACAAATCAATTTAGCAATTAATTATTTACTGCCTTACAACTCTGCTTGTAATACTTTCTTGCATTTTTCCCTCTGTTTTGACTTTCGGCTTAGACCCTAGGCTCCTCATGGATGATGGTAACTAGTTCATAACATTTTCTGTATTCCATACAGTATCATTTCAGTATTTTTCAGTATTATTATTATTATTATTATTATTATCTGAGACAGTCTAGCTCTGTCACCCAGGCTGAAGTGCAGTGGCATGATCTTGGCTCAATGTAACCTCCGCCTCCCGGATTCAGGCAATTCTCCTGCATCAGCCACCCAAGTAGCTAGGATTATAGGTGCCTGCCACCACACCTAGCTAATTTTTCTATTTTTAGTTGAGACAGGGTTTCACTGTGTTGGCCAGGATGGTCTCGAACTCCTTACCTTGTGATCCGCCTGCCCTGGCCTCCCAAAGTGCTGGGATTACAAGTGTGAGCCACCACACCTGGCCCACTTCAGTATTTTATACAGCTTCAGCAATGAGCTCACATGAGCTTTCATCCATCCACTCACTAATGACCATCCCATTACTAAGGACCTACACTATAGTAAGTGCTAAGAGATATACCAGATGTCTCATGGGAGCAAACATGGCTTGGGGAGATTTCCCTGAAAAACCACCCTGAGGAAAAGGGGGAACCTAACAGGTGGAGAGGGGACGATGGGCATTCCAGGAGATAAAGTGGCATTTGCAAAGCCTAGAGGGTAAAGACGGCATTATCTGTCCATTCAAGACACTGGGAACCCTTCAGTGTGCTTGGAATGCCAAGTTAAGGCAGGTGAAACAGCTGGCAGAAATGAGCTTGTCCAAGCAGGTAGAGGCCTGATCCTGAGAAAGGTCTGGACTTTATCCTGAATGCTATGGTCCCGTAAGTTTCTGGTAATGAATTAAGCTGCATGGGGATCAGCAAGAACAATAGACCAGGAGACAGGAGATCTGGGTTCAGAAGTGGCCCTTTCACCAGCTTGATAGGTGGTTGAATCCTTCTGTGCCCTTAAGTTCTCTGCTTTTAAAGTAGAGGAGTTGTTCTACATCGGTGGTTCTCAAGCTTTAGTGGGGACAGAATTACCTGCATAACTGGTCAAAAAAGTGTTGATTCCCAGTTTTCTACTTTAGCTATTCAGATTCAACAGGCAGTGCCCGGGAACATATATATAAAAAGCCCACCGTGTTGCTCCTCAGAAAGGCACTAGACTAGATAATGTCTGAGAGTCTATCCCACCCTAATGTTCTTGTTAAGAACAAGAAAGACACAGGCTGGCCAAACCCACCGCCCACCTGCATGGTCCTGCTCCAGAGAGAACAAGGATGCCTAGGCACTACATCTTGGGATTAGACCTCTACCCATTACCTCACTCATACCACCTATCCCCCTAAAAAATCCCAGTTGGAATTAAGTCATTCTACATCACATACCCTAGTCTGTCTCCTCATTCATCCACCAAACATTAAGTTCTTGCCATGGGGAAATGAATGGGCCCTAGAACAGGTGAGGCGGCTCGTGCCTGTAATCCGAGCACTTTGGGAGGCTGAGGTGGGGGATCACTTGAGCCCAGGAGTTTGCTACCAACCTGGATGACATGGCAAAACCCTGTCTACAAAAATAAAAAAATTACCTGGGCGTGATGATGCATGCCTATAGTCCAAGCTACTCTAGAGTTGGAGGTGGGAGGATTGCTAGAGGCCAGGAGTTCGAGGTTGCAGTAAGCTATGATTATGCCACTGCACTCCAGCCTGAGCAACAGAGTGACTCTGCCTCAAAAAAAAAAAAAAAAAGAATGGGCCCTGGTCTCAAGCACTTTTAAGTATTCCAAGTAATATAAAAATAATCTCCTTTTATAGAGTATCTCTAAGAGGAAAGAATTCAAATTTTGAGTCTGAGAGACCTGGATCCTAGTAACTCTGAAAAATTACTTCATATCCCTAGGCCTCAAATTTCTCATGGCAAAATGGGAACACTAATGCTATTAATTGGGTTGCTGTGAAAATTTGTGGTGATGTGATATAGGAAGGGGCAAAAGAAACAATTTGTACTCAGGAAATGACAATTTTTAAGTTAACATGTCCCCTTGTCTGGGAATCTGCAATACATCTACATCCTCTATTGACTTTCAGAGGTTCCTTTTACCTGGCACCAATTAATTTCTCAAACAGACTTTCTGTTCTTTTAAAAAATTTTCCTGAGTTCAAGCAATTCTCCTGTCTCAGATCCGGAGTAGCTGGGATTACAGGTGTGTGCCACCATGCCCAGTTAATTTTTAGTAGAAATAGGTTTCACCATATTAGCCAGGCTGGTCTCAATCTCTTGACCTCATGATCCACTGGCCTCAGCCTCCCAAAGTGCTGAGATTATAGGAGTAGGCCACCATGTCCGGCCAAAAAAAATTTTTTATTAAAAAAAAAAAGAGATGGAGTCTCCCTATATTGCCTAGGCTGGTCTCAAACTCCGGGGCCCAAGTGTTCCTACTGCCAGTCTCCCAAAGTGCTAAGATTAGAGGCATGAGCCACCCACTGCACCCAGCCTTCAAACAGATTTTCCTTCCCACCTTTTTCCTTTCCTCTGCGCTTCCTGCTAGTCAATGGCCACATAAGAGGACCCTGGTGATCCCAGTATGAATCCTCAGCACGCAGCAACGTGTATTAGAAAGAGCATGGGGACTGGAGTCAGTCAGTCTGGAAAGCAAAACTGACTGTGTGTGACTTTATTAACATCTGTGAGATTCAGGTTCTTCATCTCCAAAACAGAGACAGTATCACCTACCTCACAAGAGTCTATGGTAAACCTAATTTAAAAAATGGACAAAGGATTGGAATAGACATTTCTCCAGATAAAAATATAAATGGCCAAAGGGCACATGAACAGATGCTCAACATTACTGGCCATCAGGAAAATGCAAATCAAAACCACAATGAGGTTGGCGGTGGTGGCTCATACCTGTAATCCCAGCACTTTGGGAGGCTGAGGCAGGAGGATTGCTTGGAGCCCAGGAATTCAACACCAGCCCAGACAACATGGAGAGACCTCCATCTCTACAAAAAAATTTAAAAATTAGCCAGTGGCTGTGGTAGCTCATGCCTGTGATCCCAGCAACTCAGGAGGCTGAGGTGGATCATTGCTTAAGCCTAGGAAGTCGATACTGTAGTGAGGCGTGATCATACCCCTGCACTCCAGCCTAGGGGACATAGAAAGACCCTGTCTCAAACATGTCTCAATACAATAAGATTCAACTTATATTTAATGTCCAGATTAGGCAAATCTATGGAGACAGAAAGTAAATTAGTGGGAATAGTTGAGGAGAAATGGAGAGTGACTGATAATGAATATGAGATCTCTTTATGGCGTGATAAAAATGCTCTAAAATTGATTGTCATTATAGTTGCACAACTCTTGTGAATATACTATGTAAACAATTGAAGTATATACTCTAAATGGTGAAGTGCATATGGAGCCAAAAAAGAGCCCAAACAGCCAAAACAATCCTAAACAAAAAGAACAAAGCCAAAGGTATCACCTTACCCGACTTCAGACTATACCACAAGGCTACAATAACCAAAACAGCATGGTACTGTACAAAAACAGACACACAGACCAATGGGACAGAATAGAGAATCCAGAAATAAAGCCACACACCTATACACAACTGATCTTCAACACGGTCAACAAATATAAGCAATGGGGAAAGGACTCCCTATTCAATAAATGGGGCTGGGATAACTGGCTATCCACATGCAGAAGAATGAAGCTGGACCTCTACCCTTCACCATGTACAAAAATCAACTCAAGATGGATTAAAGCTTTAAATGCAAAACGTAAAATTGTAAAAATTTTAGAAGAAAACCTAGGAAATACGCTTCTGGACATCAGCCTTGGCAAATAATTTATTATTAAGTCCTCAAAAGCACGACAACACCAAAAATTGACAAATGAGACCTAATTAAATGAAAGAGCTTCTGCACAGCAAAACAACCTATCAACAGAGTAAACAGATAACTTATAGAATGGGAGAAAATATTTGCAAACTATGTATTTGACAATGGTCTAATATCCAGAATCTATAAGGAACTTTGGTGAGGTTTTTTTGTTTTGAGATGGAGTCTCACTTTGTCAACCAGGCTGGAAATGGCATGATCTTGACTCACTGCAACTTCTGCTTCCCAGGTTCAAGCGATTCTTCTGCCTCGGCCTCCCATGTAGCTGGGATTACAGGCATGCACCACCACACCTGGCTAATTTTTGTATTTTTAGTAGAGACAGGGTTTCACCATTTGGCCAGGCTGGTCTCGAACTCCTGACCACAGGTGGTCTACCCACCTTGGCCTCCCAAAGTGCTGGGATTACAGGCATGAGCCACCGTACCTGACCAAGAATCTACAAGGAACTTAAAGATTCTTTTACTGGACAAGTGAAAAACAAATCCCATTAAAAAATGAGCCAAAGACAAGGACATTTCTTAAAAGAAGCCATACAAGCAACCAACAACCATATGAAAAAATGTTCATCACTAATCATCAGAGAAATGCAAATCAAAACCACAATGAGATACCATCTCGCACTAGTCACAATGGCTGTTATTGGTGAGGCTGCAGAGAAAAGAGAATACTTATACCCTGTTGGAGGGAATGCAAATTAGTTAAGCCACTGTGAAAAGCAGTTTGGTAATTTCTCAGAGAACTTATAACTACCATTCAACCCATTACTGGGTATATATCCAAAAGAAAACAAATTGTTCTACCAAAGAGACACATGCATTCATATGTTCATCACAACACTATTGACAATACCAAAGACATAGAGTCAATCTAGGTGCCCATCAATGGTGGATGGAATAAGGAAAACATGGTACTATACCATGGAATGGTAGTACTATACCATGGAATACTACACCATAGTACTATACCACAGTAGTAAATGATAATAACTTTATTATTCATTGGTACCATACCATGGAATGTGGTACTACACCATGGTACAATACCATGGAATACTACACAGCCATAAAAAAGAATGAAATCATGTCCTTTGCAGGAACATGAATGCAGCTAGAAGCCATCACCCTAAGCAAATTAACACAAGAACAGAAAACCATATACTGCATGTTCTCACTTATTTACTTTTTTTTTTTTTTTTTTTTTTTTTTTTTGAGACGGAGTTTCGCTCTTGTTGCCCAGGCTGGAGTACAATGGCGCGATCTCGGCTCACCGCAACCTCCGCCTCCTGGGTTCAGGCAATTCTCCTGCCTCAGCCTCCTGAGTAGCTGGGATTACAGGCACACGCCACCATGCCCAGCTGATTTTTTGTATTTTTAGTAGAGACGGGGTTTCACCATGTCGACCAGGATGGTCTCGAACTCTCGACCTTGTGATCCACCCGCCTCGGCCTCCCAAAGTGCTGGGATTACAGGCTTGAGCCACCGCGCCCGGCTACTTTTTTTTTTTTTTTTTTTGAGATGGAGTCTTGATCTGTCGCCCAGGCTAGAGTACAGTGACATGATCTTGGCTCACTGCAACCTCTGCCTCCTGGGTTCAAATGATTCTTGTGCTTCAGCCTCCTGAGGATCTGGGACTACGGGCGCATGCCACCACATCTGGCTAATTTTTGTATTTTTAGGAGAGACGAGGTTTTGTCATGTTGGCCAGTCCAGTCCTGTACTCCTGACCTCAAGTGATCCTCTAGCCTCGGTCTTCCCAAGCAGGAAACAGGTTCTTGATGGACAGATACTGTGTCTTCAACATCTCTTTATCTTTTATATAGAGAAGGCACTCATGGTCACCTAGGCTAGCCGATGGCTGGGGGACCAGCCCCTGCTTGAAAATGGTTCTCACAGACATCATGCTTTTTCTCCTTAGGAATAGGACCTCACCTCATTATCACCCCATTCTAGTATAGCAGGGGGGCTCAGAATAGATTTGATGAATCTATTCTGGGTCAACACATATTCCACTGGAGACACCTCAAGGGCAGCCTTCCCACAGGGACCCCAAGCCCATTTTCTCTCACCTCCATGAAAGGGAAGGGGGAGACCAGGAAGGATGGCAAGAAATTTGAAGAAGACAGGCTCCTGTTCCTGCCTGTGGCCCATGACAGTCAGTGCCGCACCCTCTCTGGTTCAGGACCCTTTCTTTTAATGCAGATCTAGGGAGTGCTTTCCAGAGCCCACATCTCACCTTCACATCACCAAATTTATAAGCTGGGGGAAACTCTTAAGAATCTGTTACTTGGTTATCTACAGACCCATCAAAACTCTGTTTTAACCTCCTCTCTTCTCACCTCTCCTAACAAAGTAGTGACATGCTCACAAGTATCTAGATTCCCTTAGATGTGTCCTGTAAGTACCCTGAGGTCACCCTCTTCCCCCTCCTCCCCTAGCCCCATCCAAGCCAAAGCAGTGTTCTTCCCACTCCAGGGATCCTCTGGGGCAGGGCTGGCAACAAGAAGAAGGTGGCTGCCCTCTTTGCCTCTTGGCAGCTATGCTACTTGGTTGGTCACATTTGGTCCCTCTGTGTTCCCCATCTCTACACCTGCTTGCCTCTCCTCTGCCTTTTCTTCAAGATGTTAAAAACTCGCAATAAAATACAAATACAAAACGCTGTAATTAATAGCCAATTCCAAGCCAACCCAGCATCTCTACTAATAAACCTCAACACTTGCAAAAAGAACAATAAATTCTGCCCCTCTCTGGTTCTGAGTTGGTCTCTTTTATATAGTCTCTGTGTGTGTATGTATGTGGGTAAGTGCGTCTACATATATATTTATTTTCCTTTATTTCCCATCCAGGGAGGGGCAGAATAATGAACTGCGTGCGTCAGGGAAGATGAATCTGAGATACTAGGGAGCAGTGCAGTAAAAAGATTAAAGTGTTATTATTGTTGGGTTTTTTTTCCCCCATGGTCCATTGTGACAGCTCGACCGTCATCTGTAAAAAATGTCTCAGCGAGAGATAATCATCGGAAACTCAATAAAGCGTCAGGGGGAGCCTCAGCCCCTATCAATCACTAGGTGCCTGGAAAATTTCAGCCCTCTGTCTCCCTTCCTGCTATCCATATAAATGTCTCTAATATATTTTGTGTGGTGTGTGGGAACCATCCCTGATTTGGAACTTTTGATGAAAAAATATTTATACACAAAATATGTAAATCAGTTAAAATCATAAGACTAGTTCTTTGCCACCCAATCCTATTTTTTCTTATTTTTATAAATGCATCGAATTTTATTCTGTTTAATAAAACATGTCAACTAGTCTATCATCCTCTCCTAGGACACAGACACACAGACACACACAGACACACACACACACAGACACACACACACACACACACAGAGAGAGAGAGAGACTGAGAGAGAGAAGAGGAGAGAGAGAGTTTGGAGGGCTAAAAGGATGGAAACAATTAACCTAACTGGCTGATCTATTTAATCATGCAGTTGGCCAAAATGTATCCTGGTAACTCTGTGTGGCCAGAACCAGAACTATGGAGAAATGGCATGTAGAAACCTTGGTCATGGAGCATGACAAGGCTCTGAGTGAGCCTGGATAAGGATGAGGGGGTCTGTGACATTATTAAAAATAATAACTTGCCCACACAGCTTTTAGCCTGGCAGGTTTCCAAGCCTTTGGATAAGCCAGAGATCTGAGCTGACTAACTGTGGGGCACATGTAGGCTGATATGGTTGCTGGGTCTTATAAAAGAGCAGCATTTGACATCAGTTCTGCTGGCATTTGACATCCTCACTCTGCCTCAGTTTCCTTTAGTACTTGCACCATAGGGTTGCTGTAAATACACAGTAAGTATCAATCAATGTTATCTGTTACCCTGCAGCTATCATCATCATTGTCATCTCATTATCACCTCCTTCTGCTTCTCAACCCTGGAAGGAATCAGTTCCTGCAGTGCCCTCTCCTTTAGGACCTTCAAGGCTCTTCTCTGTCTAAAGGATAAAGTCCAAGTGTCTTGATCTGGCCCTAGTCTACTAATGCTGCATCTCTACTGCACATCACTCTCTAAAATGAATCTTCTGCTGTGTGCATGCTTCACCCTAACACATGTTCACCTACCAGTGTGAAATGTAATTTTTCTGTTTTCCAAATCTGAGTGGTTTTTTTTTTTTTTTTTGAGACAAGGTCTTGGCTCTGTCACCCAGGCTGGAGCACAGTGGTGTGATCATGGCTTACTGCAGCCTTGGCCTCCTAGGTTCAGGCAATCCTCCGTTCTCAGGACCACAGGCACAACCTACTACACCTGGCTAACTAAAAAAAAAAAAAATTAGGCCGGGCATGGTGGCTCACACCTATAATCCCAGTACTTTGGGAGGCCAAGGCAGGCAGATCACAGGTCAGGAGTTAGAGATCAGCCTGACCAATATGGTGAAACCGTGCCTCTACTAAAAATACAAAAATTAGCCAGGTGTGGTGGTGGGCACCTGTAGTACCAGCTACTCAGGAGGCTGAGGCAGGAGAAGAGACTGAGGCAGGAGAATTGCTTCAACCTGGGAGGCAGAGGTTGCAGTGAGCCGAGACTGCACCACTGCACTGCAGCCTTGGCGACAGAGTGCGACCCCATCTCAAAAAAAAAAAAAAAAAAGAAAAGAAAAAGAAAAAGAAAAAAATGTTGGCAGGGTGTGGTGGCTCACAACTAATCCTAGCACTTTGGGAGGCTGAGGCAGGTGGATTGCCTGAGCTCAGGAGTTCAAGACCAGCCTGGGCAACATAGTTAAACCCTGTCTCTACTAAAATACAAAAAATGTGCCAGGCATGGTGGCATGTGCCTGTAATCCCAACTACTCAGAAGGGTGAGAGGCATGGGAACTGCCTGAGCCCAGGAGGCAGAGGTTGCAGTGAGGTGAGATCGTGCCACTGTATTCTAGTCTGGATGACAGAGCAACACTGTGTCTTGAGAAAAAAAAATTTTTTTTGTAGAGACGGGGTCTCACAATGTTGCCCAGGCTGGTCTTGAACTCCTGGGCTCAAGTAATCCTCCTGCTTCAGCCTCCCAAAGTCTTGGGATTATAGGCATGAGCCACTACGCTTGACCACTCTGTATGTTTTGAATACAGTATACCCCTTCTCTACTCACACTCAATTGCACCCACTTGTCAACCCTCCATACAGCTGTCCAAAAGCTTTCTATATTTTGAGGCTCAAATGTCATTTATTTATCCTTGACCTCTTCAGCCACAGATTCTCTTCTCTGAGCTCTGACAGTCCTTGTTATCTGTACCTCTTACTGGACCCTTTGTCAAATATTGTCTTGGTAATGTCTTCAGTCTTTATTATTACTAATTACTGTTCTTGCAAGCATCTTACATTTGCACAATGCCTTGTATTTTCTCAAGCGCTTTCATAAATACTCCAATTTGGGCCTTATGATAAGCCTATGGTACAGGAAATTAACTATTCTCTCCAGATGAGAAAATCGAGCTCAGAGAGAGAAAAAGAATTGCCAAAGTCACACAGTTAGATAATGGCTAAGCCATTCCTTTGACTCTAATTAATATTTGGCTCTTTGAGGATAACAGTTTGCTACCAGAGAAAAACATTTGGAAGGCTGTGTCAAAGACTGACATTCCATAAGAGTATAACGAGGAGGAGGATGTAGAAACAGAGGTTTACATTCACAGAATTTCTTCTATGTTCTAGATTTTAGATTAGGGATAATATACCACCTCTAACTCTCCCAATAACCTTTATTTTACAAATAAGGAGACAGAGCCTCTGAGAGGTATAGAAAATTGCTCCAGGTGTCAGAGCCATTAATTGTTCTGTACATGTATAGTGCCATGGGGCTTAAACACACAGCCTCTCTAGGGGAGTGAAGCTTAAAGTGGCAAAATAAGATCTCTTGTAGGGAGGTGAAGGCCTAGATGAGTTTTCTAAGCAGTTCAAGCACAAGACCACAACTAATACATGTAGTCTAGATCATGCTCCCCAAAGGGTAGGAGCCTGTTAGAAATGCAAAACCTCGGGTCCCACCCCAGACCTACTCAATCAGAATCTCTGAAGGTAGGGTCTAGAAACCAATGTTTTAACAAGCTTTCTAGGAGATTCTTATTTCCTTAGCCTTATTATTCTCATCTGAGTTTGTGCTCTCCAAGGGCACACATGCTCCCCTCTGCTACGCTTGGGTTAGGCTGGGTACACAGTGGGTGCTGGGTAGTTAACTTATATTGAGTAGAAGAGATAGTCAGATGAAACCATCCTTGGCATGTCCTGGGGAGGGGGAGAAATATTATACAGAGCAGTTCCATTACCGCCAGCAGGGAGTCCTAGCCACTTCCTGAACTCCAAGGCACTTGTCCACTGGTTTGTGATGCGCCAGCTTGCACCGTCCTGTCCCCCATCTGAAGACACAGAGATGGGGAGGTCAGCTGGAGCAGGCCAGGCCCTGCAGGCCCTGGAGCTGTGGGAAGGGGGCACTCAGGCTGGTGGGGTTGGTCCAAGCCCCTCTACCCTCAGAAGGGCCCTATGCCAACCCAGCTTCTGCACGACTCATCTTTATTCAGCTGCCACTTGGAGCTGAGAAGAGAAGCTGATTTATAGCCTGCTGGCTGCGTTTCTGCTGTGTTTTATTGTTTTAATTGTACATACAAGAGGCACTCAAAATGCTTGCTTGCATTTCTGACAGCCCCAGACACCCAATGTTTATAACAGTTACTTAGAAGCAGCCAGGGGCATCCCTGGCTGGGCGACTTGTTTACTGTTACCACTAATTTATTACTTCCTCCATCTGAGGATTAGGGCCCACCACCCATCAGCCAGCCAAAAGTGGAACACTCCTGGAGTGGGCATGGGTAGGGCTCAAGGCACTGAATGGAATGTGGTTGAGATCAGGGAATGAGTTGGCAAGGGAACAGCTATGATCCTCATACTTCTCTCCACATGTATTCCATCTCACAGACATTCTAAGCTGTGCCCTCTGCTTTTTTTACATTTTTCCCATCTTCATCATCCTCCAAAGCCCAACTCCAAATCCCACTTGTTTTAAGAACATTATAGCCAGGCACAGTGGCTCATGCCTGTAATCCAGCGCTTTGGGAGGACGAGGCAGGTGGATCGCCTGAGGTCTGGAGTTTAAGACCAGCCTGCCTAACATGGTTAAACACCATCTCTACTAAAAACACAAAAAATAAGCCAGGCATGGTGGCAGATGCCTATAATCCCAGCTACCTGGAAGGCTGAGGTAGGAGAATCGCTTGAACCCAGGGGATGGAGGTTGCAGTGAGCCGAGATTGTGCCATTGCACTCCAGCCTGGGCAACAAGAGCGAAACTGTCTCAAAAAAAAAAAAAAAAAAAAGGATTACTCAGTCTGATAGTGAGCCTAGAGCTTCTAGAACATTAGAAATCATATGGCTGACAGGGACATTGGAGGCCAGATAAACCAATGACTTAGGGCAAGAATCCCCTTTACAACATCCGTGAGGGGCAAACATCTTGACTGTTAGTACCCCTTGAGGGATGAGTTGCTCAATATCTCCCAGGCAGGCTTCCTGCCTTACACTTTGCTAAAATCCACTTCCATAGAGAAATTTTTCATTAAATGTCACTGTGCTTTACATATATATGATTACCTAACAACCTATACGATGGGAATTGTTATTACTATGTTACACTTGAGAAAACTGAAATTCAGAGACTTTAAGTCATTTACTCAAGATCACACATCTAGTAAGTGATAAAGCTTAGACAAATCATTCAGATATCTGGTACTGAAGCCCAATCTTTCTCTAGGACACCAATGTGCCTCTGAAGATGCCACTCTGAGAGGTGGAGAAAAACAAAAGAACAATCAGGCCAACAAAATTTCCATACCAAGCATCCTTGGGCCACCTGCACCAGTAAGACTGCCTTGTACCCAGAAACACCAACCTTGACAAAAGTAGACCCAGCTGAGTAGGCTTCTTGCTAAGGTGCAATGCTCACATGTAAAACAAGAAAAAGTGTCACTAGGAATGGCATAACCAATGACAAAGTCTCAGCAAGGATGGCAAATAAGTTTCTTTCCTCCCTAGGCTGTGTCTGTTCTCAGCAGGTAAAACAGATACAAAGCATCTTTGATACCTTTTAGTTTTCTTGCCTCAATCCTCTTTCCTGCTCACACCTTAAATGCTGGTATCCTGAGTAAAGGACTTAGCCTCCTACCTCCCCCTCACTTGAAAACCTTTCTTTGGGCAATTTGAGTCACGTCCATTGTTTTAACTCCCAAGGGAATGGCCAAAACTCCTAATTCCCTATCTCCTGCCAAACTACTCCTTTGAGATCTCCAGACCCACATATCTAATTATTCACTCAAATCAGAAACTGAGGTGTCACCATACATACCTGCTTTTCCATCAATTCTCACAATCCACTGCATACTGAATCTTCGAATATTCTGTAAACATCTATTTACTCTATTCCCAAAGATTACCTTTAGAAATCTCCAGATATTTTAAATGTATTTTGGGAGGACAGGAACATAGCTTCTTATCAGATTCCCAAAGAGTCCATTATCCCAAAAAGTAAAGAACCATTGCTAATCTTTCCCCTCCAATTCTTCCTTCACCCTGTCAGAATGGTCCACTTAAAATGCAAGTGTGAATTCGACATTGCTCTGCTTAAAATCCTTTAATGGCCTTCAGAATAGAGAATGAGCTCCCTAGAACTGCCTTACAAGGTCCTTCCCGTGTGTAACCTCCTTCACTCTCTGGCCTTACTTCTTGTTGTTCTCCTCAATCTCAACAGCGGATGATTCTACCCGCAGTCACTCCACAACTCCCCACCTGATGCCTCTGCACACGCTGTTCCCTCTGCTTGGAAGGTCCATCCCTCTTAGCCTCCCTGGCAATCTCCACCTCATCCTTAAGACCCAATTCAAGGTCACTTACCCTGTGACATTTCCCAGGCACCAGCCTGCTCTCTTCTCAGGTGGAGCTCACCACTACTTACAGCAGTGCTGCCTACATACTTTGTGCAGCTACCATTGCATTTATCACTCTGCACTGTGATTCCTTGTTTACAGGCTTGTCTCTGTAAATGACTGGGAGCACTGTTGAGGGGCTAGACCATGTATAATCATTTATATAATCCCAGCAATTGGCCGAGTGCCTGACACTCAGTAAGAACATGCTGAATTATACATAAATGAAACTAATAAGCAATTACAACTGTAGAGCACTTTATGATCCACACATCACATATTTTATCTCTTGATATTTAGAACAATACTGATACGGAAGACAAGGAATGTATCATTGGAGGTTAGACAGGTCTTGCCAAAGCCACAAACTACAACTCACCGCCTTCCTTCAGTACTAACTGAAGCAGGCCAAGGGCCACAAAAACATCTATTAGAAATTTAGTGAACTTCATGGACTTTGGCACTGACTCCGTAGTCTAATATAGCAGTGAAGGACTGTCTAACTTTCCTGAGCTTGTGATCATCCTGCGAATCTGCCTAGACACACTAGAGGGACAGGGAATTACACCCTTGTTCTACTCTACCTTCCTTACCCACCCCAAGTTAGGTAATTTTCCATGAAAAAGTCAATCCAATCCAAAAATAAGAGAACTACAAGATTCTTTTGTTTCTGTTTTGTCAATGAAAAAGAGTCAGAGCTGGGTATGGTACCCTGCATACAATTAATTGGCAGTCAGTATAAATTAGTTGAATGGCTAAAAAAAAAAAAGAGGTTTTCTTCAACGGAAAAAGGAAAGAAAGACATGTTTGAGATGATGCTGAAGGCTTAGACTGATGAGATGGAAGAGCCCTGAGATGATTCTAACGGACTATCACTATCCAGATCAAAGTTAGAACGTTCAGTGCACCAAGCTGGACAGCAGAGCACATCCAAACTGATACACCCAGGAAAATAAGGCCAGCTGCCAGAAAACTGGCAGACAAAAGTAGTCTAGACTTAAAAAAAAAAAAAAAAAAAAGATGGAGAGTTAGATCTTGCAAGCCACAGGGAGTTTATTAATGATTCCCAACAAACTTCTAGGATGTTATTTTAGGTAACAGTTACAGGTTTTTTTGTTTCGTTTGAGAAAAGGTCTTGCTCTGTCACCCAGGCTGGAGTGCAGTGGCATGATCCCGGCTCACTGCAACCTCCGCCTCCTGGGTTCAAGCAATTCTCGTGCCTCGGCCTCCTGAGTAGCTGGGACTATAGGCATGCACCATCATGCTCATTTTTGTATTTTTAGTAGAAATGGGATTTTGCCATGTTGGCCAAGCTGGTCTCGAACTCCTGGCCTCATGTGATCTGCCTGTCTCAACCTCCCAAAGTACTGGGATTACAAGTGTGAGTCACGGCACCTGGCTTTTTTTAACAGTTCTTAAACACTTGGTTAATTACTGGGTACTAGTATGGGTTCCCTAAAAACAATAAATCGACTTCCTGGAATAACTTGATTTCCTTTTTTAGAAAGGTTATTAGACAAAAAAAATAAGACAAATGCTAGAAACATTTTAATTTTAGCAAGAAATCTAGGAAAAAAAATCTCTTAAAATTTTGTGAACAAAGCAGAGAAATGGAGGATGGAAAAGAATGAAGTTTGGTAGAATTACAGCTAAGAATGCTGAATAATGCATCAAAATTAACCTGACCATGTGCTCTAGGACTCTGTATTTAATAGAGGCCTTATAAACATTTTAATCCAAGTAAGAACATGATGGCAGGGGACCTTGTCATCTTGTTTAACTCATTAGTGCTTAAAACACTACCTGGTACGTAGAAATGTGATCAATAAATATTTTGAATAAATAAATGAATCCATAGAAAGCCCACTACACAAAATAAGAAGAGAGAGTTAACATTTTAATTTTTATTTCATAAGGGGACATGATAGCCTTTTCAAATATTTTTGTTTCCTATCTCTCCCTATCTACCTACCTACCCAGAATGTAGGCTGTCTGGCATAAGAGTTAAAAATAATCCAGAAGTTGACCAGGAAGAAGGAAGAAAGAAAAGACACAAAAAGAAAGAAAGAGAAAAAGAGAAGGAAAGGAAAGGAAAGGAAGGATGGAAGGGAAAAGAAAAGAAAAGAAAGGAAGAAAGGAAAGGAAAGGAAGGAAGGATGGAAGGGAAAAAAGAAGAAAGGAAGAAAAGAAAGGAAAGGGAGGACACAAGGAAGGAAGGCAGGCAGCGGAAGGAAGGACTAAGAAAAAGAAGTTATGTAATCATGAACTAGGAATGCAAAAATTTACAAAGAGCAGGGTTGGCAAACTACATCCTCTGGGCCAAATCTAGCCTAGTGTGTGTTTTTATAAAGAACATTTTATTGAAACATATCCACATCGATTTGTTTGTGTACTGCTTATGGCTGCTTCTGTATCACAATGGTCAAGGTAAGTAGTCACAACTGAGACCAATTGGGCCCACAAAGCTTAAATGTTTACTACCGGGCTCTTTCTAGAAAGTTTGCTGACTGCTGATCTAGAATGTTTAATATGAGTATCAACCTGAAGGTTACCATTAAAACACAAAGCGACAAAACTTGAATGTACATGGTGGACACCAATGTGACAGCAGAAGTTGGACTAGAAGGCTTCATAGCTCTAAGATTCTGTGAAATAAAAAAAAAAAATGTTTACTAAGCCCTGCTAGAATCTTGACAGCAGATGAGAAGGCACACAAAAGAATCTCCTATCTACCTGGCCCTGCCTGCTCAACAAATGCTCCATCTTGCTTTTTGGTGAAAGCACCTGTATTTGTTTTTACGCTGCTGATAAAAACATACCCGAAACTGAGACCAAAAAGAGGTTTAATTGGACTTACAGTTCCACATGACTGGGGGGAGGCCTCAGAATCATGGTGAGAGGTGGAAGGCACTTCTTTTTTTTTTTTTTTTTTTTTAAGATGGAATTTCGCTCTTGTTACCCAGGCTGGAGTGCAATGGCGCGATCTCAGCTCACTGCAACCTCCGCCTCCTGGGTTCAGGCAATTCTCCTGCCTCAGCCTCCTGAGTAGCTGGGATTACAGGCACGTGCCACCATGCCCAGCTAATTTTTTGTATTTTTAGTAGAGACGGAGTTTCACCATGTTGACCAGGATGGTCTCGATCTCTTGACCTCGTGATCCACCCGCCTTGGCCTCCCAAAGTGCTGGGATTACAGGTTTGAGCCACCGCGCCCGGAAGAAGGCACTTCTTACGTGGCGGTGGCAAGAGAAAAATGAGGAAGAAGCAAAAGGGAAACCCCTGATAAACCTATCAAATCCCTTGAGACTTATTCACTATCACAAGAATAGCACGGGAAAGACTAGCCCCCAATATTAAATTACCTCCCCCTAGGTTTCTCCCACAACATGTGGGAATTCTGGGAGATACAATTCAAGTTGAGATTTGAATGGGGACACAGCCAAACCATATCAGCACTTAAACTGTAGACAGAGCTGAGCACTGCAATGCTGTGTTTGAATGAGAAGAGAATAGCCCATAAGATGAGTCCCCACATACCAAGCTGCAAATAGAGGGCAAGGTGGTAGTTATGAAATTCTCTGTTTAAAACATAAGGTAAACACAATTCCTCCAGCTAAATGGGGAATTCAAGGACACACAGATTGTGGCCTGCATATGAGGCGGAGAGTAAGGACATATGGGTGGATGAAAGTTCAAATAAACATGGAAGAGGCCAAGATCTAGAAAACATTCAAAAGAGCAGCTGAAGGCAGGTTGCAATTATTGTCAAGGACAGGGAAGCCTTTGTGGAGGATCTAGCCTTAGCAACGGAGCCTTAAGAGAAGGACCAGGTTTAGAGAGGTGGAAGGGAAAGGAGAGGGTAACTTCATACTTTACCTGAGCAGCAATGCCTTAATACTCTTGGACACTTCTCTCATGCCACTAATTTGAGAACCTTCTCCCTAGGGCAGCAACACCACTACTCTGAGTTACACACACCATGTCACTCTGGCAGCCTTACAGCTCTGAAGGCTGAGCACACTGCTCCCCTTGGCTGAATTTCCCCCAGGGCCAATGTCGTGGCTCTCAGGCAGTCAGCAAGGTTGTCTATCTTTCTGGCATCACTGCTAACACTAAAAGAGCCACTCCTCAGCTGACTGAGGCTTCAGGCCCACCTTGCAGATTCAATCTCCAGACCCATCCTAGAGCCAGGGAAATCTCAGAGGGGCACAATCTTTGTGAATAATCCAGGACAAGGGGAAAGCAGTGGAGGTACTCTAGATAAACAAAAGCTCAAAAGTAAAATACTCATTTCTTTTTTTTTTTGAGACGGAGTTTTGCTCTTGTTACCCAGGCTGGAGTGCAATGGCGCTATCTCGGCTCACTGCAACCTCTGCCTCCTGGGTTCAGGAAATTCTCCTGCCTCAGCCTCCTGAGTAACTGGGATTACAGGCACGTGCCACCATGCCCAGCTACTTTTTTGTATTTTTAGTAGAGACGGGGTTTCACCATGTTGACCAGGATGGTCTCGATCTCTTGACCTCGTGATCCACCCGCCTCGGCCTCCCAAAGTGCTGGGATTACAGGCTTGAGCCACCACACCCGGCCAAAATACTCATTTCTGACTGCAGCCAAAGCAACCAGCTTTTTTTTCAACTCCACTTTGGAAGAAGTACTCTCCAGACACAACATAGACTGACTTACTGAGGTACCCTCCAATAGACACATGACCAAGCCCTAGCACAAACCCAGACACCTACCTTGCAGATTCAATCTCCAAGATTCACCCCAGAGCCTCTTTACTCTGAAGTTTAAACCACCACCAACACAACATCCCAGATATCCCAGAGGAGGCAATGACGATTACCTCATTTTATAAGGATAGACATCAAGGCACAGTGAAGGTCCACTATTTGTCCTGGATTATATAGTAAGTTGAGGGGATAGTTCCAGAGATAGGACTGCATTTTACATGAAGGAGGGGAAGAAGCAGTATTCGTAGTATGGTAGTAGTATTTAGGGACTTCTGAGGTTGAGGAATTCAGGGAGGCTGTGTCTAGTTCTGGGGCAGGTATGGGGCAAGGTAAGTCTGCAGAAAACAGAAGAGGAACAAATCCACATTCCATGCAGTTGCCTTAATTATTTTACTGAAACCTGCTCTGTTGTCTGTTCATCTGTCGCTCCATAGGCTGAAGTACTTTCAGGAAAACACCAGTTGAAATGTACTTCCTACCCCCAATTAGGTCATGAAATCAGGCCTCTATTTCTTTCCCCAAGACTTCTGAAGTGACATAAAGTTAGAGCCAGAAGACTGTGAAAGGCAGCTGTTCCAAGCCCTTTGGGTTCTCCATGAGTCCACAGAGATAAGGAACAGAGATAAGGCCTTCACTCTGAGTTGCTAGTAGAGCTGATACCACAGAGCAAGTCTGCATGAAAGCCACAGAAGGAGAGCTCTCAGAGAAGCAGGACAGCCCACACTCACCTTCCAAAGAATGGATTCCCTGTTCCTTGGCAGTCTTGTAAACACTGCTGAAATCGTCTCCAAGGTTTGGATCAGCCCCGGCGGCAAGCAGGACCTGTATCACACTAGAAGAAATCACAAAGACAGAAGTGTCAAAAGCAGGAAAGGCCCAGGTGGTAAAGACCCAGATCTCTGCTTAACCCCGGGAGTCAGAGGTTCCAGTGAGCCAAGATTGTACCACTGTACTCCAGCCTAGTGACAGAGCAAGATTCCATATAAAAATAAAAACACACACTGTTTATCCAACAATTACCTATCAAATGCCTACCACATTCTAGTCCCTGTCCTAGGTGCTGAAGTCTGTGACCTCAAGGAGCTAGGACCAGTCTGCTGAGAAAAACAATAGTTAAATAGTTACAGCAAAGTGTGATGAAGGTTACCACAGGAGAAAAATGCAGTAGAACAAGAAACGGGATCAAGAAAGCCCCTCCAGCATCAGCAAGGTGGCTGAACAGGACCCTCCAGCATTTGTTCCCCAACAGAAACATCAATTTGAACAATTATGCACAGGCAAAAATACCTTCACAAGAGCTAAGTAAACCAAATGGGAGATTAAAGCACCTGGGCATAGCACAGAGGTAAAGAAAAGACTAACTAAAGAGGGCAGGAAGCACAATTTCCCCTTACCCATATTGCCCCTCCCCCAACTTTAGGCAGTACACATGGAGAGAGATAAACCAATGAGGGAAGGAGAGAGAAATGAGCACTAGACTTTGCCACGGAAACCAGGTCCACCCCAGTAAAACTCAGTGCCTGGAAGGTTCCCAAACACCGGGCTAATGTCCTCAGACTAAGCCTCTAGGCCTCCCTTAATGCCAGCCCATACCCCACAGCCCGAGGCTCCAGATCTGCCTGGTGGACTTGGTCTCTGGACCTGCTTCCTAGCCAGATTGACCTTAGCAGCCCCAGACTCTCACCCTAGTGCCAGGCTAGCCCTAGCAGTCATGGGCTCTGGGCCCACCTTAACACCAGACTAGCCCCTACAGACTGAGGCTTCAGGCCCGCCTTGCAGATTCAATCTCCTGACCCATCCTAGAGGCAGGGTAGCCTTGGTGGCCCAAGCTCTACACTGCCCCCAGAACGAGATGGGGCATGAATCCAGGCTTCAGGTCTGCCCTAGAACCAGGTCAGCCAGACAGCCTTAGTTATCAGGCCTATGCCAGCAGGCCCAGCCTCCAGGAACCTGGAACCAGGTTCCAGCACAGCACACAGCCAAGCTAGTCCACATAGTTCAGAGCTGTGGGCCTGCCCTAGCACAAGGTCAGTACCCCTGGCCTTAGGCACTAGGCCAGCACCTGTGGACGCAGGCTCTAGGACTACTCAGTTTCAAACCAGTCCCTGTGGCTCCACGTTCCAGGCCAGCTCTAACAGCCAGCAGGCCCATCTCAGTAGACCCAGTACTGAGCTGGCTCCCACAAATCCAGACACCAGGATAGTCCCTATGGACCCAGGTCCCAGGCTGGCCCCCATGGTCCTAGTACCCAGGCCAGCCCTCACAGACCTACCCTCTGGGGCAGCACCTGCATATCCAGGCTACAGACCATCACCCACAGACTCAGGCTTCATATCTGCCCAAAACCAGGCCAGCCCAGGCTCCAGACCAGTCCCTGTGCCACAGCCTTCAGTGAACCCCAAATCTAGGCCTGCTCCAGCAGACCCAGGGTCCAGACTGGATGTGAGAGACAGCCTGGCCCTCATGGACCATCCCTGTGCACGCACGTTCCAAGTCAGCCATTGTGGACCAAGAGCCCAGGCCCAATCACCATAAACTCAGGCTCCAGGTCTGCCCCATTACCAGATCAACCCCTGTGGACTCAGGCTCCAGGCCCATCCACATGGACCCCAGCACTAGATCAATCCCAACAACTAACCATTCTCTGCAGATTCAGGCACAAGGCCCATTGCATCACAAGGCCAGTCCCTGTGCACTTAGGCTTCAGGCTGGCCCCTGCAGATACAGGCTCTAGGCCCAACTCTGTGGTCCCAATCAATAGGTCCACTCCAGTGGACCCAGGCTCCAAGCTCAACCCTAAAGACCCAGGGGCCAGGCCAGCCTGCCTGAGGACTCCACACCAAGCTCATTCATGAACCACACAAAACGGCCTGCCCAGAATCTCTGGACAGGTTGAATGGTGAAGAGCTTTCCCAGGCAAAGCCAATCTGCAAAGACTGGAGTAAGTCCCTAGTTCTTCATATACTCAGACACCAATGCCTGGCCACAAGAATCAAGAACAATTAGGGAAACCTGATCCCACCCAAAGAACAAAATAAAGGATCAGTAACCTAAAGAAATGGATATTCATGACCTGCCTCACAAATAATTCAAAATAATTGTTTTAAGAAAGTTTAGCAAACATTAAGAAAATACAGAGAAACAATTTAATAAAATGAGGAAAATAATAAATATCTAAATCAAATTTAAGAGATTGAAATTATTTTTCAAGAAACATCAAAAAAAAATCCTGGAGCTGAAAAATATAATCAATCAAATGAAACTGCAATACAGAGCATCAACAGCAGAACTGATCAAGCATAAGAATGAATGTGAACTCAAAAATTAGTTATTTGAAAACAGGAAAGCCAATGATCTTCAATAAGATTTAGTCCAAATTAGACTACAGCAAGACAGGAGAGTGGGACATCCGGCTTCTGAGTGGTAACCTTTGTTGTGCTAACAACAAAAAGAATTAAATATGGGTGATGTTGAGAAAGGCAAGAGGATTTTTATTCAGAAGTGTTCCCAATGTCACTGTGGAAAAGGGAGGCAATCACAAGACTGGACCTAATCTCCATGGTATCTTTGGGTGGAAGACAGGTCAGGCCTCTGGCTTCACTTACACGGAAGCCAATAAAAACAAAGGCATCATCTGGGGAGAGGATATACTGATGGAATATTTGGAGAATCCCAAGAAGTATATCCCTGGAACGAAAATGATCTTTGTCAGCATTAAGAAGAAGGGAGAAAGGGAAGACTTAATAGCTTATCTCAAAAAAGCTACTACTGAGTAACAATTGGCCACTGCCTTATTTATTATGAAACAAATGTCTCATGACTTTTTTATGTGTACCTAACTTTAATAGATCTCATACACCAGAATTTACATCATGAATGACTGACAGAATATTTTGTTGGGCAGGCCTGATTTAAAACTAAGACTGGCTTGTGGTTAAATGAATATGTTCAGTTTTTGGATTTTAATAGTAATTCCAATTTAGTAAATTCTATCACTGTTTACCCCTTCTAAAGATATGAATAGACTTCGTTAGTAATGTTAAATTTTTTTTTTCTTTTTCTTTTTTTTTAAATTGCATTTTAGGTTTGGGGTATATGTGAAGAACATGCAAGATTGTTGCATAGGTACACACATGGCAGTGTGGTTTGCTGCCTTCCTTCCCCTCACCTGTATCTGTCATTTCTCCCCATGCTATCTCTTCCCACCTCCCCGCCCCCCCGTCCCTCCCCTATTTCCCCCCAACGGACCCCAGTGTGAGTGCTCCCCTCCCTGTGTCCATGTGTTCTCATTGTTCAACACCCGCCTATGAGTGAGAACATGTGGTGTTTGATTTTCTGCTCTTGTGTCAGTTTGCTGAGAATGATGGTTTCCAGGTTCATCCATGTCCCTACAAAGGATGCGAACTGATCGTTTTTGATGGCTGTGTAATATTCCATGGTGTGTATGTACCACATTTTCCCTATCCAGTCTATCATCGATAGGCATTTGGGTTGGTTCCAGGTCTTTGCTATTGTAAACAGTGCTGCAATGAACATTCGTGTGCATGTGTCCTTATAGTAGAATGATTTACAATCCTTTGGATATATACCCAGTAATGGGATTGCTGGGTCAAATGAGATTTCTATTTTTAGGTCATTGAGGAATCGCCACACTGTCTTCCACAATGGTTGAATTAATTTACACTCCCACCAACAGTGTAAAAGTGTTCCTATTTCTCCACATCCTCTCCAGCATCTGTTGTTTCCAGATTTTTTAATGATCGCCATTCTAACTGGTGTGAGATGATATCTCAATGTGGTTTTGATTTGCATTTCTTTAATGACCAGTGATGATGAGCATTTTTTCATATGTTTGTTGGCATCCTGTATGTCTTCTTTTGTAAAGTGTCTGTTCATATCCTTTGCCCATTTTTGAATGGGCTTGTTTGTTTTTTTCTTGTGGATCTGTTTTAGTTCTTTGTAAATTCTGGGTATCAGCCCCTTGTCAGATGGGTAGACTGGAAAATTTTTTTCCCATTCTGTTGGTTGCCGATTCACTCTACTGACTGTTTCTTTTGCCGTGCAGAAGCTGTGGAGTTTGATTAGGTCCCATTTGTCTATTTTGGCTTTTGTTGCCATTGCTTTTGGCGTTTTGGTCATGAAGTCCTTGCCTACGCCTATGTCCTGAATGGTTTTGCCTAGATTTTCTTCCAGGGTTTTTATGGTGTTAGGTCTGATGTTTAAGTCTTTAATCCATCTGGAGTTAATTTTGGTGTAAGGTAGTAATGTTAAACTTTTTGCAAAGACAGTGAGTGCCATCTTAAAACTTACTGGAGATTGGTTTTATATTTAGATTTACTATAACTGGTTATGTGAATATATTTAAATATGGGGGAAATTCCTTCACTGTCTCAGAACCAAGCAAGATTCACCTGTGTTTTGTGTTCATTTGCCTCCTAAAGGCAAGGGTTGAAGATAAATGGGTAGCAATGGCTATTTTATAATTTTGGCCTTAACTATGCCACTCTAATTAGAATTCCCTGTATTTAAAATGGTTCCTTTTACTTATTGAAAGGCATTTTGTGCGGTTTATGTGTAATATCAAAAATTATTTAACACTTCACACATTTTATAGATGATCTATAAGGTCACATGCTTTTAAAATAGTAGCCAATTAAACTTTACTCTTGGATTCTCTACAATCTAAGTCAAACTAAGTTATAATTTAGGATTGTCTTTAAACAGCCATTCAGAAACAAAACTGTACAACTGCTGTGTATTTGTGATTGGGAATGGTGCTTTTGCCAACTCAAAAGGATTAAAGTAGAGGAGATATACACAAATTTAAAAATGATGTGTGATCATAAGACGTAAGATAATTAAAAAGAAAACCACGGGGTGGGGGGAAGACTACACCAAGACATATTATAATCAAACTATCAAAAATTAAAGACAAAGAAGGATTCTGAAAGCAGTAAGAGAAAAAAAGGAAGTAGCATGTAAGGGACTTCCAATAAGGCTGACAGTAGATTTCACATTACAAACCTTATATATAGGCCAGGAGAGAATGGGACGATAGATTTAAAATGCTGAATGAAAAAAACCCTGCTAACCAAGAACAATATATTTAGCAAACCTGTTCTTCAGAAATGAAGGAAAGATAAAGACCTTCCCAGAGAAACAAAAGCTGAGGGAGTCTATCACCACCAGACCTGTCTTTTATTTTTTAGACAGGTCCAATGGTGATAAATTTATAAGAAATGGTAAAGAGAGTGCTTTATGTTGAAAGAAAAGGATGCTAATTAGCAACACAAAAACATGAAAGTATAAACTCACTGGAAACCTGAGAAACATGGTGAAACTCCATCTCTACCAAAAACAAACAAATACATACATTAGCCAGGCATGGTGTCACAGGCCAGTAGTCCCAGCTACTCAGGAGACTAAGGTAGGAGGATCACTTGAGCTTGGGGGGCAGAGATTGCAGTGAGCTGAGATCACATCACTGCACTCCAGCCTAGGTGACAGAGTAAGACCCTATCTCAAAATAAACAAACAAACAAACCCAAAAACCTCACTGGCAATGGTAAACACATAGTCAAATTCAGAATACTATGATACTGTAATGGTAGTAAGTAAATCACTTTTATCTTTAGTACTAAGGTTAAAAGACAAAACTGCTAAACATAATAACAGCTACAATAATTTGTCAAGGGATATATAATACAAAAATATATAAACTGTGACACTAAAAAGAAAGAATATGTTTGTGGTGGGTGTGGAATAAAAGTGTAAAGTAACCACAAAGCAACCTAAAGTAGATACATAAAAGATAAAAGGTAAGGAATACAAGTATACTACTAAAGAAAATCACCTCATCACAAAGGAAGACAGCGAGAGAGGAAGAGAAGAACACTGGATCTACAAAATAAGCAGAAAACAACAAAATGTCAGAAGTCAGTCCTCACCTATTAATAATTACCTTGAATGTAAATGGTTTAAAAAAGAGTAAGACCCAACTATAAGTTACCTACAAGAGACTCACTTTACCTATAAGGACACACATAAACTATACATGGAGGAATGGAAAAAGATATAGCATGCAAATGGCAACCAAAAGAGGGCAGAAGTACCAATACTCTCATGGAATAAAATAGACTTTAAGTCAAAACTGTAAAAAGGGACAAAGAAGGTCATTACACAATAATAAAGGGTCAGTTAATCAAGAGAATACAACTATTGTAAATATATATGCACCTAACATCACAGCACCTAAATATATAAGGCAACTATTAATTGATGGGAAGAGAAAGATAGACTGTAATACAGAAATAGTAGGGGACTTCAATATCCTATGTTCAACAATGGACAGATCATCCAGAAAGAAAATCAATCAGGAAATGTCTGACTTAAACTACACTTTAGACTAAATGAATGGAACAGACCTATATAGAACATTCCATCAAACAGCAGTACAACACACATTCTTCTCAAGCACACACAGAACATTAAAGGTCTCCCCTTACAAGCATCTCCTTAATGCAAATTCCAAGAGTAACCACTATTTACAGATTGGCAAGTTTCCTTCCAAACTTTGGAATTAGAAAAATCGGTCCAGTGGCTGTGTGAGAAGAAGGAGTATGACCAGAGGCAGGGGCTCCATATGCTAGCTTCTATTCTTCTCGCTTTTTATGTAATATTCCCACTAATACATTTTTTTCCTTCTAATAAAAAAGGGCTCATGTTCACTATTAAAAAACAGAAAATACAGATAACCAAGAGAAGAAAATGCCTTAGAACATGTAAGTTTCTTCAATGGATATATACAAATATAGTTTCTTCAATGGATATATACATACTTTTATTTAGAAGAATGGGATCATGTATAAACTTTCTCTCTGAATGCAGAGATGTCCTTTTGTGTATTATATGTCTATAACATTGTTTTACTGGCTAAGCACAGTGGCTCATGCCTGTAATCCCAGCATTTTGGGAGGCCAAGGCAGGCGGATCACTTGAGGTCAGGAGCTTAAGACCTCAAGTGAGTTTAAGACCTCAAGCCTGGCCAACACGGTGAAACCTCATCTCTATTAAAATAATAAAAATTAGCCTGGCATGGTGGTGCATGTCTGTAATCCCAGTCACTTAGCAGGCTTAGGCAGGAGAATTGCTTGACCCTTGGAGGCAGGGGTTGCAGTGAGCTGAGACTGGGCCACTGCACTCCAGCCTGGGCAACACAGTGAGACTACGTCCCAAACCAACCAACAAACAAACAAACAATAACAACAAAAAGCCCACGCTGTTTTAAATGTCTATACGGTATTCCAGTACAAGACTATTCTATACCTGATTTAATCAATCCCCTATTATAAAACAATAGATTGTTTTAAATATTTTAATAACATAATATTTCTGATTATTTCCTTTGGATAAATTCATGAGATAAAATTTACATTAAAAAGTATAAGCATTTATAAAATATTACTAAGTTGCTTTGCAGAAAGATTTTACTAATTTTTATTTTCACTAGCAAAGTATGCTATATGAGAGTAACCGTTTTGTGCCTTTCTTCAACCAAAATAGGGTATTTTTTTTCCTTCTTTTCCAGAATGTGTCAATCTGGAATATAGAAAACGGAATCACACTGCTGTTTCAATTTGCATTTTTTGATAACTAGTAAGGGTGAATTTTAAACAAAATATATTTAGCAGTCCGTTGTGATGCTTCTTTATGAATTCTCTATTAAAGTCCTTTGCCCATCTTTCTCTTTATCTTAGGGTATCTATCTTTTGCTTACTAACCTTCAAAACTGCTAATGCTTCTGCAGGCAGAAGTGGCAAGCATTTCAAACAAATTATTTATCGTAACTATTAAAAAGCCAAACTATAGTTTGTTTTCTCTTCCTTATTAGTTTTTTAGTATTTGTAACCAGTAATGTTGATGGTTTCTCACATAACCATTTGGTTTGAATTTCATTACCTTCAACAGGCACAGTACCTGATTCAATTATTTGCTGAAGCAATGAATAAATTTCACTAACTTCCATGCACATAAACATACAGTCCTTAAGGGTAAATCCAAAACCAGACTCCATCTCCCACATAGCAGTGGTTCTTCTATATCTGACCTAATACATAATATAGTTGTGAGTCTTTTTTTTTTTTTTTTTTGCTACAATATTAACCATTAATACTGAAGTTAAGTGAGTCTTCTGAGCCTACTCACCTTACCTAAAAGAACTTCTAAAACTACCTTCAAAGGTAATTTATCCAAATATAAATTAAGATTTCAAAGAGAAATGAGAAGGGCCTCTAAGCAGCTAAAATCTATGTCTAAAACTCATATATTTAATTAACAGTAGAGTCTTCAGGTTCTCATTCGGAGTCTATTTACTCTCAGTTTATATACAATTTGGATTAAGACTGGTATTAGTCAGTCTTCCTATTTCCCTGAATGTTAAAAGCCAAGAAGTTACAAAAAGGCAGATACAGATAGGCAAACTAATGGAAAGCACTGCAAAACAACATCTGATAGAGAAGTAGTATGGCACAGAGGTTAGAAAAACTGGATGTAAAATCCGGGATGATCAGAGTATCAGAATGAATAATGGCAGTAATGGATTGCAACCTATTAATCAGATATAATTATAACCCATTGAGTAAAATAAGATTCTCCATTGAAGTCCACATTGAAAATCAATTAATAAGTAAATGGGAGAGAAGGGAAAGTTCTGTCTTACTACAGAATGAAAACTAATAATTGTAGAACCATTGTTGAAATTAGAAAATCACACTTTTATGGCCTCATAATAATTATTAGGAATAAGACTATCTAGCTCATCTGGTTGTGTTAATACACATAAAGTGGCTTAGAACAGTGTCTGACATATAACAACGGCTCAATGAATGTCCGTTATCATTACTGTGTACCTCACCCTGTGGTTGGGGTACAGGGAAGTCAGGAGCCATATGAACTCAGACATCTAAATTGGGAAGACAGCATGGCATTTTATAACAAGCACAGAGAGACCTGTGTTCAAATCAAAGCTCTATCACTTACTGACTATGTGTTCTTGAACCAGTTACTACACCTCTGAGCCTTCATTTTCTTACCAGAATAATGGAGATGATGATGGCTCCTGTGCAGGTTATAAGCATGTAACCAACTCCATAGTGCCTGACACATTAAAAAAAAAAAAAAAAAAAAAAAAAAAGCTGCACAAATCTAAGCTCTCTACCTTCTGTTGGTATAATCTTAGCAATAATCACATGAATCTGGGCTGTGGTGGGCATCAGATCTATACGTGACCACCCAGGACTCATGCTGGCATAGTCCTGTGTCAAGAAGGCAGCTCTTCTATATTCTGCACAAGTCAATGTGTTTTGAAATCCAAGTGAGAAGGCTTTGTCGATCTAAACTCAAAGGGACGTAATTTGGTTAATCCTCAGCTGCTGTGTCCAATCACCATTCAATCACACCCCCTCCCATGGCAGGCTGTCCCTGCAGGCAGCTAATGTCACTAACTGTGCTACCTGGGCCTCTCCAGGTTCATGAGTATTGATTCCATCTGTCCAATTTGCAGGCTGCAGGACGTGTCCAAGCAGCCACGTATGCTGCCCTTGGTCCTGAAGGGCAGACAATGGTCTGGCAGGGTGGGGAGAAGACAGTGAGTAGGATCGACCCTGGGGCTGCTAACCCAATCAAAGCGAATGGGCAATTCACTTCACAAACTTGGAGGCCAAAGAAGATAAGCCTCCAACATAGTGACTCATCCTGAAACCTCAGAGAAGATGCCCTTCACTTTTAATAATACTCAGAAGGCAGCAGCACCACTGTGGGGTACAGACATAGCTAAAGAAATCATGGTGGCCGGGTGTGATAGTTCACACCTGTAATCCCAGCACTTTGGGAGGCCAAGGTGGGTGGATCACCTGAGGTCAGGAGTTTGAGACCAGCCTGGCCAACATGATGAAACCCTGTCTCTACTAAAAATACAAAAATTAGCTGGGCATGGTGGTGGGTACCTGCAATCCCAGCTACTCAGGAGGCTGAGGGAGGAGAATCACTTGAACCCGGGATGGGGAGGATGCAGTGAGTCACAATCACGCCATTGCACTCCAGCCTGGGTGACAAGAGGGAAACTGTCTCAAAAAGGAAAAAAAAAAAAAGAAACCATGGCTGCTCTGTATCCAACAGTGGCATCAAACACCTTGCCATATAGCCAGTAGGTTTTTTGTTCAACAACCTTCATGTACTTATAAAGCATCTAACCAAGAGCTCCAAAGGGGTCAGGCTATTCTTTGAGAACCCAGCCCAGACTGGGCAAGAGGGATACAAGAATATGATTTACCACTAGCTTGGATTGCCAAAAGAACCTCACTGAAACTATAGCATATAGCATACAGCAAGGCAGAAACAGGGTAGGAGGCTAGCCAGGTTAGAGAAATCTAAGGCAAGGATGGGAAAACAGGCTTAGCATTAAGCCAGCACCAGGGAGTGCCAAGAAGTTCACAGTCAAAATAGAATCAAGAGCCACACACCAGGCAGCAAAGGTAGATATGAGGTTAGAGGTCAAGAATTAGAGGGTGAGGTAGAACAGCAGATTATAAACCAAGTGAGTAGCCAGAAACCAAAGAATACACTGGTACCAGAATTCAAGGCAAGGCAAAAGCAGCAGCAACCAGGAGCAGCAGCAAGGAGACATTGGAAATGGAATGATTTCTGCCCCTTTTGTTTTCTGCTGAAGTGGAAAGAAATCCCCAACACGAAACAGTATTTGGAAGAAGGTGACTTACATGGGGAGATGATGGTGAGTCAGCCCACCTGGCTGATATACAGAATACAGAGTGAGCAGTAAGAACCAAATATGATGGCACAGAGGAAGACATGCACTGCTACTGGAGCTGATCCGTCAAAGGACAATAGGACAATAGCAACCTCTCCTTTGTTCTGGTGCTGGCATACTGGCTGCCATATTGTAGGTTTGGGTTACATTATTACTCTCTTAAATTTGAGTAGCTGGCACCAAATGGGCTGTGGTACAAAGCTAGGCCTTCATGGTCATAACAGTTGGATTAAAGGAGGCAGAGTATACCAGGCCACTCAATTATGTTTTTCTATATCAGTAAACATCACTCAAAAGAGTTACTCCACAGGCACTCACTGGGCAAAGGCTTAAAAATATCTGCAGTTCTCTGGCTAACATGGTGGCTCACATCTATAATTCCAGCACTCTGGGAGACTGAGGAAGGAGGATCGTTTGAGCCCAGGAGTTCAAGACCAGCCTGGGCAACACAGTGAGACCCTATTGTTAAAAAAAAAAAAAAATTAAAAATTAGTCAGGCGTGGTGGCACATGCCTGTAGTTCCAGCTACTTGGGAGGATCACTTGAGCTCAGGAGGTCAAGGCTGCAGTGAGCTGTGGTTGTGCCACTGCACTTCAGCCTGGGCAAAAAAAAAAAAAAAAAAAAAAGAGTATCAGCCACTCTCTCAGCCAGCTTAAGATTTGGCCTCTCATGGTCTGTGGAAAGATGCTTATACCAGAATGACCCTCAAAGGCTAGGGATAGTCTCCAGATATCCTATTTCCCTTACCAATTTGGGGAAGCAGAGAATGTCTATGACACAAGCATGTTATATTGTCCTTTACTTCCCAATACTAACTTTCAGGTAGTTAACACTCTGTAGGACCACTTTGCCCCAAATCAGGTTTTGATAGAAATGTTAGGACCAGAAGGCCCAACAGGCCAGGCGCAGTGGCTCATACCTGTAATCCCAGCACTTTGGGAGGCTTAGGAAAGCAAATCACTTGAGGCCAGGAGTTGGAGATCAGCCTGGTCAACATAGTAAAACCCCATCTCTACTAAAAATACAAAAAATAGCTGGTGCGGTGGCTGACACCTGTAATCTCAACTAATTGGAAGGCTGAGACAGGAGAATCACTTCAACCCAGGAGGCAGAGGTTGCAGTGAGCCAAGATCGAACCATGGCACTCCAGCCTGGGCGACAGAGTGAGACACTGTATTAAAAAAAAAAAAAAAGGAAAAGAAGAAGGACCAACAAAAACGAGGCAAGGATGTGAACAGCCAATTCCTATAGAAGGAAACCAAAAAAGATTATTAGGTATATAAAGAGAATCTTCAAGTTCATTTGTTATTACAGAAATGCAAATTAAAATGAGATATCACTGTAAATTCACTGACAAAAGCACTGACGAAAGTTAGAAAGCTGAAAAATGGCAAGTGTTAGTGAAGACAAGGATCTGGGACTCTTCATGTGCTGTTAGGATACAGACTGGTGAAGCCATTCTGGAAGCCAATCTTGTAGGACTTCATTAAAGTACCTTACCCTATGACCAAGTGCTTCTACTCCTGCGTATATAATTCCCAGAAAAATTCTTATGCATAAGAATTTCCATAAAGGGCAATGCAAGAAATGGTTCATCGCAGCATTCTGTGCTAGTGGAGAGTGGTGGGCCATCAAGTGTCCACCACTGGGGGGACAGATAAGGTAAATGTGGTAGCCACACACGACAAAACATGATGCAGTCAGAAGCAACAGGCTGGATATACATGCAGCAACATAGATGGATGTTTTCAAAAAGGGTTGAAGTCCTATCTTTTTAATTTACACATTAATTGAACTTGATCTTTTGCTACAAAAGTTAATCCCTTTCAGGGAGTCTCTCAATTATAGAACTTCTAATTCTCATGTGATCTAGTAATCTTGGGGGTTGAAACATTAAGGACCCAGTGAAAACAATGAACTCCCTTAAGTACACCCAAGGGCCATCAAAGAAGCCACCTGCTGTCCCCTGCTTCAACTGGTTGGTGTTCATTTACCTTCAGGGCTCCTTGGTGACTCCATCACCAACTCAACTGAGCCTTTTTTGATTCCCAGTCTGAGTCTATGCTCTTTCTCTTTGTCTGCACAGCACCCAGTACTCACCAGCATGGTAGGTGACCGTCATCATATTGTATCATGATGGCCTGCTTACTTTTATTTGCCTTTCCCACTAAACTATGGGGCAAGGGCCAAGTCTCAACCTTTCAGCTCCTTGCCCAGTGCCTGAATCATAGATGTTTTCTGAATGAGTGTATGAATAAATAAATAAAAGATGAATAAATGAAATCATGATTTTATCTGATGAAAAATGGGAGAGAAAGGTGGACAGCAGCTGTCTCTGCCCTGCTCAGGCCCTGCTCAGCCTTCTCCCACCTGAAGGTTCCAACTAGGCTGCAGGTGGTTTAGCTGTAGAAAACCTTCTATCTTCCTCTCCCGAGCAGTAGCACCTCCCTGGGCTACAGAAAGTTCCCAGACAAAGCTGAGGAAATAAACAGAAGGGTCGTCCCTAAGTGGCAGCTCCTGAGATTCATGGAACTCCCTTTGGAGCCACAGCCAAATTAATTTGCTGATCGGGCTGTAATTAGATTAGAAGTGGGAGCACATGTAGAAAGGCTGGCTCACACTGACCTTGATGAGCTCTTGCTTTTAGGGCCGTGGGGAGTCACAATGCATGGGAGGGCAGTTACTTCTATCGATGTTTAGGCTTTCTGCTTTCAGCAGCCAGAGGGGGTTGGGGTACTCACATTGTTTAGGGAAGATCGAGAAAACCTGTGTTGTGAGCGGAGGCTTGTGTTGGGCCAGGCGCGTGTCAAAGACGGCTGGAGAGCAGCTGGAGTTGGTGAAGCAAGAAGGGCAGTGATCCCAGCTCCAGGTCAGCCCTACACAATGTTGAGCTACAGAAGAAGCTCCTCTAACTCCTCCTCCCCACCCCACCCACCAACATCTAAAGCATAGGATCACTGTGATGAGCGTCACGGGTCCCAAGAAGACAAAGAGTGACCTCTTCTCAACCCAGTGCACACCTCGATGAGGGGAGGAAGCAAAGAGGTCACAGTTCAGGAGGTCTGCTGGGAAGTCAAATGAGCTGTGGCTCATTCAGTAACCTGGTCTCCGGCTGGTCAAGAAAGCCGGGTGGCCCAACCAAAGGCACTAGCATTTGTTAAATCTACAAGTCCTGTGGCATGGGGACATGAGCTGAGAGTAGAGAGGGAAGGGGAACAGTTTTCTTTTTAAAGCCATATTCCTAAGGAAATGAATTAAAGATTGGGTAGGAAATAAGGTAACTGTACAGAAAATGTGCCCCAGTTTCTTCAAATGAGGATAATTTTTATTTATTTACCTTAAGAGGTAAAGATTAGTAATCATAATAAAGCAGCCGCAGTGTGTTAGACACTCTACATTCACTATTTCAGATCCTTATAACAACTTGCAATGAGGAACCAGTCTTATTTTATAAATAAGTAAACTGAGGCTTGGCAAGATAATGAGTTATCCAAGTGTACACATTAAATAAGCACAGGAACCAAGATTCAAATCCAGGTCTGAGTCTAAACATGGTGTACATTCCCCTAAACCAGAATGGCTCTCACCCGACTGACCATCCATTAGTCTGTCTTATTATCCTGCAATTACTGAGCCCTTACTGCATAGAACAGAACAGCGATATTTTCAGATGGCAGTTAAAGCAAAGCAGTGCATAGCAGCTAGCTAGGATAAGGAGTCTGTTTGAGCTAGACAAGGGTAAAAATCAGTGGTGAACCCCGACAGAGGTGATGTTTAGGGGCAAGGCTCAAGGAAGCCAGGCACATTAAGCAGATGGCCAAGGAATCAAGATCACCCACGACAGAGTTTCCAAGACAATCCCAATTTCACATCCTCCGTCTAGTTCTAAATACACTTTCATGTCTTTCAATTTGTGGTTCATAATATATGGTCACCAAACCTAAGGCCAATGTAGTCAGGCTCTAGTTGTTAGGACTTCTTACTACAGAAAAACTAAGAACTATAAAAGGCAGAGGAAGGTCTTAAACTCAGGCAGTTTAATTCCAGAGCCCCTATTCTTCACTACCATAGTATACACAACTAGACTGGATGCTCCCCAAAGCAGGGACTGTGCCTTGACTATTTCCGTCTCCTCACACATAGGGCCCATACAGGGCAGTAAATATTTGTTGAATCAATTCACTTCTAGAGCCTGATGTTGTACAACACAGAGTTTTTAGTCAGCTTCTAGGCTTTACTTTTAGTATTGCTAAGCTCTGCACCTTGGGTTTTATAGTTGGTTTTTATTTTAGTTGTTGATCCATATACTCATCCCTGTTAGTCTTTATCAACAGATTTAACCATTGCTCTAGCCCACTGAGTTTTTATTTAACATTCCCTATTCTTTCATGCAACATGTTAGTACCTCCTCAAGCTTCATTTACTCTGTTGGCATTTCTCAATGACCTCAATGAAACAGTGATATGAAGTAATAAATAGGACAGAGCCCCACAGCTCACCACTCAAGTCTGCTCTCTAGTCTGATGTACATTTGTATATAAACAATGAACCAGGTCATTTACATTTATTAGTCTATACTATTTTTTACATCATAATTTTACTCATACAGATGTCATTAGAGACATCCAAATATCTTACTAAAACCCAGAAACACCCATCATATCTACTGCCGAGCCCTGGCTCACCAGTCTGGCAGCCCTGTTAAAATAAGCAGCTTATGGTATGGCTGTTTTTAAAGAAGTCTCTTAAAAAAGAGGTATAGGACTATCCATATCACAATTCCTAGAGATGGAACACCCTCCCCTAAGTAGCTGACCTGAATGAACACTGGATGCCCTCCTTTCCCCAAATGACACTCTCCATGAAGACAGCACTGAACACAGAACCCCAGGACAGAATAGAGCATTGGGCCCGGGCAGTGTACCCTGAGACTGTCACGTTAGGCAAATGAGCTGGTGCTGATTTCCAGGGAGCAGTGTCTTGGGTTACCTGAGGTTAAGGCATGTGTCTGCCAAACTACGGGTGCAGGCTGGAATTGGAATATCATTACCACAAAACAGGATTATCTTGAGTAACAATTCCAAATGGGATTAGAAATGACTCTTTGTTACTCAGAGACAATGGGCCATAGCAGTAGGAGTGGGAGAAACATTAAGCCCAGCACACTTTTCTGGGTGCATGGTGTTGGCATTCTGGGCACTTGGCCAGCACCCTCACCCATCCTTCCTTGCTGGGGAAAGCTGGGTACTGTCTTGCACTGGGAAGGTGGCCACCTGTGACAAAAGCCAGCCTACATCAAGGTACCCTGCTCAGGGGTCCCATGTTCTTGGGTTCCCTGCCAGCTGCTCCTACTAGCACATCTCTACTTTCAACCTTTGTGAGCCTATGCTCACAACAGTCCTTCCGGAAATGCTCTCCCCATACTCCCCATGTTACCTATCGAATCCTGTCCATCTTTTAAGGTCCAGCTCCTCTGAAAGGGCCTCTTTTCATGCTGCTGGCTCTACAGAGCATCATCTCCTCCACAGCACTCTACGTGTTCTTCTCTGTGGCACTGAACACATTCTGCCTCCTTCTCCAAAGTGGAACTTGTTTTATCTGTTTTGTCAGCTTTTCAAGAACAAAGAGAGTGGCTTGTCTGTTTTTTACATTTCTCAAAATCCATCTAAGACATCATGGGTCATTAAGAAACCCTGACAGGGCTGACCTGACTCCTGGTCCCAGCATCCTTTGGTCCATTCCATGGCCTTGCTCCCTGCCCCTTCCCTCTGTAGGCAGTGTAATCCAGTGGAAAGAGCAAGGGTTTGGGGTTCAGAAAGACATAGCTTCAAATCCTGGCTCCTTCTTTTACTAACTGGACAACCTTGGGCAACTCTGAGCTTCATTTTCTCTATCTGTAAAATAGGAATAATAATCCCTGCCTTTCTGGATTGCCCTGAGGATTACAGCCAACATAGGAAGTGCCTGACATGGGCCCTAGCCCTACTCTACAACATGAAGTCAGACCAAGAATAGGCTGTAAGACGGAAGAGGCTCTACACCCCTAAGGTAGGACCGACTTCCATGTGGTTGGTCAGGCTTCCTAAGGATCTACTTTCAATCACAGGTATACTGGTACTGTACCTTCCCTACATATGGCTAGCCAGCGAGGAAGGAGAGCCACCCAGGGAAGCTGCCAGTGGTCAAGCTGCAAGAGCAGCACCTGCTCTTCGCTCTAAGAACACCTGTGAAGCTGTTGGAGCCTACGAAGAAAGGCCTATAAAACCTCTTCTGAAGGACAGCAATCTGGCTTAGGCCACTGGTTTTTTAAAGACAGGGTTTAATGCACCCTCTCCCCTTAGTAAGGCAGAGGCAAAATAAGCAAATGCTAAAAATAAATGACTGCTGTGAGAGGGAACTGAATGGTCTTCAGCCAAGGATGGCAGCACTTTAAAATTAACAAAGCCCAGGTACCACATCCAGGAAGGCCTTGGCAAATGCGTGTTATCCACTCATTAGCTCAGTTCCTCAGGGACCCTGGCCAAGCAGGGAAGGCAGTGCCGGGAACCAGTCCTTCCGACACTGATGAAATGCACTCGGAGAGAAAAGGCAGAAGGAGGGAGGGAGATTCTTGTGGGGAATTTCAAACAGTTCTGCTGTGCTTCATGCTCTGCCTTGCAGTTCTCACCTTCTCTGAGGCAGGGGCTTGCAAAAGCCACCACCAAGCCCAAGCAGAATCAAATCAAAATCTCCGCACACCAGCCTCCCTTTTCAGGATCTTTGGTTCCTGAAGCACCACAATGGCCTCACCATATAGGTGGTCTCTCTGCATGAGAGTTCAGAGATGAGGAATCCAAGAATGGCGTGGGAGAGGCAAACTCCCAGTCTTTACCCTCAACTTTCTCCTTGCTGGAATGAAGAATCATATACTTTATGAATTTATACAAGTCAGCTGTATACTACTCATAAAGTGAATTTATCACTATTCATCAGTAATTATACTTCATGACATCACTGATAGTATGAATTCACAAATCTTCATTCTCTACTAAAAATCAGAATGCATATCACTCTAATGTGAGATATCATCAACAATAAGAATTCAAAACATTCCAGGTGACCATTAACAATAAAATTAATTTTGACACTACTAACACAAATTCTCAGTATGCCACCACAAAATAAAATTAATTTTGACACTACTAACACAAATTCTCAGTATGCCACTGGTCACAACTAATAATGAAAATCAGAGAGAGATAACAGCTTTCTAAAAAGTTTTTTAAAGTCAGTTTACTGAAATATCATTTACACATAGTAAAATTCATCCTTTTTAAGATATAATTTAATGAATTTTGATAATTATAGACACTTATGTAACCAACACAATAATCAAGATATAGCCTATTTCTCCATCATCCCAAAAAGTTATTATATTCTCCTCTCATTCCCAAACCTTGGCAACCATGAATCTGATTTCTGCCCCTAAAGTTCTGTCTTCTCCAGAACGTCATATACATAGAATTACAGAGTAGGCAGCTTTTTGTGTTGGTTTTAACTTGCCATGATGTTTTTGTTGTTGTTGTTTGGCTGTTTTTACTATATGGATGTACCACAATTTGTTTATCCACTCACCAGTTGATGGACATTTGCGTTATTTCCAGTGTTAGGAATAAAGCTGCTGTAAATATTTACATATAGGTCTTTTTGCAGACATATCTTTTTATTTCTCTTAGACAAATACCTAGGAGTTGCTATTACTATGTGGTATGGTAAATGTATACTTTACCTTTATAAGAAACTGCCAAAGTGTTTTCCAATGTGGCTATACCACTGTGCATTCCTATCAGTGATGCATGAATATTGTTCTGTACCTTTGTCAGCGCTTGGTATTGTCAGTTTTCTAAGTTTTAGCTACTGTAGTAGGTGTGTAGTGGTATCTCATTGTGACCTGAATTTGCAGAGTATGTTTCCATATGCTTATTTGCCAACCATTTCTTTTTTTGATGATGCAGCTGCTCAGATGTTTTGCCCATTTTAAAGAACTGAATTGCTTATCTTTTCATTATCAATTTGTAAGACTTCTTTGTATGTTCTGGGTACTATTCCTTTATCAGATATATGTTTTGACAGCTTCTTTTGTTATGTATTAGAAATTATAAGAATCTAAGTCATACCATTTTTCTTCCAAACCACTATCCTCTGCACATACTCTAATTAAGGGACTAGGAACGGCTTAAACTTCCAATTTGCAAACATCATAGTGCTGCTGGAACAGAGGGTCAAGCAGTACTTAAAACCTGCTTAAAACTCATGAGACTATTTTTATCTCCATTGCAAGCACCTACCACCACCAAAACTTTAAGGAAAGCTACATCTGGAGAAATGACTGTCCTATGAACAGCTTTTGGCCCCCCAGGCTCTGCACCTCCCAAAGCCCTGTTCCGGTCCGCCAGACTTCTGGAATGGTCAACAATCGTCACACTCCATTGCTGGCCATTGTTCACTGGGAAAGGTAGGAGGCTCCCAATCCATCCCTCAGTGGAAGAGCAAATAGTGGGGCCTGTGGCTGCTTGGACATCAAAGTTGAGTCAACAGGCCTGGCAGGCCCTGCCTCTCCGCCTACACATCCTGCAAATGCCATCTGAAGGAGCTTCCCCAAGGGGGTCATGACTTTCAGCTTGTCATAGCACACATCAAAGTTTGCACCACACACGAACTGGGTGCATGGGTTCGAATCAAGTCGCCCGAGAGCGGATACTCAGCCATTGTGTCCAGTTTTAATCTTGTGTTTTCCCAAGTAATTAAGCCTTCTTGCTTATGAACTTGTGACTAAGTAAAGCATCACTGAGAGGTTGTAACATCAAAGTGCCTTCCACCGTCTGTCCGTGTTTGGTAAAATTGGATTTCTTTCCCTTCTTAAAGAAAAACTAATTGAATTTAGCTGAAGGCTGTGTATATTTGCACAAGCCGGTGAGGGCTATGCTAAGTCACAGTGATCATTCTGGGACCCTGTGGCTTAGCCTTTAGCTGGACTGGGTCAGAGTGCAATATAGAATGAGACACCCAGACTCAGGCTAAACAAGTGCCTTGTGGCATGAGGCTTATAGAGGGCTCACTGTGAAGAAGGGGGCCAGACCCCAGGGACTGTTCCTTGAGTCAGTACTATACCCAAGCTGTTACTAGGGCTGGCAAAAGGATGGTCCTAGTAGAATGTTGGTAAAGCTTTGGCAGCATGGCTACTGAAGACAATGGCCATCACATTGCTCACGTCCTTGATGTCAGCAGTCCAAGTAAGCTTCTTAAGGCAAAAGCTGTGACTGGTTATTCTCTGAATCCCCGATAGCCTAGCATATTAGCACCTGACACTGCAGAGGTTTTAAATACGTTTGCTGGATATACATAATGATAATATATATTATATATATATAATGATAACATAAATACATATAATATACAGAGATATAATGCTCTGTATCCCTTTTTTGCTTTATCAGGAAATGTCAATCTAAATTAATACCCAATTTCCCTAATTACCTAATTTATAGTAAATACAGCATGGTCCCATTCATGTTAAATTTGTATGTGAACATACATACAACAATTAACTGCTAGATAGAGGGAATTCAGGTGACTACGACTTTCTTTTCTATATGTTTTTACAAAAACAATAAATCTTTTCAGAAAAGAGAATCTCTGGTTCAATCTTTATAAAATTATCTTTCCTTTAACCAATATGATTTCTGATCTTGATTCAGTTTTCCCTCTCCTGTGTATATTTATATGTGTATTTTAATTTAAGTTACTTCAAACTCTTTTTGAAAGTAAAAGGAGAAAATATATTATAAATTAAATTCTTGTGCATATTTTTAGAACGTAGTTCTATAGCACTGTTATTTCCTATTCAGAACTAAAAAGTACATACAAATCTAGAAATTCACAAGAAGTTAACCTCCTTAAGGATAGAGACTATTGTATTCGATATCCCTAAAGACTTAAGATATTATTAAGCAGCATCAGGGTGAAATGACTGGGCTACTCTGAGGATCTCTCTCTTGAGCTTGTGGGCTGCCTACATCCTAAAGGAGGTAAAGGTTCTCTCTGCTTTCAGCCTTGAATCAAGGGTGCTCTCCTTCTATCTTCCCTTCATCGAAATCTAATTCAAAGATGGTAGCATTTCAGGCCTGACCAATATGATTCTGGAAGGAGTTAGTGATTGATTATAGGAAAATCAGTACATTTCTAACAAGCAGAAACCTATTGGCAGATTGTGCTGGTATGGATATGATAATCCTTCCAGACTACTCACAGGGCACCTTAACAATGAGGCCTACTCACCCTGACCAATGTACGTTCTACTTTTCCTTTTTCCCATGGCACTTCTTCTAATATATTATATAGTTTACTTTGCCATTATATTTATTGCTTATTGTCTGTCCACGCCTTTCTCTATCCAAGGACCACAACTAATACAGAAAGCAGCTCTCTGTGGGCAGGCATCTTTGTTTATCATCAATGTTATTTCAAGTACATAGAACAGTACCTGGCAAACAGTTGGAGCCAAAAAAAATTCTGTGATATGAATACATTAATCCAACCCAAGAGTATCCTATTTTAAATAAAAATATGTCTTCCCTGGATGGTCGAAGGAAGAGAAGGGCACAAAATGGATACTTAATTAGTCCAACTAATATAAGCCAACACTCTCACTTTGCTCAACAGGCATCACTGATTTGCTAATAGCTCTGGATAAAGACAGAACAATCAGTTAAACCAACAACTCATTAGATTCAAAGAGATGTGTCCCCAAAAGCACATCTACTAGCCATCTGATCACTAATTGACAGTATTCTTAAGCATCATGTTATTTCCTATTCAGTCTCAACCTTGAAACTACTACACACAGAAGGAACACATCTCTCCACCTCTCCTTCTTTAGCACCACTGGCTATTTCTTGCAGAGGGAAACACCTGCAAGCTGGGGGAAAAGACTGGTGCATGCAGTGAAGTACCACTGGCATAGAATTAACAGGTGTGTTTGTGTACAGAGGTCTAATGGGGGCATCAGAGACTAACAACCCACCATTTATAACCTGTAGCACATACATTACCTCATTTGATTCTCAAAACAATATGGTGAGAATCTACTCTGCTGCCACACTAAGTCTCCTCCCACCCTTTGCTTTGACAGTATAACATAGACACTGCTCTAAAATCACTGATTATACTATACTATGTCTCTTTACCTGCATTTGTTTTTCCCATTGGACTGCAAACTCCCCATGGTCTTGCATTCTGCAAACACTAGCACAGGGCCTGGCTCAAGGCAGATATTCACTAAATGTTCATAGAAACAATTTCTGATGAAGAAACAGGTGTCCATGGAGTTCTGAAATTCAATTAAGGCTTGGAACCAGGACTAGACTCCAGGTCTCTCAACTATGAAGCCTATTTATATCAATTTTGCTTTTAAAGCATAGGTGCTTGGAGCTAAAGAGGGCAAATTAGGAAACTGAGTGACTGAGAACAACAAAGGAGCACAGAAGAAAGACCCATCTCATGTATGGCTAAGTCTCTCAGTCAGTCTGAGGCAGTACCACCTCTATATTATAAAATCCCGTTACATTTTTTTCTTTCATATTTATAATCCTTTCAGAGGTGGCCAGTACTGGCAGATAAAAGCCTTAAACACCTACTTGCAGAAAGAATTGAAATTGGTACCTCCAACTATAAATTTCAATGGCTGTTACTAAAGTGCCCAGTCCACTTTCTTTGAAAGTATCCTTTTTTGCTCTTATTTAATCAATTTCACACAATCGTAGGTAGAGCAAATGTGTACTACATCCCAACACTTCTAGAATTATACAGACTCCAAGGCAGAAATCAGAACAGATTGAAATGGAAAGGCAGCATCCGCACTAGGCTGGGATCTGACATCGGGAGGTAGCAGTGAGATACAGTAAAAGACACAGACCATAGCTGCGCACAGTGGCTCACGTCTATAATCCCAATACTTTGGTAGACTGAAGGTACAGGAACACTTGAGGCCAGGAGTTCAAGAGCAACCTGGGTAGCATAGTGAGAGCCCTATCTTAAAAAAAAAAAAAATTAGCCCAGTGTGGTGGGGCATGCCTGTAGTCCCAGCTACTCGGGAGGGGGAGGTGGGTGTATCACTTGAGCCCAGGAGGTAGGGGCTGCAGTGAGCCATTGACTGCACCATTACACTCCAGCCTGGGTGACCAAGCAAGACTGTATCTCAAAAAAAGCTCAAAAACACTGTTAACACATACTTTGCAAGCAGCCAGACCAGGTTCTAAATCCTGTCCAAGTGACACAGACAAATCACTTTTTCTCTTTGGGTTTCAGTTTTCTGAGCTACAACATTAGCATAATATATATGTTATTGAGTGACTATGAGAATTAAGATAACTCACTACACAAAGTAAACTATTTCAATCTTATACAATAGCTACAACCCTGACAGAATGAGGGAGGGGGCAGGAAAACAGCAGAGCATCCAATGGGAGGGAAAGAGATTCCCCCATCTTTCTTAGTTTCCAGCAGAACCTCCAAAGAAAAAGCCCCTGGAGGAGCACTTGTTGGGGACAATAACTGCAGACTTCTCAAGATGAACAGACGGGGGTAACAGAACATGACAGTAACTTGCACCTATACATTAACCACTTAAAACAGGCTTCAAACATCTGGTTGCTACAATAATGCAAATGACTGGCCTCAGGTCACAAAGCCAATGATTGAAGGAGCTGGGAATCAAAGCTACATCTTCTGTGCCCACAGCTACTATAGAGTTCAATGCACCACGTGAAGTCCAATACCTTAGTCTGAATCCATCTCCCTGCCACTGGAAGAGGACAGCAGGGAGGCACAACCAGGTGGGGCATGCTCAGCAGTGTGGACTGCAGAGATCTGCCTAAAGGAGCCCTATGTGGAAGGAGATCTCTCACCTGTCATTTCGGTTGATGGCTGCCACCATGAGTGCTGTCCAGCCAAGTCTGTGTCTTGCATTGACATCTGCGCCTTCTGACAGCAGTCTAAAATGAGACAGAGAAATATTTTCAGGGTATGGGTTATCATGGATGTAAAAGTGGAAACAACCATAGAAGAAATGACACAGTCAACAAATGGAGGCCGAGTGAGTCTGGAAACAGAGGCCTTTGAGGACTACATTCCCAATCTCAGCTTCTCTGGTCATTCTGCTCCACCCAGCCTTCCCCAACCTCTCTCCTTCCTTTAAATCAGTCTGTCCCCTGTTATCTTCCTAGCCATTGAGAAAACAATGATCCCTCCCTATCTTAATACTCAGACATTCTCACTCCCTTGGTCCAGAATACTCTCTCCCTGCCCCTTTGCATATTTGAATTCTCCTCTCATGCTATTTAATACAATCCTTGTGGCTTGTGGACTCCTAAGAAGGAAGCCTTCCTTGACTCATCCAGTCCACAGCTCTTCCTTCCTTAATTTCCCAATGTTAGGAACAGAATGCCTAATGACATGTCTTATGTAGTTAGTTATCAGTTGACAAAATGATCACATTTCTCAAATTTATCTGTATTGTGGTTGTTTAGAAATTCAAAATCCTTCAACCCAAGGAAAGATGGAAATAGATTAGGTTTGAGAGTCCACATAGACCCTCCGGGAATCTATATGCCAATGCCTAACATGTTGTAGAAGCTTAATAACTGTTAAATAAATTAACAAACACAGAATTTAAAGTATTCCACTAAAAGTCTGAATTTTGGTTCCTAGGAATAAGGGACCCAACAATGTAGGGGTGAGTAAATAGAATGAACTCTTACTGAGTACCTTCTACAAGCAGGAACTATCCCAGGTACTTTACATTCATGATTCCATGTGCTCTTCATACCACCTAAGGAGCTAAGAGTAATCTCCTCTTTTCAGGGATAAGGTAACAGGCTCATTGAGGTGAAATGACTTGCTTAAGGTCACACAGCTGGTTAAGGGGCAGTGCAGTGACCGGCTAGCAGTGACTCTAAGCCAGGCTCCTTCTCACCTCACCACCTTTCCTCTAGACAGAACCTGGCTCTAGATAACATGAAAGATAAAGACTACATTGATGTCAGTGAATCAGTATGACATGTGCTTGATCCTGTGCTAGATTCTGGATGAGGGTGAGGAGAAGACATGGCTCAAGACAGTATATCAAACAACACAGTGCTAAGAAAGGGCAGAAGGGGTTGGGGAAGCTAGGAGGCTGTCTGTTTTTCAGTGAGTTCTAGCCAAAGGGCAGAGAGTCCAAAGGCTTGGGTTTGAGTCCTAGCACCATTCTTGTGCCACAATCTATAGTAAATGTCCTTACAGATCAAGTCAAATAAAATCTCTGTGTTGCTAATGTTAGCAGGTTGAGAGGATGAGAAACATCATGTACTAATGCTTCTTTCAAACACTTTCAAAAGCACTGTCAAAGCCCAAGAGGGAGACACACCACAGAACTGCATGTCTCATGAGTGCTACGAATGGGACTATGGGTTGCAGGTGCTCAACAAGGGAACTTAACCCAGTCTCAGTGGCCAAAAAGGCCTCTCTGAGGAGGTGCTGATAAAGGGGAACTGGTCAGACAAAAGGGGGTGAAGGAGGGTTCTAGGTAGAGGAGGTCTTCTTCACCTACAGCAGGCATGGGATACGTGAGACCCCGTAAAAGGGCTGGTATGACTGGGGCACAAAATGTTAGCAGAGAGTATTAAGAGAGATTAGGAAACCTTCCTTTCCTATCTCTCGTTTGGAGGATTTATTCTGGTGAAGGTCCCTTACTATATATAATGTTAAACTTATTTTATGCAGAAACCATTTTCTACGGCCAAGAACCCTGTCTAATTTACAGAATCTCCTTTCCTTGTTTAGCAGGCCACGTGATACAGTAGAGAGCGCATGGTTCTGATCTTAACTATCATCCTAATTGGGATGGCCTCACTTCTTTGACCCTCAGTCTAAAAGGCTTCTGAGGGAACAAACTTGAATTGTGTCTTGAAGAAGGGGAAGAGTTTAGAGAAGTGAAAGGAAGTGCATGTCAATCAAGGCAAGAAACAGGATATGACTGCGAAGCAGGAAAGAAACATTCAGAGACCATCAGGCAGCTCCATCTGGGTGACAGTTCACAGCAGAGAAACAGCTGCTGAGGTATGCAGTAGCAACACAGGGCCTCAAATGTCAGATTAGGAGGCCAAGGCAGTGGGCATAAACCTGTTTAAGTTATAGGCTCTTTTGTGACTATGATCGAATTTCTTCCAGAAAAGTGCATAGGAGCACACACACTCAAAAAAATTTTTTTTTTTACATATAATGATCAGGTGTTCACAGCCCCCATGAAATCAGTAATGGACCCTAGGATGAAAGCTCAGTCTAAAGGTTTGACAGAGTCCTGGAATGCATGCTACTGCCCTGCACTCCCATGTCTAAGAGGCATATCACACATCTCTCCCAGCAGCTCTTGCTGTGGAGCCTTTGAAAGAGCCTCAGAGCCGGGCGCGGTGGCTCAAGCCTGTAATCCCAGCACTTTGGGAGGCCAAGGCGGGTGGATCACGAGGTCGAGAGATCGAGACCATCCTGGTCAACATGGTGAAACCCCGTCTCTACTAAAAATACAAAAAAACTTAGCTGGGCATGGTGGCACATGCCTGTAATCCCAGCTACTCAGGAGGCTGAGGCAGGAGAATTGCCTGAGCCCAGGAGGCGGAGGTTGCGGTGAGCCGAGATCGCGCCATTGCACTCCAGCCTGGGTAACAAGAGCGAAACTCCGTCTCAAAAAAAAAAAAAAAAAAAAGAGCGAGCCTCAGAATGCTCTTCAAAACAGGTTCCAATCAGTCACCATCAATCCAATGAAGCTAGCAACAGAGAGAAAACCTACTTGGCATTCCTTAGCTTCCCACCAAAGGCAGTGAGGTTGTCATTCAAGGTTTTGGGGCAAAAAATATTCTAAAATTAACCTAATTGCTAAGCAGGCTGAATTTGAAAGGAGGGAGGCTACAAAATGGGGATAAGAAGACCAGTCTGGAGGCTGCTGTAATACAGACCTAGGGAGAGGAGAGCTGGGCAGGAAAATGAGAAAGGAGAGTGTAACTAGGATAAACTCAGAGTGACTAAAATCCCTCATGCCTCAGAGTAAACAATGACCCACGTTCCCCTGCCTGGGCCCTGAGAAAATTGTGGAAGCAGCACTGCTCTAGAGGTAGGGCTGAAGGAAGAAGATTGAAATGCCTCCTCCTACTGTCCCTCAAGGACTGAGTGCAGTCTAATAAAAAGAAATAGATGAATATAGGGCGCTGGAGTAAGTCAGACCTTGATTTGAATTCTGATCCGGCTAGATAACTCTGAGCAAATCAACTTTAATTTTCAGTCTTCTGACCTTTGGGATAACAATCTCTAATTTGTAAGATCCCAGCCCTGGCATATAGCAGGTACTCGATACAGACCCTACCATCCTGTCTCACTTCCATCATTTTGATGGAACAAAGTGTAGCGCTCTCAAGCTGGTAGTGGCAGGTTGGCCAATACCCAGGGATTCTAAGATGTGGTCATAAGAATGACTGGATAATTCAGTGAAGCTGGCTCTAGGCACTGTGTCCATTCATTCAACAAACAAGTACACATACCCACTCTGTGCCCAGCCTCTTGCTGGCTACTGAGGAGGAGACAGAGAGAGAGGTTCTTGCTTTCCAAGACCTAAGCCAGGCAAGATTTCTCTCTTCTCTTCCTGCCTTCCTTCCTACTTTTATACATACATATACACAGGTATGTACCTGTGTGTGTGTATGGGTATAAAATTCTGCTTATAACTTTAAGTATGCTCATATTGCTAAGTATACAAGAACTCCACTGTTTCTAATTGTTGCATAATTCCCCGTGGTGTGTGTCTACATATTCTTTCTCTGCTTTCCTAGGCATACCTGCCCAGGGAGGCTCTATGTCCCAGCCACCAAAAAACAATGCTCACAGCACATCCTCTCGTATGTCCCCTTTTGGACCTGTGTGAGCATTTCCCTGTGGCATGTACTCAGAGTGAGATCACTGGGTCCCGGGGTATGTGCGTAGTTGATTGACTAAATAGTGCCAGGGTCCTCTCCTGAATAGCTGCTCCATTGACCCTTCCACAAGCAGGACAGAGGTGTGCCTATGTATCCCTCTTCCTGTCAACACATGGCCATAGCCAGTTTTCTAATTGCTGCCAGTCTAATGGGTGGGTATAAAGGGCTATCATATTATTCTTTTATTTTGCATGTCTCTGATCAGTAATAATTTTGAGCTATTTGTTATATGCATGTTTGCATTTTGGGATTTTCTCTTCTATACATTGCAGAGTTTTCTATTTAAAGAGAAGGAACTGCTAGAAGAGGCACTTCTCTAAACCTGCTATCATTTCAATGAAAGAACATATGGAAGACTCAGGAGACCTGGGTTCTAGCTCTAGCTCTGCCACCTACTATTCTAATGCCCTGAAGGAAGGCACAGCACCTTGCTAAGCTTCAGTCTCTTCATAGGTCCAATGAGGATCACAATCCTCCCAGTGTCACAAGAGTTTTAGAAGGTGGCACTGAAATATGAAGGAAAGGGCTCTACAAACCTGAGGGGCCATTCACAGGACAGTGATCCTCAGTGAGACTCCCGCTTTTCAGCCCTGCCCAGCTCCTTGACTGAGCATCATTCTTTGCAGTCTCTTGGGATTGAGGTGTAATGATAAAAAAGGAAATGACCCTGGAGTACAAAGGCTGGAGTTCAGATTCTAGCTCTGTCACTTACTAGCTGCAAAATGGAAGACATTAATCCCTCTTGTGCAAAGTGTAAGGATTAAAACAGAACTCCCATTAGGAGTGGTGGCATCTGGTAAATCAAGAAGGGACCACAAGAGAACCCCCAACTACAAGTAACTTTTCCTCTTCAGAGCTGGGTGCCCCCCACCACTACTTTTGTACAGAGCAACCCATAAAGTTGGGATTTTACAAACCAGGTCTCCTCCATTTCATTGTGTTGCTTTGCAAGTGAATGCCCAGTGGGCAGTCATTTCAAAGTCCTGGGCCTGCTAGGGGACTGGCTGCCTGCTGAGAGCCGCTGAAAGGGCCTTTGAGGCCTGAAAAAGCCACCCTTGCTCTCCCCTGAGATTTTCGCCAATGGACAAAATGTGGCAAGTGAATTAATCTCTTTTAAAAAGAGCAATGCTTGTGACAGAGTACAGTGTCTCTGAAAAGGTTAGGATTCCATCATCCCTGAGATGATGAGTAGAATGCTTAATGCAGGCTGCCACTCAGGGCAGAGCAGCCTGTGTCCAGGGGTTAGGGAAGCAGAGTGGGCATGGTGAGCCTTTCTGGGCTCACTCCAGACTTGTGGAGGGCCCTTTCCTAATGAACTAGGTCTCCTGCTTGGCAGGGCAGTAGGTGACCCTATCAGGATTGCCCAGGGTAGTTGACAGAGAATAGACTACATTAGAAGTCCAGAGTTGAAGCCAGGCATGGTGGCTCACACCTGTAATCCTAGCACTTTGGGAGGCCGAGGTGGATGGATTACCTGAGGTAAGGAGTTCAAGACCAGCCTGGCCAACATGGTAAAACCCCATCTCTACTAAAAATACAAAAATTAGCTGGGTGCAGTGGCGGGCACCTATAATCCTAGGTAGTCAGGTGGCTGACATATGAGAATCACTTGAACCCAGGAGGCAGAGGTTGCAGAGAGCCGAGATCACGCCACTGCACTCTAGCCTGGGCAACAGAGAGAGACTCCATCTCAAAAAAAAAAAAAAAGTCCAGAGTTGAATTCCAGCTCCTGCACAACTCTCAGGCAGTAGAGTGGGTCAGAAAAATCAGTAGGAAAGATCTTATGTCAAAAGATTAAAAAAAAAAAAAAAAGAAAAAGGAAAGATCTTGTTTCAAATCTAGGCTCTGGCGGGTGGATCACCTGAGGTCAGGAATTTGAGAACAGCCTGGCCAACATGGTGAAACCCTGTCTCTATTAAAAATATAAAAAATTAGCCAGGCATGGAGACAGGCACCTATAATCCCAACTACTCAAGAAGCTCAGGAAGGAAAATCGCTTTACCCTGGGGGCAGTGAGCCAGAGATCCATGCTACTGTACTCCACACTGGGTAACAAGAGCAAAACTCCATCTCAAATAAATAAATAACATAAATCCGGGCTCTGTCACTTACTAGGTGAGGAGTGGTAGATGAATGAGTGACTTAGCCTCTCTGAATCTCAACTGTTTCCTTCATTTACATGCTAGCTCCTGCTTTCTAAGCCTGATTCTGCATCTCTTAAAAAAAAAAAAAAAAAAAAAGGAAAATACCCCACCAACCCTATTATATATGTCACATAGGGGTGCTATGAAGAGACAGTGAGACAAAGTATGTAAAAATACTTGGGATGCAATAAAATACTGTACCAAATAGCATTAAGAAGAGCTTATGCTATTCTTATCACTTTCCAATTCGTGTTTACTCAATTTTAAAGAAGTGACAGAGTAAACCAGGATGATACATGAAAGGGTATACACAGAACTTGGAACACAGTAAGTGCTCAAAATTATCAGAGGATAGATAAATGAACTGTCTAAAATTCCCAGGCAAGAGCAGTGGCAGGAAAGGGAAGGTTCCCTAGCCCAAGAGCTGAAGATGATCACAGGAGAAGGACAAATCAACCAGGAAAAACATAGCCTACTCCCATCCACCAGTGACCCTGGAGACTCCAGAAGGCAAAAGACCAAACAGGTGACAGCTATTACCTGTGATTGGGGAAGGGGTGATGAAGCAGTCAAGCTTTCTCTTTCTGCTGTGAATGCCTCTGTATTGTTTGAAGTTTTGTTTTTATAACAATGACCATACTATTACTTTTTTAAAATAAAAGTTTCTTAGGAAAAAAAAACTCCTATACTTTCTTTTTTTATTATTATTTTATTTATTTATTTATTTATTTAGAGACGGAGTTTTGCTCTTGTTACCCAGGCTGGAGTGCAATGGCGCGATCTCGGCTCACCGCAACCTCCGCCTGCTAGGTTCAGGCAATTCTCCTGCCTCAGCCTCCTGAGTAGCTGGGATTACAGGCACGTGCCACCATGCCCAGCTAATATTTTTGTATTTTTAGTAGAGACGGGGTTTCACCATGTTGACCAGGATGGTTTCGATCTCTTGACCTCATGATCCACCCGCCTCAGCCTCCCAAAGTGCTGGGATTACAGGCTTGAGCCACCGCGCCCGGCCTCCTATACTTTCTTTTAAGAAGCCTTCCCTAAGATGGCCTTGTTGCCACCACAGCCTGTGCTAATCTGTATCAACGCAATTATCATACAGTTCACATGTCTAACATCCCCAGTATGCAGCATGTCCTTCTAGAAACAAGGACTTGTCTTCATCTCTCTGCTCCAGGTGCCTGCCATAGCAGTTGGCATACCACAAAGCTCAGAGTCTGAAGGAATGAATGTCTACAGCACTTACCTACATTAACCTCTAACCAATACTTCTATCTGGTTGGAAGTTACCTGTTTTATAACTGTATGCTCATCTTTTTCAAAGAACTTAGGCTTCTATGTATATGTAGGAGCGGGTGGGTGCAGCTTCTCAGTCTCAGGGCTGAGGACATTTGTGGATAAAGGCCTATGGGCTGGAGGTCACAGATTCCAGTCACGGCTCTATCACTTACTAGCTTTGTGACCACAATAAATGTCTTTGTGGTCCTTACTTTCATCTGCAGTAAGAGAAGGAAATTGAATGAAATTCTTTCTAAAGTCCCTACCAGCTCTACAATCTTATGATTCTAAATATGTGCAGCATCGAAATGAAATTTGAGTAGATTCCTAGCAGACACAGCACTCAGCAAGACTTCCAAAGAGAAGACAACTTCCCAGGCTCTGTTTGTAGGAGGGAGGGAAACAGTCCTAGATAGGGACACAGAGAGATATTTGGACTAACTAGCTCTTTCACTCAGGGGAGGGAGGTACCACTTGATTTTTCTTCCTCTTTCTTTAGGACCAATCAATAGAAAGCGGCCACTGAACTTCAATGATGCATTGTTCCAACTGATTTCCGGATCCTTCACATGAACCAGCCCTCAGCTGCAGCTGGGGAGGGGCTGAAGGGTAGGGAGCCCTATCCCACCTGCATCAGAGGCCTGGAAGCACTGAGCCATGCAGACCCAATCATGATTGCTATCTGGGCAACAGGGCCCTGGCTGGAGCCTCACAGAAGGCCCTGTTTACAGTAATAACAGCACCAGGCCCTGCTGTCTGAGCAGAGGCAAGGTGCCTGAGGCCAGAATCCCCAGGCGGCCTCCATCTGTGCCTTATCTATCTTGCCAGCAAGGGCTAGGAGGGGCAGGGCAAGGGAGCAAAGGCTGCTCATAGACCCCAAGCCTGGGCCAGCAGTCTTCAGGCAGAGTCTTAGTGCTTCAACTCCACAGACAAGGCCTCTCTAGCAATTTCTCCATTTGCTACTTGAACTGAGCACCCTTCTCCAAGGCTTAGCTGGGGACCCTTCGACAAGGAAGCTCTCCAGATGCTCTCACTCCCAATGAGATGGCCCACCAAGTATTCTGTCATGCCTGGAGAACTCCAAGGGGAGTGAGGGCAGTGAGGGAGGAGAGGGGCTGGCAAGTATGCAGTATCTACCACAAACACAGGTGTACTGTGAAATGTGTCTGCTTGTTTCATAACTGGCTATTTCCTATCACCAAAAGCTTTAAAATTTCTGAACTTAAAGAATGATCTGCAGAAATTAACCAGTCCAAATCCTGGAGGCTCAGAAAGCATCCTCCTGACCTACATATGAGCTTGCCTCTGCCTGTCTCTTCCAGGCTGTGTGACTGTGGGCAGATCACACTAACCTCTCTGGACCTTAGTCATCTTACCCTGTCAGCCTGCCAGCCCTACCTAACATGGGTGCTGAGATGACCAAAGAAAATAATGTGTTTGACAGCACTTACATTTTCCAAATCTTAGTTGCTATTATTACAACTGTTCTGTTTGTTCAGGCACACAGTGGAGGAGCTGAATCACCACCTCAATGAATGCTTGCTGGGTCAGCTGAATAAAGTGTAATGCTGGGTGGTCATTCCTCGTCCCATCTCTCTTACAGAAACTTGGCACATACTAAATTGCATAGATTATTTTAACTTTTTATTCTGAAATAATTTCAAACTTATAGAAGTCACAAAAATAACACACACACATATCCCTTCAAATAATCTCCACTCATATGCTGTTTACATGTTGCCTCATTTGCTTTTCTATTCTTTTTCTATTTTTTCCCGGACCATGTGAAAATTAATTTCAGATACTATGCCCCTTTACCTCCAAATACTTCATTGAGCATGTATTTCCTAGTACCAGAGCATTCTCTTACAGAAGCACTAATAATGATTAAATTCAGAACATTTACCATTGATAAACTATTTTTATGTAATATATAGCCCATATTCAAATTTCTTCCATTATCCCAATGTTCTTTATAGCAAATTGCCCCTGTGATCCAGATGCAAGCCAGGATCAATATCAGGGCCAAACACTGCATATGTTTCAATTTCATCTAGAATAGTTCCTCAATCTTTCTCTGATTTTCATATTGACATTTTTTGCAGAGTACAGCTGGTCTGTAGAATACTCTTCTATGTGGATAACAATTTTTGAGGTGCTACTTATTATTTATCCATTCATTCCATAAACTCATCCTGAGGACTGGTTATTCCAGGCCTCTGAGCAGGGTACTCAAGATTCTTTGATGAATTCTGTGGTATCCTTGCCTTCAAGGCATTCACTGGACAGCTACACACAGGGCAAACAGTTAAAATACAAGCAAGGACCCTAGAGGAAAGTGCCATGAGAATGCAGGTCAGGGCAAGAGAGCCACAGGGATGACTTCCTAGAAGGAGAATGTGCCAGAAAGGTTGGGCCAGAAGCACAGATTCCCAGAGTGATCTTCTGGGATCCTCTACGGCAAACATCTTTGCTTCCCCAGGCAGTGTGTGCCAAGGCTGAGACTGTATAAAACGTGAAAATCCAACAATACAAGGCCATAAACGGGAGGGAGTGGCCCAAGGCACCTTCATCTGGATATCCTGCCCAGAGCTATTAATATATGCATTTCCCAGAGAGCCAGCAGCTGCAGTGGTGACAAGGAAAGGCCTGTGCAGGACCTGAGGTGTGGTAAAGAGTCACAGGCGCCACCTACCGGCCCCACAGCAGGCCTCCTGGCTGGCTGCCAGGAAACCTGTCACACCACAGCAGTGAGACACAACAGCGGTTCAAACTTGTCAGTGTTGGTACTTGAGCCACCTTTTGTGAAGTTCAGGAATCCTACAAAATTTCTAGTACAGAAGAGACAGTAAAAAGCCAACCATAAAAATACCTGGCCTCCTTGGGCAAAGGTGTGGCCTTCACTCATTCAACAAAACTTAAGTAACATCTCCAAGCCAGCATCTGTGCTGGGCGCTGACAGACACTGCAATGAATCAAACATGAATCTGGCCCACAAGGAGCTCTTATTCTGAGCTGGAGAAGAGAAAATGAAACAAGCACACAAATAAGTGCTCTAAGTATCACAGGTGCTCAGAGATGTTTTACACAGGGTCAGGGACCACAACTCACTGTCTTGCAAACCTCTTGAATGATGGAGTTCAAAAGAGCTCACATTTATTGAGCTCCCTACTACGCAACAGATACTTGATATTTATGATCTCATCTGATCCTCTGAAAGAAGCCCAAGTCATACAGAGGGTAAATGACTGGTTAAGATTACAGGGCCAGTAAGTAGCAGCTGGGGGGATGGAACCCGAGCTCTGTGGAACCACACTGCTTTCCAGGGCTCACATGCCCAATTCTTCCCTTCCTTCCCACATTTAGCATGCGTCAACACACCATAGTTGTTTGATGGGATTAATCAGCTGACAGAAAATAAGGAAAAGTCTTAAGTGGAAAGGAGTTTACCTTCTGATTAGTCCTGCTTCCTAGAACCTTCTCTCTTGCAAGTTCTAGTTCCCTTCTAGTCTCCTGCTAAGAATGGTTCAAACCTATCCTTTCGTCTTTCTGGCAGTCTCCATAACACCGCCACTGCTTTCACACACTACATATTCACATTTCAAATACTACATATTCACAAGCAAATACAATGCCTTAAAGCATCCTTATCTTTAGGTTAAAACAAGCTCTGCAAACAAACCCAATGGAAAGGTTACAGGACATTCAAGAAGCCATGAGCCGGGTGTGGTGGCTCACACCTGTAATCCCAACACTTTGGGACGCCAAGGCGGGTGGATCACCTGAGGTTGGGAGTTTGAGACCACCATGGTAAACTCCATCTCTACTAAAAATACAAAATTAGCAAGGCGTGGTGGCACATGCCTTTAATCCCAGCTACTTGGGAAGCTGAGGCAGGAGAATTGCTTGAATTCAGGAGGCGGAGGTTGTGGTGAGCTGAGATGGTGCCACTGACTCCAGCCTGGGCAACAAGAGTGAAACTCCATCTCAAAAAAAAAAAAAAAAAAAAAAAAGAAGCCATGGTTCTTAGGAGGCTGGGCTGATTAGCTGATTACAAGCTTAACAGAACCTAGAAGAATAATGCAGCTGCCAAGAAAGCTAATGCAAGGTCTGGCCATATTAAGAGAAGTATAAAATCTTTAACAAAGGGGATGGTTGCCCTGCTCCTCACAATACTGGTCATACCACACTGGAATTCAGAGCAGGCACCAAAATGTTGTGGTTGTTTTTATTTAAAAATGACTAGGACGAGGAGGAGACTTAAATTAAACCACAGTTTAGGGAAACAAGCCTCATGTAGCTTGGAGCTCTGTCTAAGAGCTAAAAATCTGGAACAGGAAAAGGAAGCCATGCAGTCCTAGAATACAGAGCTGAGACCAAATGGGGGAGCTGCAAAGGGAGCTAACATATAATGATAGCCCATCATGTACCAAGTGCTATGCCAGGTGCTGTCACACTATGACTTCAAAGTTCATCAGAAGATAAAACTGTTTTCTACCAATTACAAATTGTCTATACTTATATTACTCCATTTGGCCAGAAAGTCTTTCCACAAAGCTCCTTGTATAAAAATACTACCTATCTTGAGACCCAAACCAAAGGCCACCTTGCCTGTGAAGCCCTAACTTTTCACCTGCACTAATTACAATTCGCTTACCAGAGCAAGTTCTGTGAAAGGCAGAGATCATCATGATACATGTTTCTCCTCCTCAATGCCCAATAGGATATATTGCTCATAACGGGCCTTAAGAATGAATAAATGCCAAAGAATGGCCGGGTGTGGTGGCTCACGCCTGTAATCTCAGCACTTTGGGAGGCTGAGGCAGGCGGATCACCTGAGGTCAGGAGTTCCAGACCAGCCTGGCCAACATGGTGAAACCCTGACTTTACTAAAAATAAAAAAATTAGCCAGGCATGGTAGCACGTGCCTGTAATCTCAGCTAGTCGGGAGGCTGAGGCAGGATACTCGCTTGAACCCGAGAGGAAGAGGTTGCAGGGAACCAAGATCACACCACTGCACTCCAGCTTGGGCAACAGAGCAAGACTCTGTCTCAAAAGAAAAGAAAAGAGAATAAATAAATGCCAAAGAAGATACAGAAATGGCCAATAAGCACATAAAAAGATGCTTACATCATTAGCCATCAGGGAAATGCAAATCAAAACCACAATGAGATATCACTCCACACACACTAGGATGGCTATAGTAAAAAACACTGATGACAACGAGTGTTGGTGAGGATGTGAGAAAGTAGAACCCTCACACACTGCTTTTGAGAATGTAAAATGGTGTAGCCACCCTGGAAAATGGTTTGGCAGTTCCTCAAAACATTAAAGTATAGTTACTCTGTGACCCAGCAATTCCACTTCTAGGTATATATTGAAGAGACATAAAAACATATATTCACACAGAAATCTGTACACAAATGTTCACAGGAGCTTTATTCATAATAGCTGAAAAGTGGAAACACAAATGTTCATCAACTGACAACTGACATCCTGTACGGATGTACATCCATAAAATGTAGTACATCCATACAGGGAATATTATTCAGCCACAAAAAGGAATAAAGTACTGATATGTGCTACAACATAGATGAACCTTGAAAACATTATGCTAGGTGAAAGAAGCCAGACACAAAAGGTCACATATTGTATAATTCCATTTATATCAAATGTTCAGAATAGGCAAATCCAGAGATAGAAAGCAGATTAGTGGTTGCAATATCTAGGGGGAGAAGAGAACAGGGAGTGACTACTTTTGGGACCAGAGTTTTCTGGGGGCCCAGGGTGGTATGGGAGAGTGATAAAACATTCTGGAAATTCTGGAATTAGTGGTGTTTGTTGTGCAATCTTATACATGTTCTAAAATCCACTAAATTATATATTTTAAAAGGGTGACTTTTATGGTATGTGAATTGTATCTCAAAAGAGAAAAGGAATGAACGTATATTCAATCAGAATCTGCCTATTCTTCAAGAGGCAGAGAGTGCCTCATACCTAGAGGCACCTAAAGAGGGCTGGATGTTGAGGATCAAAGAAGCTAAGTGGGGACCCGAATACTGGAGAGGAAGTGAGGCTGGAGACGAAAGTGCCTGGGATCCTGTCTGACTCATCTAGGAGCTGTGACTGAGCCCCTGATAGGCTCTGGGAAGGATCTTGCCCCTCCCCACCCCTGCTGGACTCTGAGCCCCTGGGAATTCCAGGGGCCTCCCTCAATTGTTTGTGCTTTACATTCTGCCCCAGTTCACTGTCCATCTGCAAAGGCTGGTCAAACACACAGACTTCGCAGGAGGCCTGGGTGCTATCCCTCCAAACAAAAGGGCATTGAGATGGAAGCCTCAGCGCAGCCTCAGAGAGGATTCTTATGCAGCCTTCCAGAGCCTCCCATCCACATGAATGGAGGATCCTGGAGACCAGCCTGCCCAGCTGCTGCCTAGGGCTGTGCTCTCCTGCTGGTTAGCCTTGTAGAGAATAAACAAGGTTTCCATCAACCAATCAATCAACAGGCCAGACTCCATCTGCACTGTGTGCCTTCTGAGTGCCAGCCAGCCTTGTGTGAAGGCTCCTACTATGTTGAAGGTAGGAGAAGGAAGTGCCATACACCGTGCTGTGACAGGGCTCACAGCCTAGTTGAGGAGAAACATACAAGAAGCAACTGGGAAAAAGCAAGGAGATGAATCAGTAAACATGACATAGCAATGGTGTGAGGAAAGGCAATTATCAGATGAAGAATCTAAGGTTAGAGAGGTTAGACAATTTTTCCAAGGTCACAGAACTAACGAATGGTCACAGCTGGGATTCAAGCCTTGTTCTGTCGGACTCTAAAGTCCCTACCATTGCCTTCCTGCCAATGATAAGAAATCCACTTGAAGGCCAGGTGAGGCGGCTCAAGCCTCTAATCCCCTAACTTTGGGAGGCCGAGGTGAGTGGATCACCTGAGGTCAGGAGTTTGAGACCAGCCTGGCCAACACAGTGAAACCCAGCTAGCTATTTTTTGTATTATTAAAAATACACAAATTAGCCGGGTGTGGTGGCACATACCTGTAATCCCAGTTACTCAGGAGGCTGAGGCAAGAGAATCGCTTGAACCTGGGAGACAGAGGTTGCAGGAAGCCAAGATTGCATCACTGCACTCCAACCTGAGTGATAGAGTGTGAGACTCCATCTCAAAAATAAATAAATAAATAAATAAATAAAAAGAAATCCACTTGTATCTGCATCCATTGATAGAATCACAATGAGAGGATCTGAATTGCCTTAGAAGGCCTTTGGGCTGAGGGCTCTTGCTCAGAAGGGACGAACATAAAGGAGGCAGGATGTAGCAGAGCCTCAAAGTTCAGAAGTGAGATTTTCTGAAGTTTTTCAAAAAAGGTAGAGAAAGAACAGGAACTGCAAAGCAAGCAGCTTAAGCAAATATTATAAGCCCAGTAACACACTGGCTCGACTGTTTTCCACATTCTTGGATTTAAATCTGTTCCCCAGTTTCCAAGAAAATTCCTTGGGGAAAACAATTCCAATTGGTTCTGGCCATGCTGACATGCATTGTATTTTGATTTTAATTAAGCTGGGATTTTAGGGAAGAGACAGCACTTAGGCCACAGAAATGATGGTAGGGCCGGGCGCGGTGGCTCAAGCCTGTAATCCCAGCACTTTGGGAGGCCGAGGCAGGTGGATCACGAGGTTGAGAGATCGAGACCATCCTGGTCAACATGGTGAAACCCTGTCTCTACTAAAAATACAAAAAACTAGCTGGGCGTGGTGGCGCGTGCCTGTAATCCCAGCTACTCAGGAGGCTGAGCCAGGAGAATTGCCTGAGCCCAGAAGGCGGAGGTTGCGGTGAGCCGAGATCGCGCCATTGCACTCCAGCCTGGGTAACAAGAGCGACACTCCGTCTCAAAAAAAAAAAAAAAAAAAAAAAAAAAGAAATGATGGTAGGGAGGCAGGGCCTGACAGTCGCCCCTGCTGTTGGGCCCTGAGAGATTACAGCTTTGGGGCCTACACTGCCTCAAGGGGCAGGACCATGCCCAAGATGATGCTCGGCACATACAAGCAGGAGGGCACTCCCATTAGTTCCTCATGTTCCTCAGCCATCAGAATGGTTGCTGACCATATTGATCCCCTCTCAATCCATGTCAGCTGCCACTGATGTAAGAACAAAGCTCCTTCATGTGGCCTCTGATGCCCTGCGAGGCCTGCTTGTTCTAGGCTCCTGGCACCTTCCTCTAGCTGGAGTACCAAAGGCCTTTTTCAGTTCTTCACACTGGCCTCGCTTCCTCCTCCTGCAGGATTCTTGCAAATAAAAGTTCCCTGTCACTCTTTTCTACCTAGATAACTCTTCCTTATCTTTCACTTCCAAGCTCAAGCTTCCTCTGACCAGGGAAATCTGGCTGTCACACGCTCTCCTGAGTCTCTGTGTCCTTCCTTTGCAGTATTTGTATCAGCTGCAATTTTGCATTTGTAGGATTCACGTCTGACATATACATGTTTGACTGAGTACTGCTTTACCAAACACCATGCCATACATAGTAGGCGCTATTTGTTTAAGGAATCAATGATTCAACTAGTTTATTTTTGTTTGTCCTCTGTCTACAGGTTTATCACGACTGTAATAGCTACTAAAGTTTGCTTAACATTTTATCATTTACAAAACACTTTTAGCCAGGCATGGTGGCTCACAACTGCAATTCCAGCACTTTGGGAGGCCAAGGCAGGAGGATTGCTTGATCCCAGGAGTTCAAGACCAGCCTGGGCAACATGGCAAGATCCTGTCTCAATTAAATAAACAAACCAAAAAAACCACAAAACACTTTCAATGGCCAGGCGTGGTGGCTTATACCTATAATCCCAGCACTTTGGGAGGCTGAGGTGGGCGGATCATGAGGTCAGGAGTTTGAGACCAGTCTGGCTAACAGGGTGAAACCCAGTTTCTACTAAAAATATGAAAATCACCTGGGCCCAGTGGCAGGCGCCTGTAATCCCAGTTACTGAGGAGGTTGAGGCAGGCGAATGGTTTGAACCTAGGAGGTGGAGGTTGCAGTGAGCCAAGATTGTGCCACTGCACTCCAGCCTGGGTGACAGAGCAAGACGCTGTCTGGGGGCACGGGGGAACAAAAAAAAAACTACTTTCAATAATATCAATAAGTATTTGGTAACTATTTAAGTGCACAGTGATGAACAACACAGCAATTGTCTGCTGCCTTCCAAAACTCACAGTGCTGTGAGGGAGATAAGGAAACAGATAACCCATCCCAAGAGATGGTGGCAAGTGCTCTCACTTATATAGTACTTATACAGTACAGGGTACTATGGGAATCCACAGGTACTGGAGTTGGAGTTGTTAAGAAATTTTAGGCAGATAGGAAAAGGGGTTCTTGGGAAGTTTTCATTTTTTAAAGCATTTCCAGAAAAGTTTCTTGTAAAGCCCCAGTTCTTACAGCCAGGCTGGCAACCTTTGATATGCAAATGAAGGCCATTAAAAACTGGGTCTACCCAAACACGGCGATTCTCACCCTCTTCTTCTTGCCCTTGCTCCACATGTGTATTGCAACATGGCCGCCCCTACATATCCCACGTGTGTAGAACATCAGGTTGCCCTTCATTTGCATATTAAAAGACTACGCTGGGAGGGCCAGTGAGGATCCGAAGGATGAGGAATTTTCCAGACAAGGAATAACCTGCCTCGAATGCTCACAAAATCCTGGGAAGTGATCAGATAAGTATCATCAAAAATATTTTACCATGGAGGCTCCGAGGAAACTGAGAGACTAGCCAAGGCCACACAGGGCTGGGCTCCTTTTCAGTGACATGACCCCTCCCCTCCAGGCCCCCTGTGTTAGGCCCTGGCTGCTCTCTGCTCATGGCCAACTGCCTGCTTCGGCAGAGCTTCTAGACAGTTGACCACTTGCTCCCACAACTCACCTACCCATGAAGTTACAGAAAAGCTGCTAATCCAATCTTCCCCAATTGCCCTTCCATTAACAGAGAACAAGCAATCAGAGCCTCAGCAAGCCACATACCCCAGAAAAGAAGCCAGGCCGTGGGCCACTCTGCAGAACTACTTGAACAAGCCTAGGGTTTCAGTGGGTGATCTGGACCCTTCCAGAAGGATTCAGATTTCTCTGAGGATTGTATTTAAAAGTTCTCAGTGGGAATCCCATGAACAAGATTTGGAAGCTAAGACTTAGGGGGGTTCAGTGACTTATTAATGGTCACATAGTTTGACATAGTAACTATGTCAAAAGTAGAAACCAGGTCTTTTAATTCTAAAACTCTTGTATTTTTTCTGTAACATTATGCTGCCTTTCCAACATCCTGGAAAAGCATTCAAAAAACCTGTGTGGGTTACACCCTAGCATTAAAAAAAACTGCGTGACAATCTTTAGATGCTCTCACTATAAGCATCAAACGACAGGAATGATGCCCTTGAGGCCTTGACCTTTGATCTAGGAAAAAGCTTTTGTTTCAATCCACTGCAAGCCACAAGGATATTTACATACTTCCTGATTAAGAGAGCTGGATGTTTTGGTTGCTGTGATGCCATCATTAATATCTTCCCATCCAGCCAAAATGATACAACAATCAATAAACAGACAGCCTCTCTCAGGCCCTGAGACAGCCAAATGTATTTACCCAGCCAGGGTTTTGTTAATTAGATAAAATCCCTGGATCAATGTGCAGGACATTTACCTATGCTGTAGCTAAGCACATTCTGGACACCTCAATCCTGGTGCATGGACAGCAAGTGCCTCAAGCCCCAAGCTGGGGCATCCAGGGACAAGAACCAATCCAAGCCATCAATGCAAAGCTAGAATAAATATGTTTACCTCTCAACAATGCCCAACCCTTTCTTTTTTCCTGAACTGTAAACCAAATCAGATTTTTTTCCCCAAAGTCATCTAGTAAACCACTTCGGGCTGGTATGAAGTTCTTTATTTTCTAAAACCATGAAACCAGAAATCAAAACAGGACACCAAAAGCATCTCCTAAATGATAATTTAAGAGGCAGCATGGTATGTATAGTGGCAAGAGTCAGAAAGATCCATACATTCTACTGCCTAATTGACATTTCCACGTGCATATCTCACTGGCATGTTAAATTCAGCATGTTTAAAACTGAACTTATAATCCTTCTCCCTAAACCCAGTGTTCCTCAGGGACCCTCATCTCAGTGAATGGCAAGAGCATCTACACAGATGATCGGGCCAGAAAACGGAAATTTATTAAGACCTTCTTCTCCCTAATCAACCATATCCAATTCTAGTCATTCATTTATTGAACACTTGCTGTGCGGCAGGCACCATACCAGCCACTGTCCTAACCATCACCAAGTGCTATCTAGCTGACTTCCTCCATCTCTGCTGCTGACATCTTAGTCCACATCACATCTTTTCTCATCTGGACTACTTCAACTGCTTTTCAACCAGTCTTCTGGCATCTACTACAGATCTCATACCAATCTGTTCTCTACCAAACAACCAGAATGATCTTTTAAAATTGCAGATCTATCAGAGAATAAATGTGTGGGAAAGAATTTAAAAAAATAGAAAAATAAAATAAAATTGCAGATCTATATCATGTCACAATGTGTACCTGTTAGTCCCTTTTTCTCACATATACATATAACGGCTGAAAATTCCTCAATGGCTGCCCATGCTCTTAGGAAAAAAAATAAAAACTGGTAATATGATCCACAGACCCAGTGTGGTATGGTCCCTGCTTAACCCTCCAACTTCATTTGACACCACTCTCCCCCTTGCTCTCTAGGGTCCAGCCTTATTGGCCTTCTCTCAATTCCTCCACATCTTTGACTCAGGACCTTCCATCTGCTGTTCCCTCTAAGCTGGCTTCCACCTTTCTCTCCATCCTCAAGAGTTCACTTCAATCTCATCTACGCAGAGGCTTTGATCTAGGACTTTGATCTCTGCAACTGACAGCAATACATTTCTGCTGTTTATAAACTACCCAATCTGTTGTATTGTTATAGTAGCCCAAACAGACAAAGACAGTAGCCTTTGGTGACTAGCTTCTTTCACTTAGCATATTTTCAGGGTTCATTCATGCTGTAGCATTTATCAGTATTTCCTTTGAATTGATGAGTAATATTCTGATGCACTGTTATATGTTTTTATGCAAAATGTATCAGGCACAGAGACCTGAGTATAGGATTCAGGCACGACCCCACACCCTTGCCCCATGCCTGGGGGCCATTGTTTAAAGCCATTTTCTTCTTTCTTTTCTCCCCTGTAGTTTCCTAACTAGGTGCCTCACTCATTATTTTCCTGTTGTTCCTAGAATATGTGATATAAAGAATAACATACAGCCAATCAATAACTTATGTGAATCTAATGTAAATTCTTGGTAAACAACTTAGAAAGTGCCTCTTCTGCGTAGTGGCTCAGGTCTGTAATACCGACAGTTTGGGAGGCCAAGGTGGGCAGATACTTGAGGTCAAGAGTTCGAGATCAGTCTGGCCAACATGGTAAAACCTCATCTCCACTTAAAAAAAAAAAAAAAAAAAAAAAAAAAAAACTTAGCTGGGTGTGGTGGTGTGCACCTGTAATTCCAGCTACTTGGGAGGCTTAAGTCCAAGAATCACTTGAACTCAGGAGATGGAGGTTGCAGTGAGCCGAGATCATGCCACACTGCACTCCAGCCTGGGTGACAGACTGATATTCTGACTTATAAACAAAAAAAAAAGTGCCTCTTGTTTTTCCCTTCAAAAACCCACTTGTTATTTTCTCAAAACACAAGAAGAAGAAAAATAAAAGCAAAAAAAAAAATTTTTTTTTAAAGAGACAGAATTTCACTGTTGCACAGGCTGGAGGGCAGTGGTACAATTACAGTTCACTATAACCTCCAACTCCCAGACTCAAATGATGCCTAAGTAGCTAGGACTACAAGCACACACCACCACACCCGGCTAATTTTTTTTTCTTTTTTTGAGGCAGAGTCTTGCCATGTTGTCCAGGCTGGTCTCAAAATCCTGGTCTCAAGTGATCCTCCCGCCTTTCAGGCTCCTAACTATGGCCAGCCCATTTTTAAATTACCTTTTTATTGTTGAATTCTAAGAGTTCTTTATGTATTCTGATTTAAGTACCTTAGATATATGATTTGCAAAACAATCTCCCATTCTGTGAGAGTCTTCACTTTCTTGATGGTATCCTTCGAAGCATAAAAGTTTTTAATTTTGATGAAGTCCAACTTTTTTTTCTTTTACTGCTTGTGTTTTGGTGCCACATCTAAGAAAGCTTTGCCTAACCCAAGGTACCAAGATTTACTCCTATGTTTTCTTCTAAGAGTTTTCTACTTTTACATTTAAGCCCATGAACCACTTTGAGCTTATTTTTATACATGGCGTTAGGTGAGGGTCCAATTGTGTTCTTTTGCGTGTCGATATCCAGTTGTTGAAAAGACACCATTTGTTGAAAAGACAAATTGTACTTCACTTTTGAAGTACATAATTATAATTGCATAATTAGTCATCTGACTCCTAGTTAGACTGTGCCAAGAGGGCAGGGATTGTGCCAGTCTGGTTCATTACTGTTATTTCCCACATTCAGCCCAATGCCTAGCTCCGAATATGAACCCATAAGTACTGGTTGAATGAACTAATCATTTTGTTATTAGTAATAGTAACTCTGCCACTCTTTGGGATTAGGTGTTATCTTCACATTAGGTAATTTGTCCCTTGTTTTCCTGGCTCTCAAGGTTTTGACTCACATCCTTCCTCCTCACCAGAGGGTACATGGGCTCCTCCAGGGCAGGGACTGTTTCTCCTTCCTCATCTTGTTGCCACCCTCCCTCCTCCAAATTCAGCTCAGGGCTACGCACAAAGCACAGGCTGGACAGATAGGCGACTGAGGGACAAACAGAGAGCCAGTCAATGTTCTCCACGACCAGGTCCCTACCCATCTCCAGTTTCTCCTGGCCTCAGACTGTGACACAGCAGCACCGAACAGCATGCGATTTCCCCTCCCGAAGACCCCGCAGGCTGCTCTCTGCCTTGTGCTACCACGTCCGGCGCCCTTTTTGCCTGGAATACCTTCTCATTCTATTTACGAAGCCCAACTGATATTTTAAGTCTATGACCAGGTGCCATTTCTTCTAGAAGCTTTCTCAGATCCCCCAGGCTGTTTGTCCTCTGGGCTCCTGCAGCCCCTGTAGTTTCCTGTCTCACAGCACTGAGCACCCTGTTGCCACAGTTTACCCCCAACTCTGTCATCATGAGCAGGAATCATGCCTGCTAGTGTTCCCTGTGCCAAGCAGAGGAATCAGGATATGGCAAGTGCTCTTTGTCAAATGAACAAATAAATCCTGGAGAAAAACGGCAGGTAGACTGAGGCCCAAGATGGATCTCGCCAGGCTTCCTTTATTAGAGACAGCTTGAGCTGATGAACAACTGAGGTAAGCACTCAGCCAGAACCTAGCCCCCTGCTGGAAGAAAGGAGATGGGTAGGGGTGTTGTTTTTCACCCAGTTTGTCCTGAAGGAAATGTGATCTCCACTGGGAGAACAAGAGGCCTCACTTTTCCCAGTCCTGACAGCTCCTCACAAGTCTCGGTCTGAGCCTGGACAGATGTGCCTCCAGTCTGCCTTGTGCCCTAGGTTTCGGGTGAGCAGTTCCTGAGTCTAGAAGCCAGGCTCAGTTCTGAGCTAAGCCCAGGAGCAGGGCCAGCTGCTCACACTGCTGACAGGTAGGAGAGAGGCCAGGCTTCCACTTCCCAGGAGCCAGAGATGGATGAACTTAAGTGCCTCAGGGCAGAAGGGAAGAAATGGATGCCACACAGGGAGGGAGGGAGCGAGGAAAGAGAAGAGACCTGGCCTCCCTTTGATATAGCCAAGGGGGGTGTGAAAGTGGACTCTGGACTGCTTACTTCAGGTACACACAGGCTAGATGAAATCTAGCCCACAAACTTCTTAATATAAAGAACAAAGTGTGGCAAGTGGCATTCAGCTCTACTTCTCCAACCTGACCTCCAAATTCTCTTCCAAAAAAGAAGTCCCCTCCTGTGACAAGCTGGCATGGCCCTTCCTAGATGACCCTCGAACCCTCCCAGACCAGAAGGGAGGTATAGGATGAAAGTGAGGGTAGGGGCAAAGAAGACGAGATCACACTGTGCTGGGAGGAATCCAGGAAGGCTCTGTAAGGGAAGCAGCACTTGAGCTTTGAAAGGTATAAGTGGAGGATAATGAACACAGAGGGCAGAAGGCTGCTGGTGTGGAGGACCCACATCCAGGGCCCATGGACTGAAGATTACAGGGCATGAAAAAGGAGGATCAAGGCTGGGCATGGTGGCTCAGGCCTGTAATCCCAGCACTTTGGGAGGCCCAGGAGGGCAGATCAAGAGATCAGGAGATTGAGACCAGTCTGGCCAACATGGTGAAATCCCGTCTCTTAAAAAAAAAAAAAAAAAAAAAAAAAAGGGAGGATCAAGCACCGCCCCCTGCAGCAGAAGAGCCTCAGGCTGTGCCTTTCACTATCGGGAACTTTCCCAAGGCTCTGGGGCTAAGGACAGGAGCTGGGGGAGGTCAAGCAGAGACAGGCACAGTACAGCGCCCCAGAGAGGTCAAAGGAGGAAGAAGGGTAAAGGACAATATTATTATTATTATTTGTTTGTTTGATTTTTTTTGTGGCTTTGTTGTAGGAAGGACAATATTATTTACGAGGTCTGAGTTTTGTTCTAAATACTGATACCGTTGACCATACCAATCACAAGGTATAGTCACGTGCTACACAATGACATGTTGGTTAACAACAGACTGCATGTATGAGGTGATCCTGTAAGATTATAATGAAGCTGAAAAGTTCCGATCCCCTTGTGACATTGTAGCTGTCTCAACATCACAGTGCAACAAATTACCTTTTCTGTATTTAGATATGTCTAGATACACAAATAATTACCATTGTGTTACAACTGCCTATAGTGTTCAGGACAACAATGTGCTATACAGATTCCTAGCCTAGGAGCAACAGGCTATACGGTACAGATTAGGTGTGTGGTAGGCTATTACCATTTAGGTTTGGGTAAGTATACTCTATGATCTTCACACAGTCACGAAATTGCACTTCTCAGAATGTGTCCCTATTGTTAAGCAATGCATGACTGTCTGTGTAAATTAAAAAAATATATAGAGAGAGCATGGGATTCTATCCTACTATAGGCAGGTCTGTTGGGCAGAGCTAAGAGCCAGGACACAGAGGAAGACATAAAGAGCAGCATGAACCACCTGTGCAGAGTCTAGGGTACAGAAAGGCTGAATAAGGACCTGCCGTAGGAATTCCAGAGATTCCTTCTAGCAAGGATGGTCAGGCTCCCTTTGCCCCTATTCCCCCCAGGCCTGGCTCATTTGCAGGAAGAACTACAACTGGTGGGCTACACGTCTGTTTCCTTGAGACCAGGGCCTGGGTCACCATCCCCATCCCCCATCTGCAGTGCCCAGCAGAGGCCCAGTCATTCTTTCATAATCAAGAATGGCTTTGGGGGAGGGGAAGGGAGAGATGTGCTCATTTAGGCCTTCATCATCTTGAATCTGTCTTATTAAAACTGAAACAGGTTCTTAACAGATCCGCCCTCAGTCTTTTCCCAATGCAGTCCATCCTTTACTCATCTGCAAGTCAGCCTTACCTGGGTCATGCCCTTGCTCAAAAACTTCCCACGTCTCCCCACTGTGCATGGAGTAAGAGTTCAAAACTCCTCACCCTGGGCACGGCAGGCCTTGCACATTCCAGCGTCTCTCAGACCACCTTCCCTCTTTCCTGACACCCTGCACAAATCCCACCTTGGGAGCAACAACATGTTCCCCACACCGAGCAGCCAGCCAGCATCTGCTTCCCACCTTTGCTCAGCTTGTTCCCAGCTCTATGTCCTACATGAGATGGGGGCTGAAGGCAGGTCTGTGCCTTGCTTATCTCTGACTTCTTCACATGAAGTGAAGGGAGATTCTGAGGGGGTCAACCTGACCAACTGAGTAGGACAAGAGAAGGCAGGAGAAAAGCAGGCTAGAACCTGGGGACACACATGAAAGGCCCCATACAAGAATGAATGTTCAGAAAAATTATCTGAATCACACACACACACACCATAAGTCCAACTACTTTCTGTATTTTGGGGGTGGGTGTTTAACTGCTGTTATAAAAACATGTATTTGAGGCCGGGTGTGGTGGCTCAAGCCTGTAATCCCAGCACTTTGGGAGGCCGAGGCGGGTGGATCGCAAGGTCAAGAGATCAAGATCATCCTGGTCAACATGGTGAAACCCCGTCTCTTACTAAAAATACAAAAAATTAGCTGGGCATGGTGGTGCGTGCCTGTAATCCCAGCTACTCAGGGGGCTGAGGCAGGAGAATTGCCTGAACCCAGGAGGCGGAGGTTGCGATGAGCCGAGATCGCGCCATTGCACTCCAGCCTGGGTAACAGGAGCAAAACTCCGTCTCAAAAAAAAAAAAACAAAAAAAAAAAAACAAAAAAAAAACCCCATGTATTTGAAAGAACTAAATAATCAATGCTTGGCAGCTCAATGGAATAGGGCAGTGGCATCCCTGGGGGATGGAAGAGTAGATTCCCAACACTGCTGCTCTGCAAATGCACTGCCAAAAGGGGAAAGCCGCAGCCTGGCAGCCATTGGCAGTAGCCAACAGGTGATTCCAGGGTCAGCAAGGGTCGGCTTCCATCTCCTTACTCCCTTGTACTGCAGCAGAATCAACCAAGGCACATCTGCTTCTGGAGGAATGAAGATGCCACACACAGCCTGCAGTTATGAATGGCTCTTATAATAAGATGACATCTGTGCTTGGTTTTTAAGATGCATCACTGCATGTTTATTAAACTATTACTCCATCATATTTATTTGGCTACAAAACAACTCCCAGACCATACTTCTAAAAGTGGTTTATTAAAAACTAAAGCTTGAACATTAATACTCAAAAGCACCCTTGGGAATCAATAATAATGCTGCAGATAAAATGAAAGGGAATCAAAGTAGTAAGTCTTGGTGGGGCTGTGGCTGCTTTTCAACACTTTATTGTATGTTCGGGAAGCTTGAGTGGGGAAGAGCACTGTGGGCCTGTAGCACTGGATGCAGAAAGAGTCACCCCAACACTTGACTTCCTGTCTAACATGTAGACATGATGGCGATGAAGAGGGGTGTCCTATGGCCACCTAGTTCTATATAAAGGGCCAAGAGAGGCCAAGGTTAGGCCCAGTGGAGGCCAGTAGTTTCACCAAGAATAAGACTTCTGCCCTTAACCGACAGCCCTGTAACTGATGCCCCATGCTAGCCCCAGTCTGAGCATCCATCCTGAACACAGACTCCACCCTATACCTGGCACTAGACTGAGCTGAGCTGAATCTGGCCCTTGCTGAAAAATAAGCCTCAAATTCAACCTGCCAGTAGTCACTGGGACTAGTCAAGCCAGTGAGGCTACAGAAACACAGTCTGTCCCCGGGCTGGGCCCAGCATGGGCATCTAGCCCTGCAGGCAGGCATTTCTAGCCCCAGGCCTCCTGGCAGATGGTCTCTTCCAGCTCTGTCCCAAATCCCCAAGCCTTTCCATGGATGCCCACCTGCAACCTGTCCAGGCAGCAAGCAATAACAAACACATGGCCATTCCCAAAGAAATAAGAACAAATCAGAAGAATCAGAGAAGAACCCACAAGATATGGGGGTAAGGGGGAGTCCAAACCAACCCAGTGAAGAACAAAATAGCTGAAAGATCCAGGGATGTTTGGGAGCTGACTCCCTACCTAAAGTGCCTAAGGGTTGATCTGGGTCAAGGGAGTCCAGGTGACTCTGACTAACAGGGAAGTCACAGGGGACAGTTCCCAGCTTAGGGTGAGGATTTCCTCCAAAGCAGAGTCATCACACGAGAAGAGGCTGGCCCTGCTCAGTCCCTCCTCTGGGGAGAGCAAGGCCTGGGGTTCAACTCACCTGCTGACTTCTTGCGGATTGTTGGCACGGGCAGCTTCCATCAGGGCTGCATCTGAAGAGAAAGGGGACACTGGTCAGATCCGTGGCCAGGACATACCCGCCTCAGGGCTGCGTGGAGGGCCCACTAAGACAGTGGCAGTGCTTTAGAAACACGGACTTTAACAAGCAAACTGATGCCACAATACATAACAAGAAAGCTAATCATTCCCTCCCCACATAGTGTCCACTGTTAACGACCTGACTTTCACACCTTTCTACTACAGAGCCCAAACTCGTAACTCCTCTCATATGGGGAGTGCAGCACAACCGCTAGCATTGTGTCTTGCTTATGATAACCAATGCGCTCTTCATAATCTATGAAGCTCTGCATAATGTGCTTTATGTTCCTGTAAAAGTTATCGTTAGCCATTCCCTGACCTTGTCCACTTTCTCCCTCAACTCTAGTTCTTCAAACCACTTCTGAATGTTGATGTGAAAGGTCATACACCCAAAGAGAAAGGTAGAATGAGGGGAGCAAGCAGGGTGCAGGGCTGTCTGAGGATGGAGAGGGCCTCAACTAGGAGTCTGTGAGATCTGGCTCCATTCCACGCCCACTACCCACCATGTGACCATGGCAGCGCCTCTCCCTGTCAACCACAGCTTCCCTGACTAAAAGAAGACACCCTTGCCCTGCTAGCTTCATAAGGATGTCAAAGAGTTGAAATGACAGTTGAGACGTCTGCAAACCCCCCAGTGCTAAGCCCAGGGAAGGGCGCCCCAAAGCAGAGGGTCTGGTTAGGAAACACCAAGCCTAGGAGGAAAGCAAATCTAGCTACATCAGCCTGGCCTGGTCTAGGCAGCCTGCAGGCTGTTGCCACCACCTTGTGGCCATAAAGAAAATTGGATTGACTCAGAAAAACCTCAAAGTCAACAAGGCTTTTCAAATAGCTCAAAACCAAGTACGTGGAGCCCTCAGTGCCCAGCCTGGTTGTGAGCTACACTGCTGGGCACTGGATAGACTCATAGTCATCCCTGACTCGGGGAACTCTCACTCCAGCCAACAGACTCACTCATGAGCAAATGCACTGGAGTAGGGTGAAAGAGCAGGATCTGGAGATGGTGAGACCTGGGCTCCAGCCCAGCTCTGTCGCTTATTTGCTGTATGACCTAGCCCACTCATCTAACCTCCTGAGCCTTAGTTTCCTTGTCTGTACAACAGAGATGAAACCCACCTTCTCATGCATATGAAGGCCAGTCCTGTGGTTCAGGCATTGATGCCTCCCGGCCTAGATTCCAGTAACAGGTCCTTTCTAATTACTTTACCAGACTGTACCCAAAGCACATACCCAAGCATGGCTCAGACAGCTACCAGCTGGGAGGGGAATCAAGCCTTCCTTAGAGATGGCTGTATCCACTCTTCCTCACTCTGCAGGAAAAAATGTGGCTTCTGCAAGGTTACAGAGTGAGGAAGGAGCTAAGAACCAGGGCCTCCTGGCTGCTGAAAGGGTTCAGTTTCTACCACACTGCACTGAGGGCCTCAGGTCAAAACTCTTAAATCGGGGGTCAGGTTGGCTGGCAAGTCACTTCCAGCAGGAACTGGTCACGGTTTTGACCACTATCTATTTTGGTAAATAGACCCTGGTATTCTTGCTTGAGTTCAGGCTACAAAGTCCAGTTTGGAACCCCCAGGAACTTCTTAGGCAAGACCTCACCAAATACACTGGACTCAACATTCCCTGCTCATGAACCTTCCATGTCTCTCTCTCCACTGCCTACAGGGGAAATTCCAACACCCTCACTCACCCCACCCCGACTGGCATCCAGACCCCACTCCATCTGTTCTCATCTAATTCCAAAGACCTTATCCTCCAACTAAGCTGGCCACTCTGCTAGCCCCTGCACACACCATGGTGCCCTGAAACTCTGTTATTTCCATCCCTGAAGCCTTTGCATAGACTATAATCCAACTCTCACATATTTACTGGGCATCTACTAAGTTCCAGACACTGTGGTGGGCAAATGATGTCTAGGTATAAGGGAAAGTTGCTGGTATAAGGGAAAGTTGCTAGTATAACCTGGGGAAGTAAAAAAAGAGAGAGAGAACATCTACTTCCTGCTCTCTTGGGGCTCACAAGGTCACTCTCCTTTCCATCCTTCAGAACTTAAGTTTGAATTTCTCATCCTCTGGGGGTCTCCAATACTACTGGAAGGCTTTCCTCACCCTACTGGCCCTCTGATCCCCCAACAACACATAGCACCACTCACCAGCCCTGCATTCCAACTGCCTGCACTGTCCCCTTGACTGATTTTGTGTTGTTAGGACTTCCCACACACCTAGCCTAAAACCGGACAAACAGGGTATCCCACAAAAACGCTGAAGGTTATAGGACTATGGCATGCCTAAGCTAGATGCCCTTAGTGTTGTCCTCAACACCCTCATTTTGTAGATGAGGAAACGGAGGACCAGTAAGGAAAAGCAGAAGTCCAAATTCACAGTGGGAGTTGACACAGAACCAAAACAAGATCCCCAATGTTGTCTCTCCTAGACCAAAGTCCTTCCTTTACAACTGGCCACATCAAATGAATTAAAGTTAAGGAACTCCCCACTCCCCCAACTCTTGCTCCAAATTCTCAGAGCTTCAGAGGCACGGAATCCATGGACACCGGGCCTCAGTCTTTCCTCTTGAGGAATGACTTAAGAACCTGAATGGCTGGACTCACACAGGTCATAAGTCTGACTCTCTGTCCCCTCTCTCAGCGGCTGCTCAGCTCCATGCATCCAGATGAGATGCGAATTGGGATCAGCCATCCCCCCAACAGCTGGCCTTGGGCCTCCAGAAATCCAGCTTCCTTCTCCTGCCAACTATCCCACATGGCAAGACCACCTCACCAGACACAGCAAAATCCTGAGACTGAGGCCATTGAACTCCAACAGGGGTCAAAATAACAGTACTGTAAAAATGTTAAGAAAAATTATCCTTCACTATATACAGAAACTGAAGTCAAGCTGGCGTTAGAACCAAGTCAAGTTCTTCCTGACTCCAGCAGCTCTGGCGGGCAGGGGTGGGAGGGTGGCAGGGTGGGAGGTGGCAACTTCTCTAAACCATCTAGCGGTTGTCCTTAAAACACCCCAGTTTCCGCTTCCTGGAGATCTGAGGAAAGAGGAATTGGACCAAGTAGAATATCAGAAACATAATGGGACCATGCTATAATAGATGTTTGGTCCAGTATCCCATTGTACAGATGGATAAAATGACGCCAAGAGAGGGGAGTCGGACCTATGATAGGAGATTATACAACTCCGAGGTGATGAGCTCTCCAGGGCAACACTCTGCCCCTGTAACCAGATGATGTCTGAGTCCCTCCAAGACTTGGGCTCTGAGGATCTAAATCTATAAGTACCTCTCACCCTCCTAAGACACGAAGTTAGGACAATGTTCCCGCCTCTCCCTTTCTCAAACCCAGATCTCATAATCACCCTTGTTGGACGGACTCTTGCTGTAGCAATGAACCACCAGTGCTGTGGCCAGGGCCCACATGCTCAGTCCGGCCCTGTTGGGGACCTCGGTCCAGCTGTCCTGTCCTGGGAGTGTTTCTTCAGGGCCAGGAAGGCGTCCGCAAATGGCAGCCGCGAGGCATTTGGTATCGAAGCGTCCTCCATGGCGCCCCCCAGTGGCTGCCCCGCGTCCGGAGAACAAGGCCGGCGATGTTCCAGGGCGCCCCCAGGCGGCTGCCCTCAGCCACTGAGGCTCCCCGAGACCCCCAGTGGTCACATTCCGGCCGAAAGCACCTCCATGACCCCGGAGCACTGGGAACCTGAGTAGCCGGAGGAGTAGTCGTGGCGCCGGTGCTTTTCTCCTCAACACCAGGGACCCCAGCATCGTGACAGCTGCTTCGATAACCCCGTGGTGCCGGCCCCTGGGCTGGCCACGTCCAACATGGCTGCCGCGGCGCGTTCGAAGACGCCGCGAACGGGGTGGAGCTACGCACTACCTCACGGGAGGGGTAGTCCATAGTCCTAAGTCTTTCCCCAGCTGGAGAACACATAAACTACGCTTCCCAGAAGGCCGTGGGATTGCGTCATAATGACTGCTAACTTATAGGAGCCCGGGGCATGTTGGGAAATAGAGTTCAGGTGAAGGGGCGTGGTGATTAGAGTTAAAGATTCGAATCCCAGGTCTTCTTTCCTAGTTTAGTTGAAGTACACGACACAATTTTTTTTTTTTTTTTTAGACGGAGTCTCGCTCTGTCGCCCAGGCTGGAGTACAGTGGCGCGATATCGGCTCACTGAGCCTTCCTCTCCTGAGTTCAAGCAATTCTCCCTCAGCCTCTTGAGTGGCTGGGATTAAGGCGCCCGCCAGCACGCCCAGCTAATTTTCGCATTTTTAGTAGTGACGGGGTTTCATCTCGTTGGCCAGGTTGGTCTCAAACTCCTGACCTCTGGCGATCCACCCACCTCGGCTTCCCAAAGTGCTGGGATTACAGGCGTGAGCCACAGCGCCCGGCCCACAATTTTTGACTCGTGTAAATTACACAAGAATCTTTAGCTGAGGTGTATAATGAAACTTACGCTTACTTAGTTTAGCCTATTTGTTGTTTCAGCCTGGATGGCCTTTCAAAAAGATGTTTTGGGTAACCACTACATCTGAGATAGGAATACATTTTATTTTCCTTCACAGACTTCGCTTTGGTTGAAGAGTTGACTTCCAGTCTTGCTTGTGTTATCTTCGTTTTTATTTGTTTATTTATGAGACGGAGTCTCACTCTGTCGCCCAAGCTGGAGTGCAGTGGCGCCATCTCGGCTCACAGCAACCTCTGCCCCCCTCCCCCACGCCCAGGTTCAAGCGATTCTCTCACCTCAGCCTCTGGAGTAGCTGGAATTTCAGGCGCACAGGCTCAGCTAATTTTTGTATTTTTAGTAGAGACCATGTTGGCCATGCTGGTCTCGAACTCTGGACCTCAAGCTATCCACCGGCCTTGTTCTTCCAAAGTTCTGGGATTACAGGCGTGAGCCACCGAACCTGGCCCCACTTGTGTTATTTTCAAAGGGCTTTCACGTGGGTCATCTCATCTGAGCCTCAAGGCAGCTGTGCGTGAGAAGCTGGGCAAGAACTGTTACTCCCCACTACAGCAAAGGGAATTGAGGCTCAAAGGTGAAAAGACTTGTCATTAAATCACCTGGACTAATGCTCAGGCCTCTGACTTTGAGCATATAGTTTCCATTAACACCTGTACTCCCATCCCGCCCTCTCTTTCCCAAACTGAACCCATAGGTAGTTAAAGAAGGAAGCTTTGTGCCAGTCTGTTTCTTGCCAGTCTTGTGGGTCTGCTCAGACTTCACAGGATCAGTCTTCCCTGACTATTCTAGTCAAAATAGTAATCCTACCCACCCTATTCTGCCTCAACATTAACTTCCTTAGATTCTCTTGAATTTTTTTTTTCTTTTTTCTCTTTCTTTTTCTTCCTTAGATTCTCTCACACTTGCAAGGATGCTCTCTGACTTTAGGAAGGACCTGGTTATTTTAAGGGGTTCGCCTGATTAGGCCAGGCCCACCCAGATAATCTCTCTTTTGATAAGTCAAAGTCAGCTGATAAGTAATATCATCACAGGAGTGATATCTCATTACATTCACAGGTTCTGCCTTAGAGTGTATACAAGGTATATACATTCAGCAGTGGAAAACTTAGGGATCATCTTAGAATTCTGCCTATCACGGTACTCTTCCAAAACGTCAAGGTCGTGAAAGATAAGGAAAGCCTGAGGAGCTGGTACAGACTGGGGATTAAGGAGAAATAAATACTGAATGCACTATGTAATCATGAATAGGACCAGGGAACAGAAAAGGGACATTAGTGGGAAAACTGGTGAATTTCAAATAAGTTCTAAGGTTTAGTTAACGATATTGCACAAATGTTAACTTCCTGTTCTCGATCACTGTATTATGGTCATATAAGATGTTCACATTGGGGAAGTGCAGTGGGGATATAAGAGAACTCTGTGTACCTTTTTGTAACTTTTAAGTATAAAATTAATTCAAAATTTAAAAAATTTTAGAAATAATATATAATTTTGCCGGGCGCGGTGGCTCACGCCTGTAATCCCAGCACTTTGGGAGGCTGAGGCAGGTGGATCACGAGGTCAAGAGATCGAGACCATCCTGGTCAACATGGTGAAACACCGTCTCTACTAAAAATACAAAAAATTAGCTGGGTATGGTGGCGCATGCCTGTAATCCCAGCTACTCAGGAGGCTGAGGCAGGAGAATTGCCTGAACCCAGTAGGAGGAGGTTGCGGTGAGCAGAGATTGTGCCATTGCACTCCAGCCTAGGTAACAAGAGCGAAACTCCGTCTCAAAAAAAAAAAAAAAAAAAAAAAGAATATATAATTTCTCAGAGTAGATGAGATAGGTAGGGAAAATTGAGAATAAACTGACATCTATTGAGTACTATTCATTTATCTATTGATTCATTCAACAAAATATTTATTGAGCACCTACTACATACCAGGTACCAAGTTAGGTGATTTACTGAAGCCAACTCTTTGAAGGTAGGGTCCATGTCTGGATCATTTATGTATCCCAAACACATTGTACAGTGTCTGGCAGAGAGAAGGCATTTGTGTTCTCTTTTTTTTTTTTTTTTCCTTGAGATGGAGTTTCATTCCTGTTGCCCAGGCTGGAGTGCAATGGTGTGATCTCAGCTCACTGCAACCTCAGCCTCCCAGGTTCAAGCATTCTCCTGCCTCAGCCTCCCAAGTAGCTGGAATTATAGGTAGGCACCACCATGCCTGGCTAATTTTGTAGTTTTTAGTAGAAATGGAGTTTCTCCATGTTGATCAAGCTCGTTTCGAACTTCCAACCTCAGGTGATTTACCTACCTTGACCTCCCAAAGTGCTGAGATTACAGGTGTGAGCCACCACACCCGGCACCATTTATGTTCTTATTTAATTCTGACAATAACCACAAGGTGGGAATTTTCCTCCCATTTTATAGATGGAGAAACTGAGATTCAGAAAAACAAAGTGTCTTGTCCATATCATGCAGTTGGTGAGTGATGGCTCTAGGATGCCAGTGCTGGTCTGTGTGATTCCCAAACCTATGCTCCCTCCACCATTTCAGGCGTCCCCTTAATTTTGGTTAGGTGTGATTGTGATTAGGTTCAAAGGTCATTCAACAGTATAAATTAAGATATAAAATTTGTACTTTTAGCCGGGCATGGTGGTTCACGCCTGTAATCGCAGCACTTTGGAAGGCCGAGGTAGGTGAATCCCCTGAGATCGGGAGTTTGAGATCAGCCTGACCAACACGGAGAAATCCCGTCTCTACTAAAAATACAAAATTAGCTGTGTGTGGTGGCACATGCCTGTAATCCCAGCTAGTCAGGAGGCTGAGGCAGGAGAATTGCTTGAGCCTGGGAGGTGGAGGTTACGGCAAGCCAAGATCACGCCATTGCACTCCACACTGGACAACAAGAGTGAAACTCCATCTCAAAAAAAAAAAAAAAAAAAAAAAAGCTGTTAAAAGAAAGTCATTACGAGGAGGAAAAAAAAGAAAATTGCATTTTTAAAAAGGCAAAATGCATGAGTTCTCAAAGAAATTTTATGCTTGCATGATTGGTGCAAGCCCCAGATCCTCTCATGGTGTTTCACTGAAAATCCTTGAAAACAATTCTCTCTCTTTCTTTCTCTTTCTTTTCTTTTTCTCTTTCTTTCTTCCCTTTCATTTTATTTCTTTCCCTCTCTCTCTCTATCTCCTCTCTCCTCTCTCTCTCTCTCTCTCTCTCTCTCTCTCTCTCTCTCTCTCACTCTCTCTCCTCTCTCTTTCTTTCTTTCTTTCTGAGATAGTCTTTCTCTGTCACCCAGGCTGGAGTGCAGTGGTGTGAAATTGGCTTACTGCAACTGCCTCCTGCCTCCCAGGTTTAAGTGATTCTTGTGCTTCAGCCTCCCAAGAAGTTGGGATTACAGGCGTGCACCACCACGCCCAGCTAATTTTTGAATTTTTAGTAGAAACGGTGTCTTGCCCTCTTGGCCAGGCTGGTCTCAAACTCCTGGCCTCAAGTGAATCCTTGCCTCGGTCTTGCAAAGTGTTGGGATTGCAGATTAAGCCACCGTACTCAGCCAACAATAGAAAGTTATTTAGTCAGTTAGCAGCAAAGGATACAATTAAATATATAGCATCCCATCAAATATCAAGAGCGACCGATGAGCCTTTCTGAGTCAAAAATCTTTTTAAAAATTAGCACTGTGGGTCGGGCTTGGTGGCTCAGTCCTGTAATCCAGCACTTTGGGTGGCTGAGGCAGTTGGATCACATGAGGTCAGGGATTTGAGACTAGCCTGGCCAACATGATAAAACCCCATCTCTACTAAAAATACCAAAATGAACCGGGTGTAGTGGTACATGTCTGTAATCCCAGCTACTCAGGAGGCTGAGGCAGGAGAATTGCTTAAACCCAGGAGGCGGAGGTTGTAGTGAGCCAAGATAGCACCACTGCACTCTAGCCTGGGTGACAGAGCAAGACTCCTTGTCTCAAAAAAAAAAAAAAACAACAACAAAAAAAACAAACCCGGGCGCAGTGGCTCAAGCCTGTAATCCCAGCACTTTGGGAGGCCGAGGCGGGTGGATCACGAGGTCAAGAGATCGAGACCATCCTGGTGAAACCCCATCTCTACTAAAGGTGCAAAAAATTAGCTGGGCATGGTGGCATGTGCCTGTAATCCCGGCTACTCAGGAGGCTGAGGCAGGAGAATTGCCTGAACCCAGAAGGCGGAGGTTGCGGTCAGCTGAGATTGCGCCATTGCACTCCAGCCTGGGTAACAAGAGCGAAACTCCGTCTCAAAAAAAAAAAAAAAAAAAAAATCATTTTCTGCTAATTCTACTGTATATTGCTATACCACCATCTCCATGTCTGCTCTTATACAACTTTTTGGAATAACTAAAACAAACATTTATTATTAATAATATCAGGAAATTATATTAAATATTTTCTATGTTGCAGCCGAGTAAGTGAACCATGTCGATTATCTATGCAAATGCTCAGGTAAGTTTCTCCCAGGTTTGGTGGGCATGTTTTTACATGTGATCTCTCCAGTCAATGAAGACACAATCCCTCAGTGATAGGAGGTAAACCACATCTGAGAAATCTTGGAGAAACTCATCTAAGCATTTTTCAAAAATAGAAGAAGTAAATAGTTACTGATGATTGAGTATATATTCTGAGTCCAGCATTGTGCTAATAAGCACTTTACATGAATAAATTCACTTAATTCCTACATTAACACAAGTTAGACACTAGTAGCATCGCAGGCTCATGTGACTCAGAGCCCAAAGTCTTAGCCATTACACAATTTTCCCTTAAAGAAGGAACTTCTCTCTGTATGTGTGAGTGTCTCTCTGTGTGTAAAGTCTTCTGCATTACTTTTTCTCAAAAATATCGAACACTTTCCTTAGTCCAAATAGAAGACAGTAAATATAATCTTCTCCTGATGATCAAGATTATTGCTATCTTAATCAATATTTATTTATTTAGAGACGGAGTCTCGCTGTGTCGCCCAGGCTGGAGTGCAGTGGCATGATCTTGGCTTACTGCAACCTCCACCTCCTGGGTTCAAGCAATTCTCCTGCCTCAGCCTCCCAAGTAGCTGGGACTACAGGCACGCACCACCATGCCAAGTTAACTTTTTAGTCCAGGCGTCCCCAAACTACAGCCCGCGGGCCGCATGCGGCCCCCTGAGGCCATTTATCCAGCCCCCTGCCACACTTCAGGAAGGGGCACCTCTTTCATTGGTGGTCAGTGAGAGGAGCACAGTATGTGGCGGCCCTCCAGCGGTCTGAGGGACGGTGAACTGGCCCCCTGTGTAAAAAGTTTGGGGACGCCTGTTTTAGTCTTTTTAGTAGAGACAGGCTTTCACCATTTTTGTCCAGGATAGTCTTGATCTCTTGACCTCGTGATCCATCTACCTTGGCCTCCCAAAGTGCTGGGATTGCAGGTGGGAGCCACCATACCTGGCCTTGACTGATTTTTGTATCATATTATAGATGCAGAAATCTTAAGCACTAACTCTTTCTTTTTTTTTTTTTTTGAGACGGAGTCTCGCATTGTCACCCAGTACAGTGGCTGGATCTTGGCTCACTGCAATCTCTGGCTCCTGGGTTCAAGTAATTCTACTGCCTCAACCTCCCAAGTAGCTGGGACTACAGGTGTGTGCCACCATGCCCGGCTAATTTTTTTTGTATTTTTAGTAGAGACAGATTTCACCATGTTGGCCAGGATGGTCTCTCCTGACCTTGTGATCCCCCTGCCTCAGCCTCCCAAAGTGCTGGGATTACAGGTGTGAGCCACCTTGCCTGGCCTTAAGAACTAACTGAAATTCTGCTCTGAAAATAAATCTCTTAATCACCTCCTTTTCTTGTTATCTGTTTCTTTCCCGTAGAATCAAAGTGGAGCATGTGGCCTCTGGGCAGGGTAATATGGCTTCTTTTTACATTAAAAATGAGAATTTAGTTTGTGATAAATCTGGCACTTTATGTAAGTGGGAACATATGAATTATTTAATAAACAGTGTTGGGACAACTGGGTGGTCAACTGGGGAAAAAAGAAATTAAGATTTCTGTCTTACCCCTTCGCCAAAACAAAGGCCAACTGAATCAAAAGTCTTAAATGTGAAAAAGAAACAATAAACATGCCAGAAGAAAACATAACGTGATTTTTCAAACTAACTTTGGAGGAGGGAAGCTTTCTAAGCACAACACAAAACTCAGACCCACAGCAGAGAAGTTTGATAATATTTGACTCCACAAAAAAAAGTATTCTGATTGAAAAAATACCACGAACATTAAAAATTGTAAATGATAATCTGGGAAGAATATATTCACACCGCACTGGAGGATTAAGTCATACAGAGAACTTTTATATGAAGAAGACCTGCAATGCAGTAAGTGAGCAAAGGTAATGCCTCTGCTAGCTTACGCAGCGCCGCTGGGAAAAGTGAAGAAAGCAGCCACCTCAGGAGAAATTACCAAAAGGGGCCCCTTTTGCTAATTCAAATTTTGATAATACAGACACATTGTACGATCCCATTTATATAAGATTCTAGGCAGTGTACACGTTCCAGGGAGCAGCGTGCTGCCAGGCTGCAGCCTCCACTTCTATTGGTTTAGGCTTTTGAGTGGCACAGGAACTGCATATCCAAACATAGCTGCCTGGGCAAAGGACTTGATCAAAGACCTCGTGAGAAATGAAATATAAATCATATTTAAACATATGAAAATAGGCTCAACACACCCATGCCAAGAAACATACAAATTAAAACTAAAGTGATCTGTATCTTACAGCATATACAAAAATGTACTCAAAATGAATTATTGTCCTAAATGTAAAACCTAAAACTCCAAAATTCCTTGAAGAAAACAGGAAAAAATCGTGACTTTGGGTAAAGCAGATTTCTTAGATACAATATCAAAAGCACAATGCATAAAAGAAAAAAAAGATCAATTTAACTTCATTGAAATTAGGAACTTTTGCTCCTCAAAAGCCAATGTTAAGAGAATGGATACACCACAAAGTGCAGAAAATATTTACAATTACATATCCAGTAAGGAACTTACACGGGAATATGAAAAGAATTCTCAAAACTCAGTAATAAGAAAACCACCCAATTTTTAAATTGGAAAAAAAGATTTGAAGAGAGAACGTCTCACTGTCAAATAAGAACGTTAAAAATCACCCTGAATACCATTGCTCTTAGAGAAATAAAAATTGAAACCATGAATTATGTATCTATTAAAACGTCTAAAATGAAAAAGACTGCCCAGACCACATGGATGTGGAGCAACTGGAACTCTCACACACTGCTGAAGGGGAATGTGAAATGGCACAACCATTTTTGAAAACAATTTGGCAGTTTCTTTAGAAGTTAAACAAGCACATACCATATGATCCAGCCATTCCAACTTCTAGGTTTATTTACCAAGGAAAATAAAAACATATGTTCACACAAAGACTTGTACATGAATGTTCATAGCAACTTTGTGAAAGCTACAAATTGAAAATGTTATCAAAACACCAGGGGTTTGGTCTAGGTTCAGGGAAGGACCTACTGCTCCCCTTCCTCGCTTCTACAGCCTAAGAGATGGGAGTTCAATCTCAAATCCATCTCCTTGAGGGACTAAAACTATGGGTTCATATATCAGGGAAGAAATGTAACAATGTGTAAGAAAACAGAAACTAGGGAGGGGCCAAGGAAGCAATCTTAATGAATGAGGGGTTGGCATCTGGTGCTGTGATCTGGTGAGTTTCAGTTCTTTCACACTTTTTCTGGAGGCCTGAAGGTTGGTTCCTGAGGAAGTAACTCAGATAAAACAAATACAAATTTCAAGCTTTAAGATCAGGAGGGTCTATTTTGCTATGTTAGCCAAAAAAATAAAAAGGTAAAAAATGAAAAAAAAAAAAAAAGATCAGGAGGATCAATTTCTATGTTTATCAAAAAGAATCATTTATGGGACTATTGGGTTGATTTCAAAAACAATCTAAATGTTTAGCAATATATAAAAGGATAAACAAATTGTGGTATATTTATACAATGGAGTGTGACTTAGCAATAAAAAGGAACTATTGAGATGCACAATGACATGGATAAACCTCAAGATATTAATGCTGAGTGAAGCAGGTCAGTTCTACAAATAAATAAGCAAGCAAGCAAGCAAACCCAGGCTACACATTGTATTATCCCATTTCTATAAGATTCTAGAAAATAAGAACAAATACAGTATATAGTAACATAAAGCAAACTGATTGCGTGGGAAGGATAGGATTACATGGGTAGTGGGAGGAAGCATTTACAAAGGGGCACAAGAAACTTTTGGGGGTGATGGACATTGTCATTATCTTGATTGTGGTGATGGTTTCACAAGGGTACATATGTCAAAATTCATCATATTTACACTTTTCTTTCTTTTTAAAAAATTTTTTAAGACAGGGTTTCACCAGGTTGGTCAGGCTGGTCTTGAACTCCCAACCTCAGGTGATCCGCCCACCTTGGCTTCCAACGTGTTTGGATTACAGGCATCAGCCACCATGCCCGGACCAAATTTACACTTTAAATGTGAAATTTATTGTATGTCAATTATATATCAATGAGGCTGTTTCAAAAAGCTGTAATGAGATTAGTTTATCTCAGACTGGCATACATATTGCATGTACTCTTATGTAGTATATATATAAAACTGTGTGGTAAGTTTGTAAAGAAAAAGACACTAATCTTGTTGGTGGAAGTGTAAACAGGTACATCCTCAGTGGAGGGCTAATTGACAATATCAAAATACTGGAATTTAAAATCTAGATATACATGCAGATGTATAAAATGAGGAATGTTTTGAGATTTTTTTTTTTTTTTTTTTTTTGAGATGGAGTTTCGCTCTTGTTACCCAGGCTGGAGTGCAATGGCACGATCTCGGCTCACCGCAACCTCCGTCTCCTGGATTCAAGCAATTCTCCTGCCTCAGCCTCCTGAGTAGCTGGGATTACAGGCACGCACCACCATGCCCAGCTAATTTTTTGTGTTTTTAGTAGAGACGGGATTTCACCATGTTGACCAGGATGGTCTCGATCTCTTGACCTCGTGATCCACCCGCCTCGGCCTCCCAAAGTACTGGGATTACAGGCTTGAGCCACGGCGCCCGGCCAGTGTTTTGAGATATTTCTAAGAGTAAGAGATGAGAAGCAGCCTGAATGTCCATCACTAGGACTTTGGTCAAATACATTAAAGCTAAATATGGAATTTTTTTTTAAACGGGGTAACACTATCTGAATGGAATGCACTGAGATATTTTAAGTACAAAAAAAAAATTCAAGGCACAGAATGGTTGTATTGTACACCATTCAAATAACACTGGTGTTATTTGAAATATATATCTACTTATGAGGTTCTATGTCTAGGATATCTCTGGAAGGATATCCACCCTATGTGTATAATAAATATTGTTGCCCATGGATTGGGCAAAGTGGGGCTGAAGGATAAGGGACAGAAGTAGGGAGGGAGGAGGAGTTTACATTCCACTGTATACTTGAATTTTGTTCTATGTGTATGTATTACATATTCAATTCAATCCATCAATCTCTATTATTCCTATATCAATATTAACTTTAAATTACTTCTAGCATCAGGTAGAGGGAGTGATTTTAGTTTCTAGACCGCTACATTTTTTCTCAAGTGCAGACACTGCCATCTTGTGGACTTTTGGGATAATGCAGTGAAATATTAAAATTAGCATGTTCCCCATCCCAACCCATTCCATCCCATCCCATCCCGCTCCACTCTACTCCTCTCAACAAACTATTTGGCATTCATTGCCTACCCTGGGCTTTTGTCCAACTTCCTAAAACTTACAAAGTTTCAATGATATTCAGCCTCATTTATTGAGCACCTGTAAGGCATCAGGTACTGAAACTACAGTCATGAAGAAGTCCTGGAGCTCTGGAGGGGCGTGCAGCCAATAGGCCATGTCAGCAGAGAGTGGTAAGTGCCACGACTGAGATAATTCAGGTTTCCCTGGGAGCACACAGTAGGGTGAGTGGTCAGAGAAGGCTTCCTGAAGGAAGTGACATTTGAGCTGAGCTCTGCAGAAGGAGCCAGAATTGACCAGATGAAAGGGAACAGAATAACTGATACACAGTGGGGCACTTGGAGAATGGGGTCACTGTGGGTTAAGGGAATCCTACGGGCAAATTGGCAGAGGCAAGAGTGCAATTCCTTTTTTTTTTGGCAATGCATGTTTGAGGAACTGAGTGAGTGTTCAGTGTGGATTAAGTGTAGAGTGGGAGGGGCTAAGAGGGAAAAATGAGGCTGAGGCTGAACCAGAGGGGTTAAGTACCTTACTAGGTTTTCTCAGCAAGTACTTAGTGCACGAAGAATCTGAACCCAGGGCTAAATGACTTAACCACTTTCTCTTATACTTACCATGAAGATTTTCCTCCGTGAGCCTTTCCTAGACCCCATGCCTACTGCTCTGCTTCTTCCAACTGAGCACAAAGCTGAGCCATCTGCCTTCCCTCTCTTCCTTCCCCCTTCCCTTCCCTTCCTTTCCCTTTTCTTCCCTTCCCTTCCCTTCCATTCTTCCTTCTCTTCCCTTCCTTCTCTCTTCCCTTCCCTTCCCTCCCTCTACTCCCCTCCCCTCCCCTCCCCTTCCCTTCTCTTATTTCTCCCTTCCCTTTCCTTCCTTCTCCCTTCCCTTTTCTTCCCTTCCTTTCCCTTCTCCCTTCCCTGCCTTCCCCTCTCCTCGCCTTCCTTTCCCTTCCTCATTGCTTGTTTTCTGCAGCCTTGGTGCTAGGGAGAAAACAGAGAAGGTACTTTGGGTCAGGAAGTGATAATGCAGGTGTCAGAGGAACTGTCCACTCTGCACATGATGATAGATAAAGCTGATAGATGGACATGATTCCTGCATCAGAGCCTCACTCCATGTCTCCAGCTTAGTGGAGCAGGTGGATCCTGGGATGGGGATGGTGGATGAGCCTTGGCATTGAAAGCTTTGTTTTTCAGTAGCAGCCCTCTGTCTATTCATGGGCAAATGAATGTGTGTATGTGTTTACTGAGTGCTTACTATGAGCAAGACTATGCTTTTGCTGCTTATGCTACATTAATTCCAACAACAATCCTATGAGGAAGATATTCTCTCCACTTTACAGATTTAAAAAACTCAAAATAGGGGCTGGGCGCGGTGGCTCACACCTGTAATCTCAGCACTTTGGGAGGCCAAGGCGGGCGGATCAAGAGCGAGACTAGCCTGGCCAACATGGTGAAACCCTGTCTCTACTAAAAATACAAAAATTAGCTGGGCGTGGTGGCAGGTGCCTGTAATCTCAGCTACTCAGTAAGCCGAGGCAGGAGAATCATTTGAACCCTGGAGGCGGAGGTTGCAGTGAGCCAAGATTGCGCCATTGCACTCCAGCTTGGGCGGCAGGGTGAGACTCTGTCTCAAAAAAAGAAAGAAAGAAAAAAAAAAGCCCCCACCAAAATGGAGCAGCCTTGTTAGTGCAGTATGCAGCATGTCAGTCTCATAAAAACCCAACATGTGGTAAGGTTAAGTAATTTGGCCAGGGTCACCTAGCTTGTAAGTGGCAAAAATGGGGCTCAAATGGTCTGAATTCAAAGCCCAGACTTAACCACAACAAAATCCCAGCTCCCAGGAAAAAACAAAGATCCGGCCGGGCACGGTGGCTCAAGCCTGTAATCCCAGCACTTTGGGAGGCCGAGGCGGGTGGATCACGAGGTCAAGAGATCGAGACCATCCTGGTCAACATGGTGAAACCCTGTCTCTACTAAAAATACAAAAAAATTTAGCTGGGCATGGTGGCACATGCCTGTAATCCCAGCTACTCAGGAGGCTGAGGCAGGAGAATTGCCTGAACCCAGCAGGCGGAGGTTGCGGTGAGCCGAGACCGCGCCATTGCACTCCAGCCTGGGTAACAAAAGCGAAACTCCTCCTCAAAAAAAGAACAAAAAACAAAAAACAAAACAAAACAAAACAAAACAAAACAAAACAAAGATCCACATGTGATAGACATCTCTGAAGTTTGCCTAAGGTATGGAGAAAGAGAAGAATTGAAAGTATAGTCAACACAGTACTGAGTCAATATGATACATTCTGAGTTGGGATGTGTGCGAGGGTGCGCTGTCACATAACTGAACCAAAGGTACAAACAAATGAAAGGGAAGAAGGAAAATTCGAGGCAGGAAGGAATTCCCAGATGCTTGGCTGCACAAATGGCTCTTCCTTAAGAGCTAATGGGATGACCACCATCCTCCTTTTCCAAACTTGCATGGGCTCCCAGTCTTTCTAACTGGGCAGGCATAAAACAAACTCCTTTTTCTTCTTCATTCATCTGAGATATTTGACAGCCTTCCAATATAACCTTACTAGAATGCTGACAAAATAACAAAATCTTTTTTTTTTTTTTTTTTTTTTTTTTTTGAGACGGAGTTTCGCTCTTGTTACCCAGGCTGGAGTGCAATGGCGCGATCTCGGCTCACCGCAACCTCCACCTCCTGGGTTCAGGCAATTCTCCTGCCTTAGCCTCCTGAGTAGCTGGGATTACAGGCACGCGCCACCACGCCCAGCTAGTTTTTTTTGTATTTTTAGTAGAGACGGGGTTTTACCATGTTGACCAGGATGGTCTCGATCTCTTGACCTCGTGATCCACCCGCCTCGGCCTCCCAAAGTGCTGGGATTACAGGCTTGAGCCACCGCGCCCGGCAACAAAATCTTAAAAAGCAAAGGGACAGCCAGGTGTGGTGGCTCATGCCTGTAATCCCAGCACTTTGGGAGGCCAAGGTGGGTGGATCACAAGGTCAGGAGTTCAAGACCAGCCTGGCCAAGATGGCAAAACCCCATCTCTACTAAAAAATACAAAAATTAGCTTGGTGTGGTGGTGGGTGCCTGTAATCCCAGCTACCTGGGAAGCTGAGGCAGAGAATTGCTTGAACCTGGGAGGCAGAGGTTGCAGTGAGCCAAGATCATGCCACCGCACTCCAGCCTGGCAATAGAGCAAGAACGAGACTCTGTCTCAAAAAAAAAAAAAAAAAAATGCAAAGGACAAGTGTAATTCTAGAGCACATATTTCTGATAGAAAGGCGAGTGAATTCTGGCCATAGATGTGCTGACTGGGCCATCTTCTGGGCACTGAAACTTCTACTCCTTCCCTTCCCTCCACCCCAGCTCTTTTGCTTGTACGATGGAGCAAGCTACTTTTTCTCCTGTCACAGGATGCGTTCTCTGGCAGCAGAAGCTGAGATGGAGTTGTGGGTCCAAGATTATTAGGGATCAATATCTGTGAGGAGAAGTGGGAGGGAGCAGGATTGGGCACAGGGAGACACTGAACTGTGACGCAGACCTGGCCAACTCTTGGCAATTGTATTAGTCTGCTGTCAAGAAATACCCAAGAATTTATAAAGCAAAGAGTAATTTATAAAGGAAAAGGTTTTATAAAGGAATTTATAAAGGAAAGGGTAATTTATAAAGGAAAAGGTAATTTATGAAGGAATTTCTAAAGGAAAGGGTAATTTATAAAGGGAAGAGGTTTAATTAAGTCACAGTTCTGCATTGCTGGGGAGGCCTCAGGAAACTTACAATCATGGCAGGAGGGGAAGCAAACACATCCATCTTCACATGACAGCAGGAGAGAGAAGAATGAGAACCAAGTGGAGGGGGAAGCTCCTTGTAAAACCATTAGATCTCATGAGAACTTAATCGCTATCACGAGACTAGCATGGGGAAAACTGCCCCCATTCAATTACCTCCCACTGGGTCCATTCCACGATATGTGGGGATTATGGGAACTACAATTCAAGACGAGATTTGGGTGAGGACACAGCCAAACCATATCACCAACCCAGAGTTACTCCAGGGTCTGACTGTTGGAGTGGTTCTGGGTCAGACTAAAGTGACTGAGTCTCTACACCCCTTTTCTGTTTCCCTGACCTCCAACCTAGCTCAGTCACCAGCAAGCGCTGCTTAGACAGACCCTGAAAGAGTTCACGGCAACAGTCTGTCTGCTGACTACATTGTCTAAGTCTGGGCAGAAAATCTTTCCTTGAAGAGGACTGTGAGCAGTACATGCCTATGACTACCAACATTTTTAACACTGTTCATTCACTGACTGATTATTCAATGTTTGGGTGCTAGCTACCATGCTGGGTGCTAGGGGACAGAAGAGGATACAGGGGTGAAGCAGAAGTGGATCCCACCCTCAGGTTTGGCCTGGTTGGGGACTCAAATCACTATAGATTAGGGCAGTGAATTCAGAAGGCAGGAGAATATCTAGACAAAGTCATTGCTCCTACTTAGGCAACCTCTGCTCGGGGTCCCTCTCAATAGAACTTTTCCAAAAAAAGTAGCCCACATTCTATTCTATGTCCCTGTCAAACAGTGCTCACGCTCTCACCAGTCTGTATCCTTCCCTTCTGTTCTACTACTCTTTGTGAGAATACCTTTCCATCAATCTCTTCCCCAGTGATAGTGATAGTCTGTGTGTAGTCTTGGTAGTATCTGAATGCTGTGGTTATTGTATTAGATTCTGTTATCTATCTCCTTGAGTGAAAAGGAACTGAAGAGTGAAGGGAGATGGTGAATTCTGTCTCTTGAACTAGACTTAAGGAACCCAGACGTCTAATAGGGCAGATCCGGAGGGATTTTGGAGCAGGGGTGGGAGGAAGCCAGGTAAGAGAGGTCTTCAAGCCCAGGAGTAGCATTTTGGGAATGAGATTTTGAAATAATACTACTCTGTGGGTTATCTTCTGGCCTCCAGTAAGATTGTATTTAATGTTCCAGTTTTGTTTACATTCAGATGAATCTCCTGTCCTCCAGAGGCTCTGAGTTTAATGGGGAAGACACGAGTAAAAAGACAAGTTTGAGGCCAGGTGTGGTGGCTCATGCCTGTAATCCCAGCACTTTGGGAGGCCGAGACAGGAGGATCCCTTGAGGCCAGGAGACCGGCCTGCATAATATGGTGAAACCTCTTCTCTACAAAAAATACAAAAAAATTAGCTGGGCATGGTGGTGTGCAACTGTAGTCCCAACTACTTGGAGGGCTGACCCCAGAAGGTAGAGGTTACAGTGAGCCATTATCATACCACTACACTTCAGCCTGGGTGACAGAATAAGAACCTATCTCCCCCCGCCCCCCAAAAGTGTATAATTCCTTGTGATAAATGTTTGAAGGAAACAGAGCTCAGGGTGCTGCAGGAGTCCAGAGGGGAAAGCAACTAACTGCCTGGGAGAGTAGGCAGCCTAACATCTCTAGGGGAGTGCTTGGAGGGGAGGAAGCTTTCAGAGTGGCTTTGGAGAATGAACAGGAATTGTGAAGTCAATGGTTTTCAAAGTGTGGTCTCTGTACTGCTGAGGGTCCCCAAGCCTTTGGAAGAATTTGCAAGGTCAAAACTATTTTTGGAATAAGACTGGTATTATTTGCCATTTCGCCGTATTGACATTTTCCTGATCGTGCAAAAACAAAGGTGGGAGAAACTGCTAGTGTCTCAGTAGGAATCAGAGCAGTGGACCCCAACTGTACCGGAAGTCATCGCATTCTGCACTGCCGCACCCCTGCAGTAAAATTTTTTTTTTTTTTTTTTTTTTTTTGAGATGGAGTTTCGCTCTTGTTACCCAGGCTGGAGTGCAATGGCGCGATCTCGGCTCACTGCAACCTCCGCCTCCTGGGCTCAGGCAATTCTCCTGCCTCAGCCTCCTAAGTAGCCGGGATTACAGGCATGCACCACCACGCCCAGCTAGTTTTTTGTATTTTTAGTAGAGACGGGGTTTCACCATGTTGACCAGGATGGTCTCGATCTTTCGACCTCGTGATCCACCCGCCTCGGCCTCCCAAAGTGCTGGGATTACAGGCTTGAGCCACCGCGCCCGGCCAGCAGTAAAAATTTTTAACTGCTGCTTTCACTTAAGAATATCCTTGATGACGTTGTAAAAATTAATTTCATTAAATCTCAAATCTTTTTAGAGTGTAAATGGGTCCTCAGAGCAAAATATTTGAGAACTGCGGTGTGTGGTAAAGAGGGATTGGCATTTCCCATAGAGGTAAGAGGATACAAAAGCACCACGTTATGACTATTATTATTATTACTTTTCTTCTGTAGAGAAGCTACTCTTCTGTGCCATCAAAAACTCAGGATGCACAGGATAGAAGGGATCAAGTGATGGGAGATGGGGCTGAAAAGTAGGCTGGAATGAGCTTGTGAGGAGCCTTATGAGCAATGCTAAGGAATATAGACTTGATTTACTGAGGAGGTGATCACACTTGAGATGTCTGGTTATTGTGATGGGGGTGTGTGGATAGCAAGAAAGTCTGCAGTCCTGGAGATCAAAACACAAGGCAGATTTTGGGAATGTGAAAAGGTTCTTGAGAAGCTGGGATAGGTAGCAAGGAGAAGTAGACATAAGAATTTCCCAGGAGTTTGGATGCAAGAACAAGAGCACCGTTAATTAGTAGGAGTGCCTTTCTTTTGAAGTCATGGGCCTGTACAGAATAGGGCTGAAAATTCAGGAAACATGTCAAGATTTTGGTGTCTGCCAATTCTTTAACATACCTTCCATCAGGATGTGGGGTCTTTGTCCCTTCCCTTGAATCTGGGAAGGCGCCGTGATTGCTTAAATAGAATAAGGCAGAAGTGACACCATGCCAGTGTCCAGACTCAAGTCTTAAGACACTACCAACTTTCACTTCTGTCTCTTGAGATGTGTGTTTTTGGAATCTAGTCACTGCTCTACGAGGAAGTTGGAGCTGACCCATGGTGAAGCCTGTGTGGAGAGAACTGAGGACCTCAGCCTAGAGCCTTAGCTAAGCTCTTAGGTGACAGCCAGCCCCAGCTTGCCAGCCATCTTGGAAGGGGATTCTCCAGGCCCAGTCAAACCACTCCAGCTAATGCTGTGTGTACAGAGATGAATCAGCCCCATCAAACACTGCCCAGATTGCAGATTCCTGAGCAAAATACGTGATTATTGTCATTCTAAGTCATTAAGCTCTGGGTAAGGGTTTGTTACTGTCTATTGTTTGCTACACAGCGATGGATAACCACAACAGCTGCTCATGCAGTTTTCCACGAGGTGAGGAGAAGGGAGAAGATACTCGCAATAAATGTAACTGACAAAAGCCTCACATCTATGTTTTAGTCTGCTCAGGCTGCCATAATAAAATACCATAGACTGTGTGGCTTAAACAATGTATATTTATTTTCTCACAGTTCTAAAGGCTAGAAGTCCATGATTAAGCTACTAGCAAATTCAGTTCCTAATGAGGGTTCTATTCCTGGCTTGTAGATGGCTGCCTTCTTACTGCGTCCTCACATGGCCTTTCTAGAGAGACAGCGGTGGTGTCTATTCTTTTTATAAGAATTTCAGCCTTTTAAGATTAAGGCTAGTCCCTTACAACCTCACTTAACCTTTATTACCTCCTTAGAGGCCCTATCTCTAAATATAATCACACTGGGGGTTAGGGTATCAACATGGAATTTTAGGGTAGGTACAGTTCAGTCCATCCCTTCTTAGAATATAAAAAAGAATTCCTACAGACAAATGTTTTAAATAAACAAAATACTTGAACAAGCACAAGAAATCCAGATGGCCAATAAGCATATGAAAAGTGATTGATTTTGTGAGTCATTAGGGAAATACAAAATGAAAACCTGTTATAACTCCACACCCACCAAAATGGACAAACGTTGAAAAATGTGACAACATCAAATAATAGCCCCAACTAAAGCTGCTGCTGTACCATATTGTATCTTTGTTGAAATGGATCAATGCAGTCTCTGGCATTTGGCATGTGGCTGCTGATCTTTCAAATGTGTTATTTTCTGTCACTGTCACTAAAAGCAGTTTACATGTACAGGAGAAGTTCATCAATACATGTTCACCATCTTGTCCCATAACTATATCATTTCTCCTGCGCTCTGTCACAGCATAGTCCACAGGGGCCTTGATCTTTATGTTTTGGTTCACTATAGCGATGGAATCATGCTGATTAGACCTGGACAACAGAAAGTGTCAAATATTCTCTATGCCCCAGTATGACAAATGCATGCCAGAAAGTGGGGAATAAACCCTATAAGAAGTCACGGGTCTGCCACATTGGTGAAATTTTTAGGAATTCAATGATCTGAGGAATTCTAGGACATTCTTCTAAAATAAATGTCAAGTTACTGCATCTCATAAACCCATATCACTAGGGAAGAGGTAGTGTTTTGGGGGCCTCTTGGGGGGCCTCTTTGGATTTGGGGGGCCTTGATATACATTACATTTAGAATTACCGTTTTGACCTATTTATCAAATGACTAGGAAGGATGCTAGTTTCAAGTGGAGCTCAGAGAAATACAGGGCCTTACAGCAAATCCAGGCTACAGTGGAAGCTGCCTTGCCATTTAGTGGGGAAATGGTATATTTGGGATCAGTCTAGAGCAGATTCTAAGTTCCAAGTAAGTTACATGAAGGAGTGGCCCAGTCTATATCACCCACCTTGGTTGCATTCACACCTCTTCCTTAATTCACACGTGCAACCTCATGGAGGTTTTCTTTACAACCAGCTGACGAAGGAGAAAAAAATGGGGGATGGTTATAGATGGGGGGACTCAGTATGTTTTTGTAACCAAAGCTGGACAGCTGCCACACTAATGCTTCACTAGGAGGGACCCTAAAAGAAAGTGTAGTGAATAGGACACTTGGTTGTCACTTTGAATAGAGGGAAAGTAGTTTGAGGTAAGAATACACATAAACCCCTGGGCAGTGGAGAATGATTTAGCTGGTTGCCCAGGATTCTGGAAAGGTCAAGACTGGAGAATTTGAGACAAGCTGGTGTAGGGGAAGAATCATGTGGCTGGATATTTGGAAGCAGATACAAAGTGAAGTGAAAGGACCATTTCTAATGGAGGGGGATGCGATTCTCCCTTTCTGAAACTGATGGCTGCTCTCGAAATGTTTGCCTTTCCTGCCTTAAGTGCGTTTCCCAACACTATTATCCCAAAGACTTGGACTTAGAGAATGCCTGATCAGCTCACATGGGATCTCATAAGATGTTGCCCGAGACCAGAGGATCCATTTTATGGCAAAGGAGGTGCATAACAGCAATCACAACAACCACTGGTTCTACCGTATATTTTATACGTGAAAGCAGCTGGCAAACAGAATGGTGAGATGGCCTGTGAAAGGCTCATGTAAGGTGCCAACTTGAGGACAGTGTTTTGGGGGTGGAGTCCTGTCCTCCAGGGTGAAGTGTACTTACTAAACCAATAGCCAATACACAAAGACGGAAGATTGGCCCCTCTCATCATCACTTCTAGTAACCAACCCCCAAATATTCGCTCATCCCCTCAACCCTGGGCTGCTGGATTTAAGGTCCTGGTTCTCTGGGAGGAGGACTTTTCCACTAGGGGACGCAATAAAGCCTCCACTCAATCTGAACCTGTAACTGTGATCCGGTCACTTTGAGTTCCTTATGCTTGTGGACCAGCAGGCACTAAAAGTTATACTGACAGCCATAGTTGACCCTAATTATCATAATGACCGAAGGTAGCTGCCAGTGATGAGGATCCTGAAAAAAACGTCTAGAATGCTGGGATTCTATGGCGTTTCTCAGTAATGCCAAGCCTAATAATAACTGTGAACGAGCAATTGCAGCAACCACCACCTGACAAAGGCAAGGCAACCAAGAGCTCAGACTCCCGAGAGATGATCTGAGTCCTCCTGCCAGGCCGGCAAACTAGACAAGATGCAGTGCTAGAATGGGGGTGGAGGGGAGGGCATGGTAGAGAAGAAAGATAATGTCAATTACCATTTTGGGTAACCAGTGGGATTGTAGCTTGGCTCAGTAATCCCTATACATGAAATCTTTATCTTTTTCACCTACTCCAACTTAAATCCAAAGGAGTAACAGAATGGGCTACAAAGGGATCTCAGTGGCACAAGAAGTGACCAGTGTCTATGGTGCCCTGTGTCACATCTCCTTAGCTTCCCTTTGACTTTGGCTATTACTGTGATTGACAGTTCTTTGTGACTGCAAACTCATCTTGTGCTGATCATTCCCACCTCAAGCAGAAATCTGTTTGCATCCTCATTTAATGTTTCATTTTAAAAATATATTTAAATGACCAAAACCTAGTGGTAATTAAGATTTGCTTTTCAAATGGAGAATAGCTAGCGGAAAAGGGCATGATTTTACTCCAAACTCCAAAGGGTCTGCACTGTGATTCTCCTACTGGGGCGTGGCAAAGGCTCCCCATACAATTTCTCTTTCTTTTACAGACACTTCCCATACCATGGTGTTTGCTGGGACTCAAGACCCAAGTGACAAGGAAGCTTGAATAACTTAGACCTGTGGCAGAGATTTCTCTTGCTTTGGGTCCTACACAAGACTGTAAAACCTGGCCAGGTGTAGTGGCTCACACGTGTAATCCAGCACTTTGGGAAGTCAAGATTCCAGGGAGAATCACTCGAGGTCAGAAATTCGAGACCAGCCTGGCCAACATGGCAAAACCCCTTCTCTACTAAAAATACAAAAATTAGCCAGGCATGGTGGTGCACACCTGTAAACCCAGCTACTTGGGAGGCTGAGGCACAAGAATCACTTGAACCTGGGAGGCAGAAGTTGCAGTGAGCTGAGATCATGCCACTGCACTGCACTCCAGCCTGGGTGATGGAGTTAGAGAGACTCTGTCTAAAACAACAACAAAACTGTAAACCTTATAGATTCCTTGGTGAATGGATTGGAGTGACAAGTTCAAATATAGAATATGTTGCCTCCGAAATCCAAACGAGCCTACGAAACACTGTGCCTCTTTATTCATAGTGGACAATGGAAGGCGAAGCAACCTGTCTCTCATTTTAAAGCTATCATCAGCATGCTGCAGGCTGGGGACCCCTAGAAACTTCCCTATGTGTCAGGTCCCTGAATTTTCACAGGGTTTATTGGCCAGTTTCTGAAATGCATCTGTTCTACTAAAGTATGTGGGATGCTTGATACTTCTTTCTCACCAGGTCCAATTAGCATAATATTATCAGTGCGTTGGAGCAGCGCAATGTTCTGTGGGTTATCAAGGTAATCGAGGCCCCTTCCGGCTATACTGTACCAGAGTGAAGAAGGTTAACATAACCCTGAGGAAAAACAGTGAAGGAATACAGCTGTCAGGCCACACAAAGGCAGTTCGATTTTGAATGAAAAAGAAAACACTTCCTAGAGGCCGGAGGCTATATTGATTTGTTCTGTTAAAGTTACCACATCCAGGTTTCGGGTCTAATTGGATTCCCTACCTGATTACATTTATAATAATCTATAGTCATGTTCCAAGTTCATCAGATTCTGCATCTGCCAAAAGGACAAATTAAATAGGATTGTGGAAGGAATACTACCTTGCATCTTTCACGCACTGGTGGTGGTGTTAAGCATTGCAATTTTCTCAGGAATGCATTACTCTTGTGCTGCTGGATGGGATTTTTTTTCGAGACAGAGTCTTGCTCTGTCGCTAGCCTGGAGTGCAGTAGCATGATCTCGGCTCACTGCAACCTCCACCTCCCAGGTTCAAGCAATTCCCCTGCCTCAGCCTCCCCAGTAGCTGGGACTACAGGTGCATGCCACCATGTCCAGCTTTTTTTTTGTATTTTTAGTAGAGATGGGGTTTCACCATGTTGGCCAGGATGATCTTGATCTCCTGACCTCGTGATCCACCCACCTCAGCCTTTTTTTTTTTTGAGACAGATCCACCAAGCCTGGCCTTTTTTTTTTTTTGAGACAGAGTTTCATTTTTATTGCCCAGGCTGGAGTGCAGTGGCGCAATCTCGGCTCACTGCAACCTCTGCCTCCCAGGATTAAGTGATTCTCCTGCCCCAGCCTCCCTAGTAGCTGGGATTACAGGCGTCTGCCACCACACCCAGCTAATTTTTGTATTTTTAGTAGGGACAGGTTTTTGCCATGTTAGCCAGGCTGTTCTCAAACTCCTGACCTCAGGTGATCTACCTGCCTTGGCCTCCCAAAGTGCTGGGACTACAGGTGTGAGCCACCATGCTGGTCTGGGATGGTTTTTTTCTGCCTTAATAGCTAGAATACACAGGCCTGGGTGGCTACAAGGTGATAGAAGCATTGCCCCTGAACACCATTTCTCTCAATGACCCACTTGTGGAATTCATGTTTCCTGTAGTCGTAGGTACTGAGAAGAACTGCTCATGTGTGCTTCCACCTGGGAACTGGAAGCTGTGGTCATGTTTGGCCACTCTGGGCTCCTCAAGCCAGAGGATCAGCAGACAAAGAATTTCTGTACTGGCAGGAGTAGTCGATCCTGAGTCAACATCAATATCAGGGGTTGCCATTTCATAAGGGAGAAAGAAAGAGCTCCCAGCCTGGGAAACACAGTGAGACCCCTGTCTCTATAAAACATTTTTTCAAAATTATCCAGGCATGCTGATGTGGGCCTGTAGTCCTGGCTACTCAGGAGGTTGAGGCCAAAGGGTCACTTGAGCCTATGAGTTTGAGGTCACAGTGAACTATGATCACATCACTGTACTCCAGCTTGGGCAACAGAGTGAGATCCCATATAAGAAAGACAGAGAGAGAGAGAGAGAGAGGAAGGAAGGAAGGAGGAAGGGAAAGAGAAAGAGAGAGAGAGAGAGGGAAGTAAATAAAGAAAGAAGGAAGGGAAGGAAGGAAAGAAAGAAAGAAAGAAAGAAAGAAAGAAAGAAAGAAAGAAAAAGAAAGAGGGGGAAAGGAAGGAAGGAAGGAAGGAGCATGTTTGGAACTTGGGGGATTTGCTGGGGCATTTCTCGGTGCTTCTCTGCCCAGTGAGAACTGTGAGTGGTTAACTGCAGCAACCATAGCCTGACAAAAGCAAGGCCAGAGGTCTGAAGGTTTAGGTCATTTCACCAGGTCAGTGACCCAGACCAGCCAAAGTGCTGACTGAGGGTGAGGAAAACCTGGGATGGTTGGTAGAGGTGCAACATGAGATTATCAGTTATGGCCCTGGATATCAATTACAACCAGCTGTAATAATGAGATTTAACTTGGTTTTCTAATTCCTTTTTTGGGAGATTGGAATTGCCCATCAGCTTGAAGAACTGGGTTTAAAATTCCCTTCTAAGGAAAAGTGAGAGCATCATTTTTTTTCTCATGCAAGATTCCGAAATGAATGGGTCTGAGCAGATCTGTGTGCAGCAACGGATGGATGTGCAAGACCCAGTTTCTCTGCACCCCAGATATGCTGAACCTGACTTTTGCCCTCTTCTTCCCTGAGGCCTGAGCCTCTTGCCCTATTTTCTGGCTGGATTGACCCTGGGGATGGCTCATTCCATTCCAGTGGTCATGGGCGTCACTCTGGCTGCCTCGGCAGTCCCTCGGGGTTGGACAAGGCTTCAGCACAGCTTCTGTCATAGCCACTGCCATAGTTGCTGTGGCAGCTCCGATACCACATCCAACCTGACTGGACCCATGGGGGCTCTGGCTTCCCCTGAGACTTCCCAGAGTGGTCAACACACAACCTGCAAACCATAGGGAATTAAAGCTCCCCCGGGATGATTTTGACCAAAGAGAACGCCAGAAGGCCTGAGAAGGAGTTGAATGGCCTCTTCATGCCTCTCTGGGTTGTGTTTAGCCATGGTCCTCTGTCCTCCCTGGAGGAGCCCAGTGTGCTCCGCAGTTGGATAGTCTTGGAAGACGTTGCCAGCTCTACGGCGCACGTTGTGGCTGCTCTCCCAACTTCCCTGCCTGACTGTTCCTTTCCCTCATTCTTGCTTCTTTCTCAGTAAAGCATCAGCACATTTGCTTTGCCTCAGGCTGACTCCGTGTTCCAGGGACCCTGGCCAGGAAAGAGGTGTGTTCAGAGAATGGGATATTTGAAACTCAACTCGTGATGGGATTGAGGTGATTGTGATGACAAGACCTAGAATATGACCATGGACGGGAATCACATAGGTGGAATGGATGACCAGTTCACTGGAGAAGAGAGAATCATGGAACCTGGAGTCCAGATTCCTGGAATAATCATCCATGTGGGTATGGAAATCTTTAGGAATGTTGGCGGGGATGATCCAGGACCTAAACTCTTCAAAGCATGGGGGAAGGTGGCAGAGATGCCCGCAGGCAGAGGGACTGTGGATTGTGGATACTGAGTCTGAAAGAGAGAGGGCATCTGGGATAGCGACAGGAAACAAGAACATCTAACTCACACCCAGGCCCAGTGTTACCAGGGCTGCCGGAGAGCAAGCAACCGCCTCGGAAGAGGACTGCAGAGAAAGAAGTATCCTTAGAGCATGAGGATGAAGAGAACTTTTTTTTTTTTTTTTTTTGAGACAGAGTCTCACTCTGTCACCAGGCCCCAGGCTGTAGCGCAGTGGCATGATCTCAGCTCACTGCAACCTCTGCCTCCCAGGTTCAAGCAATTCTCCTGCCTTAGCCTCCCAAGTAGCTGGAACTACAGGTGCGCACCACCATGCCCAGCTAATTTTTTGTATTTTTATTTTAGTAGAGACGGGTTTCACCGTGTTGGCCTGAATGGTCTCAATCTCTTGACTTGGTGATCTGCCCGCCTCGGCTTCTCAAAGTGCTGGGATTACAGGCGTGAGCCACTGCGCCCAGCCGAAGAGAACATTTTGGAATGAGGGCTGGGGTGCAGAATGCTCTGCTGATGAGTAACCTTGAGCTCCAGAGTGCACGGTGGAAAGGTTTTGGGAGATGAGCTGTGGCAGATGGCGTTAAAAGGCAATACATAAGCTGAATTGGGATTCGAGGTGGGGAATGAGGAATGATGCGTTGGCTACATGCACAATGCTGAAGGTCCTAGTGAGGACCTTCATCCAACAGTCCCCAGGTACAGAGTGACAGAGCGGCTGCAAGTGTTCAGGGAAGTGGGAGTGTGAGCTCTTGTCCAGAGTGTTCCCGTTCAGGGCTTCCCACTCAGCCCTGCTGAGAGAGGCGGGGAGTCCCGCAGGCATGGGGGATGTGTCCTGCTCTGAATGCACGAGCTCCTCCCTCCTCCCTTCTGTGGACAGGGAGGCCTCCAGGACAACACATGTCACCTCTAATTCTAGCGGAGCCAGCACACTAGCCTCTGCCGGTCACGATCACACAAACACTGAGTGAGGTCTCATTCAGTTATGCTGGGCTGTCTGCTTTTTCGTTGTCTTTTGGTTGTGTGTTTAGCAAGGGACTGTCCTTTGCTTGCACTTGGTACATGTCTACTTATTTCTAAGACACATTACACTTAGACAGACTTTCCTATTCTTCTATTTTTCTTTTCATTCTCTCACCTATTTTATATAACTCTTTGATTCTTTACCTTCTTAAGAAAAGGAGTCTATTTTTAATTTCTTGACATTTCTCCTATTCTCTTTTGCTGTGACACCAACTCCTTTTACCTGAACTGACTTTGCACTTGTTTGAGCTCATTCAGCCTGACACTGCCAGCCCAGACAGTTTCCCACTTTTTCCAAGAGATGTACAAACCTCCACCTTCCTCTGGGCCCACTCTTCAGAAGGATTTGTGACCTCTACACGATAACCTGAGCTTACTGGGTTTGTGCTTTTTATTACTATTAACTAATCTTGATACCTTTGCTTCTTCCATCCTAGTAGACTTGCTCTCTGTTCAGTATTGCCTAGCTAATGTTTCTCCACCTTTTACTTACATTTTCCATCTTCCATTGCACTGAAAGATCCACAAAATTACTTTCACTTTCTACAAGTATACCCCCACCTTCTACAAGTACACTCTTACTTTAAAAAATACTTTTGGCCAGGTGCGGTGGCTTACGCCTGTACTCCCAGAACTTTGAGAGGCTGAGGTGGGCGGATCACCTGAGATCAGGAGTTCAAGACCATCCTGGCCAACATGATGAAACCCCATCTCTACTAAAAATACAAAAAATTAGCCAGGAGTGCTGGTGTGCACCTGTAGTCCCAGCTCCTTAGGAGGCCGAGGCAGCAGAATTGCTTGAATCCAGGAGGTGGAGGTTGCATTGAACCCAGATTGCACCATTGCACTCCAGCCTGGGTGACAGAGAAAGACTCTTTCTCAAAACAAAAACAAAAACAAACAAAAACAAAAAAAAACCCACCAAAAGCCAAAAAACAACTTTCCATGTTTGACGTGTATCTTTCTAAGATTTTTTTCTCCCCAAACCTACTCCTAAATTTTATTTTCTGGGGTACGACCAAAGTACCAGTGTAAGACCCACATAGTTTGGGCTGATCAATACAAAATTTTAAACTAATAATATTGCAAGCTAGTGTGCACATTATTACTACTTTTTCTTTTTACTTGTGTTTTTATTTTTTGAGGCAGAGTCTCACTGTGTTGCTTAGGCTGGAGTGCAGTGGCACGATCACTTCCTGGGCTCAAGCAATCCTCCTGCCTCAGTCTCCCAAGAAGCTGGGACTACAAGAGTGTGCCACTGCGTCAGGCCATCACTAGCTTTTAGTTCCCTTTGTGAAGGCTTCCTTCTATTTAGGATACTTGTGAACTCACAGTTCTTTCAATAGACTCAATTCTTTCTGATTCACTGTGGTCATTTTTTCCGTCTCTGGAGTTTATGTGGTCACTCTTTGGCTACTCACAACTCTGCTTTCTTGAATGACAGGATGTTCCAGGCTCAGTATGAAATGCTTTCTACCTCAAAAGGTGGAATCAGACTGGGTGTGGTAGCTAACGCCTGTAAATCCAAGCACTTTGGGAGGCTGAGGTGGGCGGATCATCTGAGGTTGGGAGTTCAAGACCAGCCTGACCAACATGGAGAAACCCTGTCTCTACTAAAAAAAAAAAAAAAAAATACAAAATTAGCCAGGTGTGGTGGTGCATGCCTGTAATCCCAGCTACTCCAGAGGCTGAGGTGGGAGAATCGGTTGAATCCAGGAGGCAGAGGTTGTAGTGAGCTGAGATCATGCCATTGTACTCCAGCCTGGGCAATGAGAGCAAAACTCCATCTCAAAAAGAATATAAATAAAAATAAAAAGGTGGAATCAGTTTTTTCCCTAGAATCTTAGTCCTTCTTCTAAGAGAAAAATATTAGAGCCAAAATTTGGGACCTAGGCTGGTGCCACTCATTAACCAGGGGAAGGCAGATCAATACTGGAGTATTCTTAGGTCACTTTGATGACCTAGCGTGCATTTTTTTGTTTCTCCCCCACTCTCCCTTTTATGTAAGGAGTCATGAGTACATCCTATCATGTGTCTATGTCATATCATGCTCCAAGCTACCACTACCTTTATCAAGGTTATTGTTACTTTTCTCTAATCTGAGATATTAAATCTCCCTCCTGTTTTCAGCTGATAATTTTTACATTTTCTCACCAACACTGATGTAAACAGCTCTCAAAGCAAGCCACGTTTTCATTAGTTTTATTCCCCTAGTTTATAAGACTCCAATTCATTTTCTTTTTTAACCTCAGCTGAAGCATCCTCGGGCTACCAAGTGTGCACATCCAGATGATCAGATTCATAATCATCGGTTGTACATCAGTTATCCAAAAGGAAAAAGAAACGCCAAGCTTCCCAGACCAGTCTCAAAGCGAGTACCAAACGCTTATAAGGGCCACATAGACAAATACCATTGCTCACAGTTTCATTCCAATTTCTCCTCTAGTTTTCTGCATCTGGACCTTACCGTTTAAATCGATTTTCCTTCCCTTTAATTTTTCCCTCTTTTACTTGGTGCTCAAAAAAAATCTTTTTCTCACAGGATTGGAGGTCAAAGCAGCTTTGTTTTGTTTTTAGTGATTTTGGAACCATACTCCATTTTCTCAAGGTCCTGGGGTACATATCTTTTACTCTCCTTCCTCGTCCTCCCAATATGCTTGTAACATTGTTTGAGGTGCCTTATCTATTATTTCTGTAACTTTAAATGCTAACTTACACCTTTATTTCTTGTTTCATTGCTTATAGGCTGTCTCTTGACCCCAGGTTTTTAAGATATTGGTGCTCTTGTTCTTTATTTACTCTTCCTTTTACCTCCCCCCTCTGTTTCTATCATCTGTACTTTTAGGTTGATATCGTCAAAGTGAAAAACACTGATATTGCTTGATGATACTATGTCACATAAAGATAAATGAAATACAATAAAAATATTATTATTCTTTTCTTTTGCCATAATACATTCTGTTCAATCTAAGTTAAAAATCAATATGAAAATGCATACAATCTATTTTAGTTCAGAATATTTTCATTGTAAGCAAAAAGTGGAGATAGGCTCACGCAACAGAAAAGTCCCAGATTAGGGCTGGCTACAGTTGTGACCGAGATGGCAGCTTGTGAAACATAATCAGGACATGGAGCCCCTGACCTTGGGCTCTGCTCCCAGTGTATGTTGGTCTGATTCTCAGTGAGAGTCTCTCTCCTCTGTGGTTTTGACATGACTGTTGGCAACTTCTGGGGGCTACATCATTCCAGGTTCATGTCCAGCAGGAAAGTGTAAACATCTGTGCCTCAACTTTTCCATCTAAAGTCCTAAGACTCCCTGTGATGGGATATACTGGGGTGAGTACTGCCTCTTAACCAGTCAGGTCATTGGTGAGTGCTTTGTGTTGTTTATCTTCAGCCTGGCTTATATGGGCCACCCTTAGGCTTGAGAGCAGAGCCCCACTTAAATCAAATGGCTGATTGGAGAAGGGCCTTGAGCTAACTGGGGAATAGATATCATGTAATTCTCCATTTCCTTATAATTTTCCCTCAACCCTAACTTCCTTCAACCCCAATGCCCATCTCCCCTCCCCTCATATATATCAATTCTCGTAAACAGAACTCTGGGAGAAAGTTTCAGGTGCCACACTTCAAATTTCTTCTTCTCCTTCTCCTCCTCCTCCCCATTCACCTCTTTTCCCCCTCTCCCCCTCCTTTTCCTTCTCCTTCTTCTTCTTTTTTGAGACAGAGGTCTTGCTCTGTCACCCAGACTGGAGTGCAGAGGTGCAATCATGGCTCACTGCAGCCTCAACTTCCCAGGCTTCAGCAATCCTCCTACTTCAGCCTCCAGAGTAGCTGGGACTACAGATATGGGCCACCGTGCCTGGCTAATTTTTGTATTTTTGGTAGAGATGGGGTTTCACCATGTTGCTCAGGCTGGTGTCAAACTCCTGAGCTCAAACGATCCACCTACCTCAGTCTCCCAAAGTGCTGGGATTACAGGCGTGCGCCATAGCGCCTGGTGACACCTCCAGTTTCTGAGTAGGTAGGCTCTCCTGAGAGATTCATCTCCTGAGCACTTCCTGGAATGGATACAGAGAAGAGGAGAGAATGGTACTGTAGATTCATCAGGAAAGGATTTTGAAGCAATTTTGTGGAAATGAAAGACAATGGTTTTTCAGAAGGGAAAAAGGCTTTCATTCATTACTTCCTTAACTTTCTCTAAATTCTCTAGGAGATCAAATTTCTTACCATATTCTCCAGCTCTCTCCCTGCTGGAGTCCTCCACCCTCCTGCTCCAATCTGGATTGGTTGCCTACTGAGATTTCCCTTCATTAGCCTACTGGCTTCAATCTCAAGTCTGCATCTTTGTTGTTTTATGTTGAGAAATGCTAAGCATATGGTTGCTGAGAAATGCTGAGTGTATGATAGAATATATTACTTGGGACATTCTAAAGCAGCAGGACAATATATAACTATCATACACTGGTTAAAGCAATTCTTGAAGCACGGCATATGTGACCCTGCCCCCATGGCTCCCTTGTGGAGAATACTTTTTAGTTTGTCTGTGACCAATGATAAGCGGGCACCAGCTGCCTACTTGGTATATTTTTGTGTTATGAGAAAATAATGAGAAAATACTGAACATCTGTTTGTTAATAATCACCTGTTCAGAGAGAATAAATGCATGGGTCAAAGTCTGCTCAAGCCCTCAGCCCAGAATGCTGCCAGCCCCCTGAGGCTTTCAGCTTGGAAGGCTGTTGGCCCCTGGATAGTCTCATTTTGCTGTTCTAACTGAGTGTCTGGGTGTCTGCTTCTCAATTCCTTCAGTGCCACCTGGGTGGGGGTTTCTACTGCTGAGCTGGTTCTTGGTAGGTTTACTCACTAGGTTTTTTTTTTTTTTTTTTTTTTTTTAGATAGTCTAGCTCTGTCGCCCAGGCTGGAGTGCAGTGGTATGATATCGACTCACTGCAACCTCCGCCCTTCCAGGTTCAAGGGATTCTTCTGCCTCAGTCTCCTGGGTAGCTGGGATTACAGGTGCATGCCACCATGCCTGGCTAATTTTTGTTTTCAGTAGAGACTGGGTTTCACCATATTGGCCAGGCTGGTCTCAAACTCCTGACCTTGTGATCCACCTGCCTCGGCCTCCCAAAGTGCTGGGATTACAGGCGTGAGCCAGCGTACCCGGCCATTCATTTGTTTTATTGGAGCTTATCTTCAAGTAACTTCCTCCTAGGGGTTACGTTGGAGGTAAAAATTCTGATTCCTTGTTTGTCTAAAAATATCTTTAGTCTACCTTCACACTTGACAGAAAATTTGGCAGAACATGAAATTAAAATTGAAAACCTTTCCCCTGGGAACTTAAAGGCATTAATTCCATTGTCTTAGCACCTAGGACTACAGATTAGCAGTTCCATGTGAGTCTAATTCCCAAGTTTAATTTGAAAGTCACCTTTCGTTTTTCTATCTTTGGAATTTTTTAGTCTCCTCTTTTTTCGTGGAGTTCTGAAATTTCACAATGATTTATCAAGATGCGAGTCTCTTTTATTCACGTGCTTGGAACTTGATAGACCCTTTTCGTCTGGTGATCTGTGTCCTTTAGTTGTGGTCAATTCTCCTCTGGTATCTCCGATAATTTCTCACTCCTTGTTTTACCCATTTGTAATTTCTAGAGTTTCTGTATTATGATGTTGCTAATCTTTTTTTCTCATGTTTTCTATTGTACAGTACTTCTATTGCATTATTTATTTCACCAATATTCTTTTCTTTTTTTCTTTTTGAGACAGAATCTCACTCTGTCACCCAGGCTGGAGTTCAGTGGCATGATCTCAGCTCACTGCAACCTCCATCTCCTGAGAGGCTGGGATTACAGACGTGTGCCACTACTTCTGGCTAATTTTTATATTTTTAGTAGAGATGGGATTTCACCATGTTGGCCAGGCTGGTCTTGAAATCCTGATCTTAGATGACCTGCCTGCCTTGGCCTCCCAAAGAGCTAGGATTACAGGTGTGAGCCACCATGCCTGGCCAGTGATATCTTTAGATCCCAGCAGCTGGTGGTTCTTTTTCATAGCCTCTTGTTCTTGTTTTTCTTTGTCTTGTTTTTTATTTTAGAGACAGGGTCTCACTCTGTTGCCCAGGCTGGAGTGCAGTGACACAAACATATTCACTGCAGTCTTGACCTCCTAGGCTCAAGCAGGTCTTCCAAGGAACTGGGACTACATGAGTGCACCACCAGGCTCGACAATTTAAAAAAATTTTTTTTTAGCAGCTACAGGGTCTCCCTATGTTGCCCAGGCTGGTCTTGAACTCCTGGGCTCAAGCAATCTTCTTGCCTCAGCCTCCCAAAGTACTAGAATTAGTGCTAGCATAAGCTACCCACCCTCAGCCTTGTTCTTGTTTTTCATAGCCTCTTGGTTACTCTGTTTCATCTTGCAGGCTTTCAGATGCCTGGGAATACTTCATTTATTTTTAAGAATGAGCCATAAATACCCAACTGGGACTCTATGAGCATGTATTGGGCTCGTTTATTAGAGGGATTTGTTCTAGGCTGACCCAGTAACCAGCTAGCTAGAGTGCAGATGTTAGAGAAGCATATTCTAAATATTTGTTTGAGAGACAGATGCCTGCCTGCAAGGGTTTCTGTGTGTAGGTGGGGCAGGAGCAGGTGCAAGAAGGGCACCATGTTCTATCTATAGAACATCAAATTATTTCCCAGTTTCATGGGCAAGTCGACTTTCTTCCTGTGGCTGTCCTAGCATTTCTGAGTCTTAGGGTTCTAAGGAGGTGAGGAGTTCAATACCAGCCTGGCCAATATGGTGAAACCCCATCTCTCAAAAACAAACAAACAAACAAACAAACAAACAAACAAACAAACAAAAAACAAAAATTAGCCAGATGTGGTGGCGTGCACCTGTAGTCCCAGCTACTTGGGAGGCTGAGGCAGAAGAGTCGCTTGAACCCAGGAGGCAGAAGTTGCAGTGATCCGAGATTGCATCACTGCATTCCAGCCTGGGCAACAGAGAGAGCTGGTTTCTCAACTCTGTTCCCCACACCCTTTTGCATATTCCAGGCTGCAGCTTCTAGCACCTGCTTTACCTGTAACTATTTCTTCATCCACTTTCTTTCTTTTCAAAATGCATTGAAATTTCTTTTACACTGATGTGCTCTCTCTTATTTTTTCTTTGCTGTGGGCTTATAACTTTTTAAATATATTTTTTCTTTTTTGTTTTTTTGAGATGGAGTCTCTCTCTGCCACCTAGGCTGGAGTGCAATGGCATGATCTGGGCTTACAGCAACCCCTGCCTCCTGGGTTCAAGTAATTCTCCTGCTTCCTCCTCCTGAGTAGCTGGGATTACAGGCACCTGCTACCACACCCGGCTAATTATAGCAGAGGTGGGGTTTCACCATGATGGTCAGGCTAGTCTTGAACTCCTGAGCTCAAGTGATTTGCTTGCCTTGGCCTCCCAAAGTGCTGGGATTACAGGCATGAGCCACTGCGCCCGGCCTTAAATTTTATTTTCTATCATGGTTCTTATGTGGGCAAAGGCACAAACATGTGTTTTTTTTTCTTGAACTAGAAGTCAAAAGATTATTATTTTTTTTGAGATGGAGCTTTGCTCTTGTTACCCAGGCTGGAGTGCCCAGAGTGCAATGGCGTGATCTTGGCTCACTGCAACCTCCGCCTCCTGGTTCAAGCAATTCTCCTGCCTCAGCCTCCCGAGTGGCTGGGACTACAGGCGTGCACCACCATGCCCAGCTAATTTTTGTATTTTTAGTAGAGACAGGGTTTCACCATGTTGACCAGGATGGTCTTGATCTCTTGACCTTGTGATCCACCCGCCTTGGCCTCCCAAAGTGCTGGGATTATAGGTGTGAGCTACCGCGCCTGGCTTAAAAGATTATTGTATATAAAGACTAAAAGAATATAATAGAAAAGGACTCTAACCATTTAGTACCACCTAGCTTCTGAGAGGGAAACCCTGTGCATGCTTCATTCTGAGATGGCTGTGACTGTGAACATGCTGTTCATGGCTACACCGGGGCCATCGTGCCACTCTATATGTCTTCATTTTCCCTATCCTGAAGAAACCCATAGAAAAAGGGTTGAGATGAAAGGGTATTCCTGATAGAGTGGCTGCAACGGAAGTATCACTGGCCTGAGTTGTGACCAGTGCTCAGATATTTTACAGGATTCTCTCTATTCTTCTCTATTCCACGCTTCTATCCCACACCAATGATTCCTGAACATTTCAAGCAGAATCTGCCTCTCACTGGGCCCTTTCTCAAAGCTTTTCCATCAGAAGAGGAAAACTTATTGTTCATTGGCTTATGTCTCTTAAGAGTTAGTCATGGTCTAATCCAGGTGTGGTGGCTCACGCCTGTAATCCCAGCACTTTGGGAGGTTGAGCCAGGAAAATCACTTGAGGTCAGGAGTGTGAGATCAGCCTGACCAACATGATGAAACCCCATCTCTACCAAAAACACAAAAACTAGCCAGGCCTGGTGGCAGACGCCCGTAATGCCAGCTACTTGGGAGGCTGAGGCAGGAGAATTGCTTGAACTTGGGAGGCAGAAGTTGCAGTGAGCCAAGATCATGCCATTGCACTCCAGCCTGGGTGACATGAGTGAGACTCTATCTCAAACAACAACAAGAAAATAAATTGTCCCCCAACTTCTGTTCCCCAAATTTGGCTTAATTAGCTTGAGTTAGTTTTCATAATGTGTAAGTAAAGACTCCCAAGTCATATGGAGGTGCAAAGTTGAGAAACCCAAGAGAAACCAACTGTTAATGATTAGGTTTCGTGTGGCATATGCCTGTAATCCCAGCTATATGGGAGGCTGAGGTGGGAGGATTTCTTGAACCCAGCGGGTGGGGGTTGCAGTGAGCCAAGCTGTTGCTACTGCACTCCAGCCTGAGTGACACAGTGAGACCCTGTGTTGTAAAACAAAACAAAAAAAAGCATCAAAAAGAATTATTAGAAGAAGACAGAGGAGAGAGAGGCAGAAAACATGATGGGAACAGGATTCAAATTTCCTGACTGGATGAAGGGAATGGATACCATGTCCCTGAAACAGGTCAAAATAAACATACTCATTTGCAACAGTAATTTAAGCTGAGAAGGTTTCGATATTAAAGAGACTCAGCAACAAGCAAGATGTCAGTAATTAAGTGGACAAAAAGTGACCATCAAATGCATTTTGAAAGCAGAAGTATATTTTTGTCAAGATAAAAAAGGTCAAGAGTGGCTGGGTGCGGTGACTCACGCCTGTAATCTCAGCACTTTGGGAAGCCCAGGTGGTGGATCATTTGAGGTCAGGAGTTAGAGACCAGTCTGGCCAACATGGTGAAACCCTGTCTCTACTAAAAATACAAAAATTAGCTGGGCAGTAGTGGCATGCAGCAATAATCCTGGCTACTCAGGAGGCTGAGGCAGGAGAATTGCTTGAGCCTGGGAGGCAGAAGTTGCAGTAAGCCGAGATTGTGCCACTGCACTCCAGTCTGGGTGACAGAGTAAGACTCTGTCTTAAAAAAAAAAAAAAAAAAAAAGCCAGAGTTCCCAATTAATCAGGAAACTGGAGAATTTGTGGGGTGAATGAATAAGAAACTGGAGTCCTCCCTGAAAATGAATTTAGGGGAAGGTGAAGGAGGGCTGAGGACACAGGAAGTGGTGGTAATTAGGAGGGGGCGTGGGAATTAATAACCAAATATTCCAAGTAGGGAAGCAACATCCCTTTGGAATTCTAAAATTTAACCATAGCATGTCATTGTCCCCTGGCCCCTAGGGAAGCTCTGCTGGCTGCCTGGTCCCATGTGGTCCCTTGTCAAAATGATGAAACCCAGTTCCTCAGGACAGTTGATGAGCAGGAATATTCTACTTTCCCACCTCTCTTTCCCATCCCATTCAAGTTCCCCTGACTGTGTTAACCACCTCTTTTTCCTTTAGTTGGATTTTTGTTGGAAATAAAAACTGCAAAGTCAAGTCCTTAAAACAAATGTCCTTTGTGAGGGGTAATTCACAGTGGAAGGTCATGGTTCTGTATTTCCCTTGTCCATTTAGGCTCTGATGGGACATTCTGTTCTGTTTCTAATGATTCTGTTTCATTGAGTTAGCATGCTAGGTATGGGTGTAAAAAAGAGCACCCAGAAACTTCAAGGTGAGGCAATACTTGAGAACAGGAACCTGTCGTGTGCATCTTTGTCATTTCCTGAACCCAGCGTGGTGTCCGGCCAGGTATCAAAGGTACAAGAGCAGTGACTGCAGCATCAATGAGTATTGAGCTAGACGTGCTGACTACACCTCGCACCGGAGCTCAGGAATCACCCCCCAGCCTGGGATGTGGCGACAAAGGCCAGTGGCATGAACTTGGCTATGAGGAGAGACTGCAAAAGCTAGACACCTGAAAGTTTTGACTTTCCAGGTTTGAAACATGGAAGATGGCCAGTGATGACTAACTTCCCAATTTGTTATAAATATACATCAATAAGATGTTGATAGAAAATTACTTTTGAGAGTGAAAAGCAAGAAGCAGGCTTGAATAATAGGTACTGAGAAATTATGTGACTATTAAAATGATGACTATGTAAAAATGACACATACATATTAATGAATGAAGACAATCCCAAGAAAGACCACATCGACGCTAAAGTAGTTTTAGTGACAGCGTGAAGCAATTTTAAGTGAAATTCTAATTAATTTTTATAATGTCAGAAATGTAATTTTTTTTTTTTAGATGGGATTTCGCCCTTATTGCCCAGGCTGGAAGTGCAATGGCATGATCACAGTAATGTCTGCCTCCTGGATTTAAGCCTGCCTTAAATTCTCCTGCCTCAGCCTCTTGAGTAGCTGGGATTATAGGCACCCACCACCACACCTGGCTAATTTTTGTATTGTTAGTAGAAACGGTGTTTCACCACGTTGGCCAGGGTGGCCTCAAACTCCTGACTTCAGGTGATATACCTGCCTCCACCTCCCCAAGTGCTGGGATTACACGCCCAGCCCATAAATGTAATCTTAAATGTTCAAAGAGAAAAAAAGACTACTGAACTTTAGCATTGCATGTAGTGCACAGATACGAACTTGGAAACAGCACATGAGCAAACACATTCCGAACTGCTACTCCTTCTAGATTTCCCTACAGGCTCTGAACTGTGGGTAGCATATTTCCTTTCCATTTGTCACGTCTTTCTCCCATATCATTTTGAAGATGAAATATTGTATTGGGCATATCAAGTTTAGACAGAGATCCTGTTCCACGATCTTGGGAGTTAGGTGGAGAATATTTTGTAACCTGCCAGGGACAGTTGGAACACAGGCAAGATTATCATCTTCAATTTCCTGTTTTCCTGTGTCTTTGTCCAGTTGGTTCTGGACCACCTAATTTCTCCTCCCTTTAGTCACAACACACATTAATGAACACAAATAGATGCTTAGGCAGCTGCTGCCAGCTTTACACATTCAGTGTCTGATCTGATGGAGCTCTGCTGGAATGCTCCGCTATGTTTAAGTATCTATACATTCTGAACAGCTATGGAGAAAAGGAGTGATCAGAGCAAGCAGGGCTTCCTTGGTACTGTTGTCTAGTTCGTGTACTGCATAAAGGTGCCTGGCCGAGGGGGTGCATGTGTACTGAAGCCCAGTCCCTCCGTCACTCCCCACATTGTATGCACCAGCAGGAGCTGCTTCAGAAGGAGTACTATTTTCTTCTCACAAAGACATTATCCACTTGCCAGCCCAGGGTCCCCAGGGGCTGCATCTGCTTAGAGGATGGCAATTGTGTCTAACCTGCCCACATAGAAGGAGCATTCCTCATTCATTCAAGGCACACACACTTCGCACCTGCTCTCATCGTTGGTTAGGGTTACTCAGAGAAGGCTTCTTGAGACAGAAAGGTTTTGAGACAACGCTGAAGGAAGAAAAGTAGAGCGTTTTCTGAAGAGAAAAACTGGGAATGCACAGACTTATTTATGGAAGGGGCCGGATATGGTAGAGACTCTCAGGGTCTGCCTGTTTTCCCCTCAGACACTGCCATCTCTGGATCTGATGCATCTCTGTGCCTGAGGACTGTTTCCAGAACCACAGAAAGCTGTCTTACCCACCCAAGCTCTGCAGGCTGGAAGTGCTGGGGAACGAACACTTTCTCCAGCAAACAGCCCTCAACTATGCCAGTTTCCTTGTCTCCCTAGTGAGATGATTCTGAGGGGTGTGTTTTATACTTTTAATCAGAATGTGCTCTGGGGTAGTCAGCTTCCTGATGCTGCCTTTACTGGCTTCCCCATGTCATTTCTCCATCTCTCCTGCGGGGGTTCCTGCACCTCCCTTCAAAACCGCCTACACTTCCAACTGGTGGTCCACTTCTGTGGGAACCCACACAAAGACACAGTTTGCCCGGCTAAAACAGAGAGGAGCTGGGATTGAGGGGAAGCTGGATACATGAGTAGGGGGCGATTTGTGAAAGAACTCAAGAGACCACACTGAGAGGTTAGACTTGATTGAGGAGACAGTTCACGTGCTGGATGACATATGAATGATATACTTTTCTTTCAATTTATTATTTTCATATTTGATTTATTAATTCCTAGGTTTCTACAAGCCTTGCATTGTACACTGAGTTCTGGCTAATAAAATCTTAGCTAAGCCAGGCACAGTGGCTCACGCCTGTAATCTCAGCACTTTGGGAGGGCGAGGTGGGCAGATCCCTTGAGGTCAGGAGTTCGAGGTCAGCCTGGCCATCATGGTGAAATCCTGTCTCTACTAAAAATACAAAAGTTAGTCAGGCATGGTGGCATATGCCTGCAATCCCAGCTACTCAGAAAGCTGAGGCACAAGAATCTCTTGAACCCAGGAAGTGGAGGTTTCAGGGAGCTGAGATCGAACCTCTACACTCCAGTCTGGGTGACAGAGCACTTTGTAAAAAAAAAAAAGAAAAGAGAAAAAAGAAAAAATATCTTAGCTGAAGATAGACACTGCAATCTTCTTATCTGTCAGTTGTCAGTAAAAAGAAATTCTAGAGAGAGAAGTATGATTACAGTGTAAGACTGAGATGAAATTCAGAGCTATAAAACCATTCCCAAGATCTTGTTAGAGAAATATGAAGGGGAAAACAATCACAAGACTATAGCCCACATAGAGGATTTTTATTTGTAGCCATCCTGTTCAATTTTTTTACCCTTAAAAAAAAAACAACTTTGTAAAGTAAGCTGAAAAGTCTCCTTAAGCACATTGGGTTTTCAAAATTTTAAGATTATTTCTTATGGTAGGAAACCTCGAATCCCAAAGCACTGCATAATAATTGGTTGTCAAGGGAAACTGCATGACTGTAGCTTGTATCGGTAACTCCTGAATGTATATAAATAACTTACAGCCTTTGTTTTGCAGAAGAGTCTGAAATTCTGTGCATGATTCTTCTCATTTAGACCCAGAATAAAATTAATAATGTCAGTGACTCTGGCAGACTCTTTGTCCTAAGACAACACATTTCTGTGGTGTAAATTAGAAATTTGGCAAATACATTATATTCTCTTTGCTTTGCAGGCTTAGAAACACAGATCAAATCTTCTATTGAAGCATTTCCCTCTGCCACACAAGTTCAGAAACCTAGAATCACCTTTAATATGTGGACTGTCGTCAATCAATGTCACAGAAAATATGGTATTTAAAAAAAACCTAGAATGTCAGTTTGTTAATTCATACTGGAATTCTTTCTGCAGAGGGGTCTGGGCACTCGTATTCTCCAATCAGAGCACCTTTGCCCTGTAGGCAGCTACCCAAGGACCCAGATTGTAATCAGAAGTTTATGTGGCATGCATTCATTCAAAACAAAGGGAATTTGTTGAGTTGAATGGCTAATGGTTTCAAGCCAAATGAAGGCAACACTCCCATTTTATTCCCAGGACCAGAACATTTTATGGATTTCTTTGTCCAGAGTCCTCACCACTATGGATAATATTGGATAGACACTGATAGTGTGTATCCTTGTGAATCTTGGATATTTTTAATACATTGAACTAGTTAAAAGAAATTCTAGAGAGAGAAGTATGATTAAGGTATAAGACTGACATGAAATGGGGTTCTTAACTATGGGTTAATGAACTGGATAACTAGAGATTCTCTTTTTTTAAGAAACAGGTTCTCATTCTCTTTCCAGACTAGAGTGCAGCAACATGATGTTAGCTCACTACAGCCTCAGATTCCTGGGTTCCTGTGATCCTCCTGCCTCAGCCTCCTTAGTAACTAGGACTTCGGGCTCACCATCAAGCCTGGCTAAATTTTTATTCTTTGTAGAGATAGGGTCTTGCTATATTGCCCAGGCTGGTCTTGAACTCCTGGGCTCAAGTGATTCTCCTGTGTTATCTTCCAGTGATTTTCCTGCCTTGGCCTCCCAAAGTGCTGAACCTACAGACATAAGCCACCACGTCCAGCCTGTATAACTAGGATTCTTGAGCACTTAGAAATTAAATGGAAATTTTGTGTCTATGTATATTTTCTCTGGAGAAAATGTATAGCTTTTATCAGACTCTCAGTGTGACTTGTTGTCCAAACAGGATTCAGAACCACTGAAGTCAATACAATCAAGTCCTGCCAGCCTGGGTCTCCACTTCTCCGTAAAATGACTTTTTTAATGCTCCTGCTCTGATTCTTATGTGCTGTTTCAAAGCATTAACTCCTCTAGGGAGCTCTTATTTCCAGGTTTAGGGGGGAAAAGAGAGTTCCTCCTCAACGTAAACATGAAAGGTTTGATAATCAGAGAGAAATCGGAGGATATTCTATACACAGTGATCCGTGTAAGCCCAAAGTGTCCTGTTCATCAAGAGTTTACATGCATTTTTAAAAATTTACCCTGTGTTATCTTGAAAGTTCTAAATTTGATTTCTTTCTTCTCATGGTTAGTGGTCAGAATGAGTAGAGACTAGCATTAAAGCTGGAAAAGCTGGAAAGCATGTGTAAAAATGAATTCGGAATGCATTGGACCAAAGAGGTCCAAAGATGACCAAAGAGGATGAAATGTAAGTTTGATAGTCATGAAATTATCAACAGGAGTGTACTTACATGGATTCAGGCTATAGCAACTAATTGGGTGCTCATAAGTGACTTTAACAGCTTGCTTGACTAGTTACTGAAACCGGGATTCAGTGGTGGTCTAGAGTCAATGAGGTTAAGGTGTCGAAGGTCCAAAATCTCAGGAAGTTGGGAATCTTGGAGTGGACCTAAATGTGCAATTTCTCCAGCCACCCTCATCCATGACCCTGAAAAGTTTCAGGGGATGCTCCATTTATAATGGCACTGAGATATGTGTACCTGATGGGCACCCCAAAAAGCAATGCTAAAGATGGTAGTGGGAGATGCCACCTGAGAACTGGTAATAGGTTGCAGGGATGGAAAGGCTATTAGAATGCTTTGACCTTCAAAGATGAGTGGTAGCAACTCATGGATGGTAGGGTTCTTGGAAATGAACAGATGGACAGTCTACTAAGGTATGGCTTTATCTATATAATTGAAAAATAGAAACCTGATTCAAGTCACTACAGTGGGAACTTACTGCCTCATACCCAATTATTAAACCTAAGACTGTTTGCAAGCCTGTAGCTCATTGATTGAGAGAAAGGCTCTGTCCCTTTAAGGAAAGACCTTGCAATGTGGTAGTGAGTATATATTCCAAACAAACTTTCCTCCAAGCCTCCCCTGGAAAGGCCTGCAGCCACTTACTAAAATGACTGTGCACTGGGAGAGAAAACACCCAACCTGTCTGGAAGCTATTATACACTGGTTCTGAGTGTGTACTAATCATTGGTGGTACAAAATGCCAATCTGGTCTTCTGGTCAGAACAAGGGCTTATGGAGGCCATGTGATAAATGGAGTCTTGACCTTAGTCCATCACTGGACAGTGTGTCCGATGTATCTAGTTCTTTCCCTTGTTCCTACATATATAGTTAAAATAAACATACTTAGTAATTGACTGAACCCCTTCCATTGGTTGCAGGATTCATTGTTTATTGCCTCTTCTTGACCCACTCCTATGGCCTCTATGGCTTCATGACATGGATGGCCTGGAGAAGAGATATGTAGATGGGCCTCTTGGAATGGGCATAGAGTATGAAGGCAATCGCGTCCCAAAAAAATGCCCAGCAGGGGTCATGCACCGCAGGCGAGCCACTCAGTGATCAGGTGGACAAGATGACTAGACGGCTGGTTGCGTAGACGTCAGCTGGCCTCCCTCCCCAGCCCCTCCAGTTGTCGCTCAATGGAGCAGGTACAAAGTGTCAAGATGGAAGACATGGAAGATGCGCACGAGCTTAACAATGTCTTTATCTTTCACCACGAGTGAGTGCCCAACTGCCAACTGCAGAGGCCAAGAACGAGACCCCAGTATGCCACTATTCTCCAGAGAAACTAGCCAGGAATCTGGTAGTAACTGAACACTCTGGAAACACATCTATTCCCATGGGAAAGTGCTTTCATGGGAATAGATATGTTTCCAGAGTTTTCTTCCTTGTTCCTAATGCTTCTACCAGACCGTGTCTTTTTTTTTTTTTTTGAGACAGGGTTTGCGGCCGGAAAGGCGGCCGCCCCCTCGCCCGTCACGCAACGCACGTTCGTGGGGAACCTGGCGCTAAACCATTCGTAGACGACCTGCTTCTGGGTCGGGGTTTCGTACGTAGCAGAGCAGCTCCCTCGCTGCGATCTATTGAAAGTCAGCCCTCGATGCAAGGGTTTGTAAAAACAAAAAGACAAAGAAAAAAATAAAAATAAAAAATAAAAAAATAAAAAAAATAAAAAGAGACAGGGTTTTGCTCTATCACCTACGCTATGAAATGTTTGTAATCATAGCTCACTGTAGCTTCCAATATGAGCTCTCCTAGACTCAAGGTATTCTCCCACCTCAGCCTTCAGAGTAGCTGGGACTACAGGCACATGTCACAATGGCTGGCTAACTTTAAATATTTTTGTAGAGACAGGATCTTGCTATGTTCAAATCCTTTCTTTTCATGCTTAGTGGTCAGAATGAGTAGAGACTAGCATTAAAGTTGGAAAAGCTGGAAAGCATGTGTGGATAGCCTCAAGTAATCCTCCTGTTTAGGCCTCCCACAGTCCTGGGATTACAGGCAGGAGCCACTGTAGCCAGCCAAGAACGTCATCTTTACTACCGTGGTATCCCATACATCTGACCAAGAGGCTACTTTTATAGTGTAAGAGGTGTGGCAACAGGCTCATACCACGTGATTTATGTTACCGTTAGGATATGTTATCACCCAGAAACAGCTGGTTTGAAAGAATCACCTGTGAAGGTCATGGTTACTGAAAGAATGACCTGCTGAAGGTCAGTTATGGCACCAGCAGAAGTACAGCACCCTAACAAATGGAGGAGCAGTACATTCTTTATATCAGCAACCAATATATGAGATTGTTTTCTCCACAGCAGAGACACATGAGGTGTGGCTTTATCTACACAATTGAAAAATAGGAAGGAGGAAGGCGGAGTATAGTGGCCCCTCTCTTGAACACATCTAATAATCCAGTTAAAGAATATTTGCTTCTTGTCCTCACTGTCTTATTCCTGGCAGGTTTAGAAGCCTTAGTTCCTAAGGGAGAAAATGCTTCCAATAGGGAACATGGTTGCAGACTCATTACGTTGGAAGGTAAGACCACTCAGTCACCATTTTGTTTTCCTCATGCCACGGGACCAATAGGTAGAGACATGGGTTGCTCTACTGGCTGGGATAACTAATCCTAATTACTAAGGGAATCACTGGATGTTTTAGGACAACATAGTTCATAGAAGCATTAAGGAGAAACTCTAATTTTGGGTAATCTTCAGCATATCAATTATTTTATTTTATTTTAAACAATTTTTTTGTGGAGACTGGGTCTTGTCATCTTGCCCAGGCTGGTCTCAAACTCCTGGCCTCAAGCTATCCTCCTGCCTCAGCCTCCCAAAGTGCTACGATTACAGGGATGAACCACCATACCTGGCCCAGTTATTTTAAGTATGACTTGACAGTCTAGGGACATGTGTTTTAACATGACATGTGCAGAGGTGGGAATTCTTTTCTAACCTTTGGACTGGGGAAGGACCATGAAAAGTCAGTCTAGCCTAGGGATAAAAACAGAAAACTCAATCTTTTTTTTTTCTTTTTTCTTTTTTTTTTTTTTTTGAGACAGGGTCTCACTCTGTTGCCAGGTGCCAGGCTGGAGCGCAATGGTGTGATCGTGGCTCACTGCAACCTCCACCTCCCAGGGTCAAGCATTCTCCTGCCTCAGCCTCCCGAGTAGCTGGGACTACAGGAGAGTGCCACCATGCCCAGCTAATTTTTGTATGTTTAGTAGAGATGGGGTTTCACCATGTTGGCCAGGATGGCCTCGATCTCTTGATGACCTCATGATCCACCCACCTTGGCCTCCCAAAGCGCTGGGATTACAGGCGTGAGTCACTGTGCCCAGCCAACTCAATCTTTTTAGGGGTTACATGGGCAAGATATCGGGGGAGTGGAGAGGCTCAGTTTATGATCACTCTCTGAAGACAAAGACTTCTGAAACAGAAGGAGTTCAAAAGTAGAGTCAGAGCTGGGCTTGGCGGCTTGTGCCTCTAATTCCAATAACTGAAGAGGCTGAAAAAGGGGGCATTGCTTGAGGCCTGGAGATTGAGGCCAACTTGGGCAACACAGCAAAACCACACCTCTCTTTAAAAAAAAAAATCCAGCCGCTTAGCCAGGCATGGTGGTGTGTGCCTGTAGTTCCAGCTATTCAGAAGTCTGAGGTGGGAGGATTGCTTGAGCCCAGGAGTTCAAGGCTACAATGAGCCATGATTGGACCACTGCACTCCAGTCTGGGTGACAGAGCAAGACCCCAACTCTAAAAATAACAAAATAAAAATTTAAAAATGGATCAGATCGGGAAAAACTCAAAGACAGCAAAGAGGCTTACTACAAATACTCACTCTCATCCTGCTGGTCCTGTCTACCACTCTCATGTTCTGTGGTGCTCCAGATTCTGGCAGAATTAGGTCAGACTGTGGTGGAATATAGTACCACAGACTTAAAGATGGTAATAACACTCCATTGTTTAATAAAAAATAGCTCCATGCTGGAAGAAGTGGAAAACACTCACCAATGGGAAATTTTCTGTTGGACCTTTCCTAAGATGGAAGGTGTCCAGCATGCAGATGTAAATACAAGTCAGGAGTTCTGGACCCTAGACTGGTGGTTGATGGTCATTAGCACTGAAACACTGCACCAACAACGCAGCTAGTGCTCAGGCCTCACTTTCATGGTCTTATGTGAAGTCCTTGTTCAACTACTAGACGACATCAATTTTAGACACGACAGATTACTTTTTGACTCCAGTTTGGTGGCTAATAGTACAGGTAGTATTTACTATCCCTGGACCCTCATCCTACTGACAACTACTCCTTCATATTTTATAAAACAAGAAGATGGCCAGGCACGGTGGCTCATGCCTATAATCCCCACACTTTGGGAGGCCAAGGCGGGTGGATCACCTGATGTCAAGAGTCTGAGACCAGCCTGACCAACATGGTTAAACCGTGTCTCTACTAAAAATACAAAAATTCCCTGGGCATGGTGGCAGACGCCTGTAATCCCAGCTACTCAGGAGGCTGAGGCAGGAGAATCTCCTGAACCTGGGATGCCGAGGTTGCAGTGAGCCAAGATCACACCACTGCACTCCAGCCTGGTGACAGAGTGAGGCTCCATCTCAAAAACCAAAAACAAACAAACAAACAAACAAACAAACAAAAAAAACCCCAAGAAGACCCTGGAGTGGAGATACAACTAGAGCCTGTTAGAGGTGGTAGATTACAAATAAGCATCAAACATTTTCAGCCAGGCATGGCTCACACCTGTAATCCCAGCACTTTGAGAGGCCAAAGAGGTTGAGGCTGCAGTGAACTGAGATCACACCACTGCGCTCCAGCCTGGGCAACAGAGCATGACCCTGTCTTAAATTAAAAAAAGAAAAAAATTGAGAGAGAAACTGAAAACAAATAAAAAGTTTAAAACTGAATGTGAAAGGGCAGCGGGGAAACAAACAAACAATACCAAAATAAACAGTTCAACGACTTCCACAGAACAGCTCCAGTGGCCCGTACTGGGTGTACGGCACCGGGATTATTAGCAGGATTGCAAGCGAATTACTTCAAGTTTTACATAACCTTCAGTTTATTTTTTATTTTTAGATATTCATTCTTTTTGAGACAGAGTTTCGCTCTTGTTGCCTGGGCTGGAGTGCAGTGAAGCAATCTCGGCTCGCTGCAAACTCTGTCCATGGGTTCAAGCGATTCTCCTGCCTCAGCCTCCCGAGTAGCTGGGATTACAGGCATGAGCCACTACACCTAGCTAACTTTTGTATTTTTAGTAGAAACAGGGTTTCTTCATGTTGGCCAGGCTGGTCTTGAGCTCCTAACCTCAGGTAATCCACCTGCCTCGGCCTCCCAAAGTGTTGGGATTACAGGCGTGAGCCACTGTGCCCAGCCATAACTTTTGGTTTAAAGCTTTCTATTATTATTTGACAGGAGCTCTCCAACGTCTCACTGCAGGACAGTGTTACATCATTTATAGAAGCTGTTGCACCAAGTTTCATTACTGTGGGAGTGGGAATGCAATTTTGGGCAATTTTCCTCACATTTTTTCTCAACAAATAGCTACTCATACACTGTATTTTAATGGAAAGGCTTAGTCCTTGTCATCAGGGCCTTCTTAGGAGTTTCCATTAAAGATATGCTTTTGGCCCATGTGAAGTTGAAGTGCTGATTCCAGGCTATAAGGTGTTTCCGAATGTCACCCTTAAAAACAATGACAATATTAACTTTGAAAAAATAAAGCCAGTAATTTCTACTGCTTCTCAGTTCAAGTGGATCTGGGTCTGCTGATGTCCCAGAATAGAGAGCAGAGCCCAGGCACAGAGACATGAGGCAATTTGCAGTCCAGTGAAGCTCCCAACCTCCCTGCTGGGCAGAAAGGCCAGAAGGATCTGCTGTGCACCAGGCAGAATGAGTTATGGAAGCTGCGCCTATGTTGGGGGACACATCAGAGGGTCAGGAGAGTGGGGAGACCTGGTTCCAGGCAGAAGGCTGTGGCTGCTGCAGGAATTGGGGCAAGAGATGAGGGTGCCTGAACTGAGCAGGTAGCCACAGTGATGGAAGCTGGGCAGGCTAAGAGGGGTGGTCAGAAAACAGATTGGGGGCCAGGCGCCATGGCTCATGCCTATAATACCAGCACTTTGGGAAGCCGAGGCGAGCAGATCATGAGGTCAAGAGATTGACACCAGCCTGGCCAAAATGGTGAAACCCTGTCTCTACTAAAAATACAAGAATTAGCTGGGTGTGGTAGTATGTGCCTGTAGTCCCAGTTACTAAGGAGGCTGAATCAGGAGAATCGCTTGAACCCAGAAGGCAGAGGTTTCGGTGAGCCAAGATCACACCACTGAGCTCCAGCCTGGTGACAGAGTAAGACTCTGTCTCCAAAAAAAAAAAAAAAAAAAAAAAAAAAAAAAAAAAAAAAAAAACGGAAACAGATTGGTGAGCCTTGAGATTTCAAACGTGGAGTAATTTTAGGTTCTGATTAGATTCTCAAATATTTCCATGGAAGTTTGTTCTGAAATTTCTCTGGAAAATAGAGAAGCATTCCATACACAGAAAAACAAAAACTTAAAGAATGATTCCAGGGAATTTCTAGCTTTCGAAAGGAGCTTTTGTAAGCTTTTAAAATTTCTATCAGGCCTTACTAGAATAGGATGGTCAGGTAAATAGACCCGCAGAGGAAAGATGCCACCTAACGTCTGGATCAAATGATTCCCACTAGTTCCTAGTAACTTCATCAAGAATCAGAACACCAGTCAACCTGTGAGTAGAATACATATTTTGCAAAGTCATATTTTTGCTATTTTTTATTTTTTTCTTTGCTTTTTTTTTTTTTTTTTTGCAAAGTCATATTGGATGGAGAATGTCGCAAAAAAATAGCGTTTCCAGAGCCAGAGGTACTTTGAGGGCAGTGGAGAAAGACAAGCACAGAGCGGTTCCCCTGACAGCCAGAGGACCGCCAGGCCCAGGTAGGAAAGGTCTCTCTCACGTAGGGAGCAGCACCTGGGGTGCCAAGGTCGCTCTGAGTTGAGAACTTGCAGCCTTACGCACAAAGGCCTGCAGGTGGAGGAACTGAGTGTTCATCAAGCTTGCCAGCTGCAGCAGTCTGAGACTTTCTTGGGTTGGAATTTCCAATCAAGAGGAAAGGAACTAAAAGATAATATCCTTGGAATCTTTGGAGTGTCACAGGAATTCCCAATGGTGAGAGTGGATTTCAAATGAGAATCTAGAAGAGTGAGCCCAAAAGCCCCTCTGTCTGGTTTGTTTTTAATTTATTATTATTATTATTATTATTATTATTATTATTGTAGAGATAGGGTCTCGCTATGTTGCCCAGGCTGGCCTTGAACTCCTGACCTCAAGTAATTCCCCTGCCGTGGCTTCCCAAAGTGCTGGGATTACAGGTGTGAGCCTCCAGGCCAGGCCTGGTTTATTGACAGAAGGGCAGAGCTGCAAAGGTCTCATATGTCCATGTTCTGAGATATTTCTTCCCTTCCCAGGCACAAGAGAGGGCCCTGTGCTCTTGGTTCTCCTGCCTGATCTCCTGGTCTTGCTGCTTCCCACTAAGTGGGGCCCTTACTCTGCTTTCTGACTGCACATTTTCCACAGTGTAGAGCAGATATTAAAGGAAGGGTAGGGATCTGGCTGCTTCTCAAGTTTGTTACAGCAAATACTGGGAAGCATAAGTGGAATCTTTTCCTTGGTTCACAGTTACTGCTTTTTTTCTGGATGGAAATCCAAAGGATCTCCTAATTGAACTCTAAGATTATGTGACCTATTCTGAGATGTTTTTGTTTTGTCACCCAGGCTGGAGAGCAGTGGCACAAACATGGCTTACTGCATCCTTGACCTCCTGGGCTCAGGTGATCCTCTTGCCTCAGCCTCTTGAGTAGCTGGGACTATAGGTGTGCACCAATATGCCCGGATAATTTTTTAATTTTTTTTTTTTTTTTTTAAGAAATAGGGTCTCTATGCTGTCCAAGCTTGTCTCGACCTCCTGGGCTCAAGCAATCCTCCTGCCTTGGCCTCCCAAAGTGCTGGGATTACAGGTGTGAGCCACCGCACCAGGCCTACTTTGAGAATTTCTAGCTAACATGACATATATTCTGTGTTTAAGTCCTTCAGTGTGATTAATAGCCATGTACACTATCAGCAGTAGTTTAAATATATGTGTTGTGATCATAAAAATAGCAAGTCGAAGAAATAAATGATCTGTAATAGTGTTTCCCTTCCTTGACGTGAGAGAATTCCACAGGCTGTGCCAGCTCCTGACTAGGATTGTCCTCAGACTTAACCTGATCCATGAACTGGACACAATAGTGATAGTTCATGTGACAGGTTTTTCACAACTTTTCTTGATGCAGTGAATGCCCAGGTTAGACTGCCTAGAACAAATTACCTTGACCTTGGCACTATGGCATTTTGGACTAGATAATTCTTTTTTTTCCTTTTTGTAGAGAACAGGGTCTCGCTATAGTGCTCAGGCAGGTCTCGAACTCCTAAGCTCCAGCTATCCTCCTGCCACTGCCTCCCTAATAGCTGGGATTCCCTGTGTCCGGCGGGACTGGATAATTCTTTACTGGGGGGCTTTCATGTGCGTGGTAGGATATTTGGCAGCGTCCCTGGTCTAGCCCCACTAGATTCCAATAGCGTCCCTCATTCCAAGTTGTGACAATAAAAAATATCTCCAGACACTGCCAAATGTCCCCTTTCTGGCAAAATCACCCCGACTTGAGAACCACTATCTTAGACAAATCCATCTTCCTTCCCCCCTGGATATATAATTGATCACAAAGGCTGATGAATCCACATTCTTGAATTATCTCTCAAGTCCATTTCCTCTTTTCTGTCTCCAGTGTTCCTGGTTTTCCAAGGAAATGCACAGGGCTGTTTTTAAGGTTTGGATGGAGTCAGGAAGAGTAACCCCCTAGAGCAGAGTATTAGCCAGGGCTGGGATTGCAGGAGCTCAATGTGGCCACGGGGTGGTGTCCGTACAGCACCAAATCTGGAACCTACAGGTGCGCTCATAGCCAGGACCTTGCATTGCCCTAGAAGCAGCTGGACATGACTCCACCCAGGCTAAGTCAGTAACATTTGGCACCATGCATCTACAGAGTGCCTACTGTGTGCTGGGCACTCCAGAAGGTGTTTTACCCATAATCATAAGAAGCATAGCTAACCACCATTGAGCATTTCCTCCAAGCTAGACACTGGGTTCTGTGCATTGCGTGGACTATATTCTTGAATTCTCACAACAATTCTAAGAAATGGATATATTAATTTATTTATTATCTCATTTCACAGATAAGAAAACAGGTAGAGAGATGTTAAGAAACTGGAAAAAAAAACCATTTAATTCTTTCAAAAATGCTCAACATATTCATTTAACTATTGGAATCTACTGTGTGTCACATACTCTTGCAGATGCGAGGTGGTATTTTTAATCCCCTATTCTATGAGAGAAAGCAGATCTCAGAATGTAAGAGTTTTAGTCCAGGTTTGTACAGCTTGCTGAGTCAATAATTTAACTCAGGGCAATGTGTCTGATTCCAGCACCTCCCTTTGCATCCATATTAGAACACAGTGAGAGGGTTCCCCAAGCCATGCCTCCTGATGGCCTGTCTCTAGCTGGTCGGCTCCATAGTGGGACCCTGGCATGCATCTATGTGTGTCAGACAAGGCTCTGGGCACCCAAAGATGAACCAGACAGACCTAGAGCTTGCTTTCAGGGAGCCCACAGGAAGGCGGTGCTCATGGAAGACAGCTGTTCAACCAACTAATTCCAGAAATTGTTATGCACAATTGTGCTGACTGCTAGAAAGGAAAAGCACAGGACAGGAAGTTGTGAAACTGTTTCAGGGAAGCCAGCCTTGTGTAGGAAGCCAGGGCGAACTTCATGGGGAAGGGGAATTTGAGCTGAGCGTTCAAGGTTGAATACCAGCTGATTGAGCAATGAGTCATGGAGGAACTGTCTACACGAGGAATAAGGCTTCAAGGCTGGGAAAGAACTTAGCCCTAATGGTCAGAAGGGTGAAGGGAAGTGAGCAAGGGATAAATAATAAAAATCCCAATTCATAGAGGTAAGTGCAACTGATGTTTCCACGTGTCTTATTCTAACCAATTCTGGTAAGAGTATGCGCTCTGGAGCCAGACAGTCTGGGTTTGAATCCTTGCTCCACCATATATTTGTTATATGGCATTGGGCAAATTCTACCTTCTCTGTGCCTCTAATTTCATCATCAGTAAAATGGGAGTGAAATTGCCCCTATCCTTTCAGGCTACTGTGAGAATTAAATGAGTTAATACACGTAAAGCACTTAGCAAAGCACCTGACACATGGTAAGCAGTATTTTTTATTACTGCTGTTATGCAGTTTGATACATACAAGTTTACATTCTACTCTCTTCATTTTACAAGAAAGCATCTCCCCATGTGGTTAAAAAACTTCTTTGTAAAGGCACAGTGTGTGTGAGCACATATGTTTGTAAGAGCACGGGGGAAAGCTAAATGCCTCTCAGTGTGGTAACGTGTTACTTCAAAGAGAAGAGGGTGGGAGGACTTTATCCACGTTTTCTTTATGCAAGTCTTTATTGCTCCTCTGGTAACAACAGCAAAAAAGAACAAAACCACCTAAAGAACAGAATAGAGAGCACAGAAACAGACCCACACATATATTTATGTGTGGGATTCATGACAAAGTCTCTATCCAATTTATCAGAGTTATTTTAAATACGTGGGTTGATGGGATAACTAACTTGAAAAATTGAACCTTGACTCCTTCCTCACAACTACCATATATTAATTTAGAATGGATCGTAGACTTAAATGTGGAAGCTAAAATAAAGCAATGAAGCTTCTAGAAGAATATAGGTAGAAAAGAGTTCCTAGACAGAACATAAGATTGATAAACTGGATTTTACCAACATTAAGAACATCTGTTCACCAAAAGACACCATTAAGAGAGCAAAAAGGGGCTGGGCGTGGTGGCTCATGCCTGTAATCCCAGCACTTTGGGAGGCTGAGGCAGCTGGATCATCTGAGGTCAGGAGTTTGAGACCAGCCTGGCCAACATGGTGATAACCTGTCTCTATTAAAAATGCAGAAATTAGCCAGGCGTGGTGGTGCGTGCCTGTAATCCCAGCTACTCGAGAGGCTGAGGTGAGAAAATTACTTGAAACAAGGAGGCGGAGATTGCAATGAGCTGAGATCGTACTACTGCCCTCTAACCTGGGCAACAGAACGAGAGTTTGTTTCAAAAAAAAGCAAAAAGGCAACTCACAGACTGGGAGCAAATATTTGCAGCACATATATCTGACAAAGGAATCATACTAGAACAGTTAAATAATATATATGAAATATATATGATATTCATAACATCAGTAGGAATATATGTAAATATGTAAAAAATTAAACAGCAATGAGAATAGTGAACTACTAACATGATGCATTAAAAACATGGATGAATCTCAAAGACAATGTTTAATGAAAGAAGCCAGACACACAAAAAGTGTATATATATATTTATGTATGTATGCATTATATTCTTTTTGGGAGATGGAGTTTTGCTCTTGTTGCCCATGCTGGAGTGCAATGGTGTGATCTTGGCTCACCATAACCTCTGCCTCCCAGGTTCAAGCGATTCTCCTGCCTCAGCTTCCCAAATAGCTGGGATTACAGGCATGCACCACCATGCCTGGCTAATATTTTGTATGTTTAGTAGAGACAGGGTTTCTCCATGTTGGTGAGGCTGGTCTCGAACTCTTGACCTCAGGTGATCTGCCTGCCTCGGCCTCCCAAAGTGTTGGGATTACAGGTGTGAGCCACCACACCCAGCCCCAAAAAGTATATATTATGTGATTCCATTTACGTAACATTTTAAAACAGAATAAACTAATGTATGGTGGTAGAGATCAGAATAGCAGTTACTGTTCGAGTGGGCACTGATTGGAAGGAGGCATGAGGATGTCTTTTAGGGTGTCAGAAATGTTCTGTTTTTTGGGGGGTGGTGCGGTGGGAGACAGAGTTTCACCCTTGTCACTCAAGCTGGAATGCAATGGTACAATCTTGGCTCACTGCAACCTCCACCTCCTGGGTTCAAGTGGTTCTCCTGCCTCAGTCTCCTGAGTAGCTGGGACTACAGTCGCATACCATCATGCCTGGATAATTTTTGTATTTGTAGTAGAAATGGGGTTTCACCATGCTGGCCATGCTGGTCTCAAACTCCTGACCTCAAATCCACCTGCCTCAGCCTCCCAAAGTGCTGGGATTATAGGCGTGAGCCACCACACCTTGCCAATGTTCTGTATCTTGATCTGGGTGATAGAGCCACAGGTGTACACATAAGTAAAAAGTTATTAAACTTAGGATTTCTGCACTTTGCTGATGTAAGTTGTATTTCAATAAAAAGCATTTTTAAAGTCATAGAAATAAAATTCAAAGGCAAATAACTAATTTACAGTAAATAATAACCACACAAAGAAACAAGGTATCATGAGCAAGGACTAGCAGAAATGAAAACAAAGAAATTCAGAATAAAAAATCCAGTAATGGAGTTATCAGAGTTTCTATAATAACATGCTCCATAAGTTTAAAAAATGACAGAAATGCTTGAGAAGCATGTGTAGGAAATAAGAAACTATAAAGAATTGCAAAGCAGACTTGAAAAAGAGAAAAACAGACTTTCTAGACATAGAGTCATAAAATAATTATAATTGAAAACTGAGTATATGGAACTCCCTTTTCCCTGAAGATGAAATAGGTATACTTTATTCTTCCTGCCAACTACAACTGAAGTTCCTGTACATTACATGTAAAATAAACATAAGACTTTGGAAGATGTGCAGAAGAAGGCAGACCAGATAGGGACTTTGGGACTGAAGGAGTGACACAGTAATGAATTCTCTATATTTTGTTCCTGCTTCATATATCCCAGACTTGGAAGTGAAGAAGCAAGCAATTTGCAAATGCCAACCTGCACAGACAAGAAAAGGGCCAACCAAGACTTGCTCTTTCCAGCCAGAAGACCAGGAAAGGACAGCGCAGAAAGACAGAAAACTTCTAAACAGTAACTGCTATACTCTGGCCAAACACTAAGGAAAAACTGTGATTCCCCCACCACCCACGTCCGCAAAGGCCAAGTGGGGAGAGTGTAGCTTTACACTACACGAAACTGATGAAACACCCTCACCCCTGCGGGTGTGTGCCTGTAATCCCAGCTACTCGGGAGGCTGAGGTGAGAGAATGGCTTGAATCCAGGAGGCGGAGGTTGCAGTGAGCCGAGATTGTACCATTGCACTCTAGCCTGGGTGACAGAGCGAGTCTGTTTAAAAAAAAAATGCAAAAAGGTGGGTCGGGTATGGTGGCTCGCCCCTTTAATCTCAGCACTTTGGGAGGCCAAGGTGGGAGGATCACGAGGTCAGGAGATTGAGAGTATCCTGGCCAACATGGTGAAACCTCGTCTCTACTAAAAATACAAAAAATTAGCTGGGCATGGTGGCGCGTGCCTGTAGTGCTACTCAGAAGGATGAGGCAGGAGAATTGCTTGAACCCAAGAGGCGGAGATTGCAGTGAGCCGAGATGTCACCACTGCACTATAACCTGGGCGAGAGTGTGAGACTCTGTCTCAAAAAAAAAAAAAAAAAAAAAGCAAAAAGGCAAATGCATAGAATGGGAACAAATATTTGCAGTACATATATCTGACAAAGGAATCATACTAGAGTAGCTAAATAATACATATGAAATATCATATATGATATTCATAACATCAGTAGAAATATATGTAAATATGTCATATGCGTGAAAAATTAAACAGCAGTGAGAATAGTGAACTACTAACATGATACGTGAAAAACATGGATGAATCTCAAACATATCAAGGTAATGTCAGAGAAGCCTGAGTAGGGAGCTGGGACTCTCATTTCTGCTAGATGATAGCAAGGTTCCCTCCCCATTGCAGTGTCAGTGAGGACCACATGGGGAGTCATACCTCGCAGTAATGAGGAGCTCTCCTCCTTATGTGTCAAGGGAGGTTGGGTGGTGAACTTATACTTCTACCCCTGCCTGGTAATAATGAGGTGGTGCCACCCTGTCATCCCCTGCTGGAGTGGTTATTTAAAAAAAATCTAAAATAGATAATTTAAATATGATTCAGAGTCTTATAACATCATACCTAAAATGTACAGGTTTAATAGAAAAGCACTTGTTGTACTATGTGAGACTGCTCAGGCAGCCATAACAAAATATTATAGACTGGATGTTTATTTCTCAGAGTTCCAAAGGCTGAAAAGTCTCCAGATCAAGGTGCCAGCCCATTCAGTTCCTGGTGAGAGCTGTCTTCCTGGCTTGCAGATGACCGCCTTCTCACTGGGTCCTTATGTGGCCTTTCCTCTCTGCTCACAAGAGGAGACAGAGAGCAAGTTCTCTGGTGTCTCTTGTTATAAGGGCACTAATCCCATCAGACAAAGGGCCCATCCTCATGACTACGTCTAACCCTAATTATCACTCAAAGGCCCCATTTTAAAATATCATCACTTTGGGGTTAGGGGTTTAACATATTAATTTGTAGGACTCAAATGTTTAGTCCATAACACAAACCAAAAACCAGAAAGATCCTAAACTGAATCAAAATGGACAATGCATAGATGCCACCAGCAAGATGACAGAAATGCCAAAATTATCTGATAAGGAATATAAGCTAATGGGCAATTATGAACACATTTGAAACAAATGAAAAAATGGACTAAGCAAAAAGATAAAAGATCTGGGGAAGGAGCAAATGGATATTTTAAAATGGAACAGTACAATGACAAATAAAAACACTCAGTGGATAGACTCAGCAGCAGAATAGAGGGGACAGAGAAAAAAAACTGAACTGGAAAATAGAACATCAGAAATTGCCCAATCTTAACAACAATGAGAAAATAGATGGAAAAAAACATTAACATGGTCTTAGAGACCTGTGAGACCCTAGCAAACGATGGAACATTCATGTCATGCAGCCCCAGGAGAGGAGAAAGAGAGTGAGGCTAAAATGGTATTGAAGACATACTAGCTGAAAATTCCCTGAATTTGGCAAGAGACATAAGTCTACAGAGTTAAAAAGCTGAGAAAAACCCACACAGGATAAATCTAAAGAAATCTACATCATGGCACATTAAAGCCAAATTTCTGAAAACTGAAGGCAAAGAAAAAAATCTTACAAGGTGCTGTGGCTCATGCCTGTAATCTCAGCACTTAGGGAGGCCAAAGTGGGAGGATGCCTGGAGACCAAGAGTTTGAGACCAGCCTGGGCAGCATAGCCATACTTTGTCTCAATTAAAAAATTATATATATGTGTGTGTGTGTGTGTGTGTTGCATGTGCATGTGTGTGTATAGTGTGTGTGTGTGTGTGTGTGTGTGTGTGTGTGTATGAATAAAAAAAGGAAAAACAATCTTGAAAGCAGCAAGGGAGAAATCACATCTTGTATATAAGAAAAAATAATTCAAATGCCTGCCAATTTCTCATCAGAAACAATGGAGGCCAGAGGAAAATGGCACAACCTTTTTTAAGTGCTGAAAGAAAAGAACTGTCTGCCCAGAATCTTATATCCAGTGAAAATATCATTCAGGAATGAAGCATAAATCAAGATATTTATGAACAAAGGAAAATCAAGGAAGCAAAAGAGAATTTGTTTCTCATACACCACTAAAAGAACAATTTAAAACAAATTCTCTAAACACAAAGGAAACAATAAAAGAGGGAATCTTATAATATCAAAATGGAAGAATAAATGTGCTATGGGAAAATCTGTGTAAATAAATACAAACATTTATTCTCCTTTGGAATTTTCTAAATTGTGTTAGATAGTTGCAGCAAAAATTGTTAACACTGCCTGGTATGGTCCTAAATGCATAGAAAGGAAATATTTAAGACAATTGTATCATAAATGAGAAATAAAATGAATTTAAAGGGAACTAAGATTTCCAATTTTACTCAAACTGGTAAAATGATAACTTAGGAGGCTGTGATAATGTACATATGTATACTATCTACAGCAATCACTTAAAAATCCATACCAAGACACACACTAAAAAACACTACAGATAAATGAAAACAGAGGTCTAAAAAATGTTCAAGTAACCCATAGGAAGGCAGGAAAAACAAAACAGAGAGGAAAAAACTAGAAAACAAGAAACAAAGTAGCAGAATGAAGCCTTAACATACCAATAAATGCATTAAATGTAAATGATTTAACTTACAAATCACCACTAAAGAACTTATTCATGTAACTACCTACCACCTGTTCCCCCAAAACCTATGGAAATAAAAAATTAAAAATAAATAAGTACCTTTCACCAAGAATACAAATGATTTAAATACAGCAATTAAAATACAGAAGTTGGCAGACTACATTAGGAAACATGACCTAACTATATGTTACCTACAAAAACTTCAAATATAACAATATAGGCAGGTTGCAAATGAAAGGATGGGAAAAAGAGATAACATGAAAACACTCATCAAAAGAAAGTAGGAATAACTACTAATATCAGATAAAGAAGACTTCAGAGCAAAGAAAATTACTAAAGACTGAGAGGAACAGGGTACCCTGCAACATGGCTGAACAGTGTTTTTCAACACTCTCAAGATAATGAAAAAAAAAAAAAAAAAAAAAAAAAAAAGACAGTCTGAGAAACTGCCACAGCAAGAGGAGCTGCAGAAGCTACGACAACTAAATGTATTGTGATGTTCTGGGTGGGATTCTGAAATAGAAAAAGGTCATAGGTAGGTCAGGCACGGTGCCTGTAATCCCAGTACTTAGGGAGGCTGAGGTGAGCAGATCACAAGGTCCGGAAATTGAGACCATCCTGGCCAACAGGGTGAAACCTCGTCTCTTCTAAAAATATAAAAAAATTAGCTGGGCACAGTGTTGCATGCCTGTAGTCCCAACTACTTGGGAGGCTGAGGCAAAAGAATTTCTTGAACCCAGGAGGCAGAGATTGCAGTGAGCCAAGATTGCGCCACTGCACTATAGCCTGGGCGACAGTACGAGACTCCATCCCCTCCAAAAAAAAAAAGAAAAGAAAAAGGTCATCAGGTAAAAATTAGGGAAATCTGAATTAACTGTGGACTTTACTTCACAATCATGTATCAATATTAGTTCATTAATTGTGGCAAATGTATCATACTAACAAAGATGTTCATAATAAGACAACTTTTGCAGAGGATGTGTGGGAACTCTCTGTACTATTTGCTCAATTTTTCTGTAAATCAAAGACTGTTATTTAAAAAAAAAGTATTTGGCTGGGCACAGGGGCTCACACTTGTAATACCAGCACTTTGGGAGGCCAAGGGGGCAGATCACTCTAGTCCAGGAGCTCAAGACCAACCTGGCCAATTTGGCGAAACCGTATCTCTACTAAAAATACAAAAAGTTAGCCAGGCATGGTAGCTCATGCCTGTGATCCCAACTACTTGGGAGACTAAGGCACAAGAATCACTTGAACCCAGGAGACAGAGGTTTCAGTGAGTTGAGATCAAGCCACTGCACTCCAGCCTGGGTAACAGAGCAAGATTCTGCCAATAAATAAATGAATAATAAATAAGTATTTTTTTTTTTAGAAAAGTGATCTCTTATATATTAAGAAAAATGGTGCCCAATATTAAAGTAATCAAAGCAGAAAGTGCTGAATTATTGCCACTTGCTTATTAAGCTTAATGTTCACATGCCTGCCACTAAAGCAATTGTGGTCTTAGGTATTTTCTAGGATTCAGGTACTAGAATGCTATAGCAGCAAAATCCTGGAAATAAACAAATGCCCACCAACAGGAGAATGGAGGAATATGCCATTGTGATGTTTAATGTTACGTATCCTCTTGACTGGGCCATGGGGTGCCAGGATATTAATACCCAAATATTATTTTGAGCATTTCTGTAAGAGTGTTTCTGGATGAGATTAGCATTCAAATCAGTAGACTGAGTAAAGCAGACTGCCATCCCTAATGTGGGTGGGTCTCAAACACAAAGGCTGATTCTCCCTCATGTCAGAGAGAATTCTTTCCTGCCTGGCTGCCTTTCAGCTGAGATATAAGGCTTTCCATGCATTTGAGCTTAAAATGAAACATCAGCCCTTCCTAGGTCTTGAGCCTGCCAGCTCAGACAGGAACTACACCATCAATGCTTCTGGTTCTCTGGCCATTGGACTCAGACGCTAAACTATGGCTCTCCTGGGTCTCCAGCTGGCCAACTCATTCGGCAAATCTTGGGACTTTCCCACCAACATAGTCACATGACCCAATTTCCTTATAATCTATCTATTTATATATACACATCCTATTGGTTCTGTTTCTCTGGAAACCCTGACTAATACAGGCATATTATATCAAATCAGATGGAGACATTTCAAAAAAGGAAAATTATAGGACCACTCCATTCATGAATATGGATTAAAAAAATCCTTAAAATATTAGCAAATCTAAGCCAAGAGTGTGTAAAAAAGCATTCATACCATTGCTTAATTGAATTTAACCCAGCTATGCAAAACTGGTTTATAAAACTGGTTTAATATTAGAAAATCCATGAATGTAAATCATTTTATAAACTGATTAAAAGAAAAAAAAACATATTATAATGTCAATTGATTCAGAAAAATCCTTCGATAAAATCCAACTGTCAATCATAATAAGTACTTACAGAAAATTAAGAAGAGAAGAGAAAATCTGCAACCTAATAAAAAAAAAGAACACCTAGAGAAACCTGATCCTAAATGGGGAAATTTTGGAAGCATTCCTTTGAAGTCAGAAAAGCTGAGAATGCCCACTAATGCCACTTTTATTTAATATGGTATTGGAGATTTATACTGGAGATTCTACCCTGTACAAATACAACAAAGAAAAAGGATATTAGAGGCTGAGCACAGTAGCTCATGCCTGTAATCCCAGTACTTTGGGAGGCTGAGGCCAGAGAATCACTTGAGCCCATGGTTTCGAGACCAGCCAAGGCAACATAGTAATATCTTTTTTTTTTTTTTTTTTCTGAGACAGAGTCTTACATTTTCGCCCAGGCTGGAGTGCAGTGGTGCAATTTCAGCTCACTGCAAACTTCCTCTTAGGTTCGAATGATTCTTCTGCTTCAGCCTCCCAAGAAGTGGGATCACAGGTGCCTGCCACCATACCCAGCTAATTTTTGTATTGTAGAGACAGGGTTTCACCATGTTGGCAAGGCTGGTCTCAAACTTTTGACCTCAAATGATCAGCCAGCCTCAACCTCCCAAAGTGCTGGGATTACAGGTGTGAGCCACTGTGCCTGGCCAGCATAATAAGATCTTATTTTTACAAAAAGTAAAAAAATTAGTGGGGCATGGTGGAACACACCTGTAGTCCTAGCTACTACTGAGGCTGAGGTAGGAGGACCACTTGAGCCTGGGAAGTCAAAGCTGCAGTGAGCTGTGATTGCACCACTGCATGCCAGCCTGGGTGACAGAGCAAGAATGTCTCAAAAAGCAAAAAAAAAAAAAAAATGATTGGTTGGGTGCTGTGGCTCACACCTGTAATCCCAGCACTTTGGGAGGCCGAGGCAGGCAGATCACTTGAGGTCAGGAGTTTGAGAGCAGCCTGGCCAACATGGTGAAACCCCGTCTCTACTAAAAATACAAAAATTAGCCAGGTGTCCTATAGTCCTATAGTAATCCCAGCTACTTGGGGGGCTGAGAAAGGAGAATTGCTTGAACCTGGGAGGGAGAGGTTGCAGTGAGCCAAGACCACACCTTTGCACTCCAGCCTGGGCGACAGAGCGAGACTTTGTCTCAAAAACAAAACAAAACAAAACAAAACAAAACAAAACAAAACAATAAATAAATAAAATAAGAAAAGAAAAATAACAAATCCAAACAAATGTACAGATAAATTATTAGAAATATTTATAGCTGGCTATAGATTACCAAGCCAGTTGTATTTCTATGTAACAGCAGCAAACAACTAAGAATACAATTAAAACTAAAAATAGGCCGGGTACGGTGGCTCATGCCTGTAATCCCAGCACTTTAGGAGGCTGAGGTGGATGGATCATGAGGTCAAGAGATGGAGACCATCCTGGCCAACATGGTGAAACCCTGTCCCTTCTAAAAATACAATAATTATCTGGGCGTGGCAGTGCACGCCTGTAGTCTCAGCTACTTGGGAGACTGAGGCAGGAGAATCACTTGAACCTGGCAGGTGGAGGTTGCAGTGAGCCGAGATCATGCCACTGCACTGGAGACAGAGCAAGACTCCATCTCAAATAACAACAACAACAACAACAACAATAATAATAATAATAATAATAATAATATAGGTGTATCGAGAATATCAAGTCCCTAGGAATAAATCTACCAGGTCTTCAAGATCTCTGCAGACAAAATATTAAGGATGTCAGTTCTCCCCAGATTGATCTGGAAGTTCAATGTGATTTCAATAAATATCCCAACAGAGTTCTCATGGAACTTGGTAAGGTGCTTTTAAAATTTCTGTGGAAGAATAAAGGGCCAGAAATAGCCAGGGAATTTCTGTAGCCGAAAGAACGGAAGTGGTGCTTGGGAGGAGATAAAGGAGGAGAGAACCAGCTGGGGGCAGTGGCTTGAGCCTGGGACTGAGAATCCCTTGAGCCCAGGAGGTCAAGGCTGCAGTGAGCTATGATTGCGTCACTGCACTCCAGCCTGGGCTGACAGAGCAAGACCCTGTCTCTAAAATAAATTTAATTTTTAAAAGAGAAGAGAACCAAAGGTCCACAAAGGGTTCATTGCCAAATCCCCTGAGGGACCTCTGTCAGCTGACAAATTTTTGGACTTCTAGACTGCAAACCAGGTTGGTATCTCCCTTTGTAGTCTGGAAGTACTCAATACTAATTTCACTTTATTAGAAGAATGAAGTTGGAAAAGGAGAGGAGAAGATCAAAAGGAATGTCATTCTACCCACAGTTCTGAGCATAGAGCAAAACCTCAAATGAGCCAAAATCCCCTGCTTGGGGTTTCCATCTGCTGTATGGAGTTAAGGCTTGCTGGCTATGTATCTGTCAAAAAGTTTGCACAAGTGTGGGAGAGAGATAAAGGCAATGCTGTCAGTATTTATAAAAGAATCAACTCAGAACATCATAAAAAAAGAAAATAATTTAAATTTCACTCATAAGCCCAAGCATCCCAGTGAAAAAACTATTTTTATCTTTTCATGTTTCTTTATAGTCCTAATTTCTATATATAAATAGAGGCACACAATATTTTGCATAGTCATCACTTTAAAGACTACATAATATTCATCCACTGTTTCTCTGGCTTTGGACATTTCTGCTATTTCTGATTTTTTTCACTGTCATAAAGAATGCTCTATAAACATTTTGTGCAGTCACGTTCTCTCTCATTTCAGAATCAGGGTCAGAATGTTGAGAAGTATGCTAGGTTTCTAGTAATTACTTTTTCCATTTTCCAAATATTCTAGCAAGAAGCTGTACCTATTTCTCAACCTTTATAGACACCCTCTCCTATGGTTTACTTAATGTTATCTGCATAATGAATACAGTTCCAGTTTCTAGAATCAATCCGGGAGATTAAGAAGGGTTATTTAACTAGTTCCAGTCCTATAGCCATTGAAAACACAAACATTAATGACCAACCACGAGACAAGCAAAACACCAAAGACTACCCCACCCAGGCAAATCTCTGAAACATGGTGGAGAATATTGTAAACTTTAATCACTGAGCTAATGACACACCCTTATTTCAAATACTAAATCTTGGAGAAATAAGCGAAAATCTGGTAAGCCACCCTCTTCTGATGGAATAGCATTGAGAGAGCAAGACCAGAGATTAAGATTCTTCTTCAATGGATGAGAGCAGTGGAAGTGATATGGTAGAGTGTGGTGCAGAGGATTCCCTCAAAACATCTGAGCCCTGGTCACATGAGCCCTGGCATCATAAGGCTGAAATTATCTTTGAAGAAGTCACCGTTTGACCAGACCCTCCTCATTTTGCTTTCTCCAGGATAAGGAAATTGAGGCCCAGGCAGCTAAGACTGAACCAGGAATAACCATGAACATTATTGACCTTAGGGGAAAGCTGTCTGCATTGGCTAGCTAGCTATTGGTTTGCATCAAAGTAAAGTGCAAATACATAAGCCCAATACATCTACCCAGAGCATCCAAGTCAGTTCCTTGTGGCTACCTTCTCCTTCTCCTTTCTTTTTTTTGAAACACGGTCTCACCATGTTGCCCAGGCTGATCTTAAACTCTTGGGCTCAAGCAATTCTCTTGCCTGAGCTTCCTGAATAGCTGGGACTATAAGCATGCACCACCATGCCTGCTTTATTCTTAAATATAAACAGATGACAAAGATCAGACATTTCTGGAATCAACATAAGTGTCTATCAACAGATGAATGGATAAAGAAAATGTGGTACATATATACAATGGAAAATTATTCATCCTTAAAAAAGAATGCAATTTTGTCATTTGCAGCAATATGGATGGAACTGGAGATTGTTATGTTGAGTGATATAAGCCAGGCACAAAAAGACAAATATCACATGTTCTCATTTATATCTGGGAGGTCAAAAAGAGGGTGTCATGGAGGTAGAGAGTAGAATGATGATTACAAGAGGCTGGGAAAGGAAGACAGAAGGGCAGATGAAGAGAAGTTTGCTACAGGGTACAAAAAAAAAGTTAAAGAAACAAATTCCAGTATTTGATAGCACAGTAGGGAAGTTATAGTTAACAATAATTTATTATATATTTTAAAATAGCTAGAAGAACTGTAATGTTTACAACACAAAGATAAATATTTGAGGTGATGGATATGCTAATTTCCCTGATTTGATCATTATATGTTATATATACCTGTCGAAATCACATGTACTCCCCCAAACATGCAGAATGATTATACATCAATTTAAAAATTCTTTTAAGAGAATGACCAAGATCAACTAAGAATAAGATGTTATACAAAACAAAGGAAGTGATGGGGGATGTTGTTAATGGAGGAGGCAATGCATGTGTGGGATATGGGGTGCATGGGCTATTGAGCACCTTCCTGTCAATTTTTCTGTGAACCTAAAAGTGTTCTTAAAAATAAGTCTTTAATATGTTGAGGGACAGGGAGCAGGAGGAAAGAAAAATCAGAAGCCAAGATGAGTTATTGGATATTAAAAATATTTGCCACATTTTTAATGAGTTTAATAGAAGAGCAGGAGATAAATGCATATGAATCTCCTAGGAGGTAGAACAAAGACAAAGAATCAGAAAATATGAGAGAAGGAAAATAGAAATAAAGGATCAATCCAGAAGGTACAACCTCTAACAAAAAGAACTTCTTAAAAGAGAAAACTAAGGACAAGAAATCATCCAAGGATAAAGACAAGAAATTTTCCTAGATGTTAAAAACCAAGTTTCCAGATTAAAAGGTCCACCAATTTCCCAGGACAAAGATAAAAGACTTATATCTAGATATATCATTGTGAAATTTCAGAAACCCAAGGATAAAGACAATATTCTGAAAGCTTCCAGTGGGGAAAACAGATGACTTCTGAAGTCATGGTCTGGACATAGAGTGCTTCAGATCCTCTCATACTCTCCGCTAAATCCAGTCCATCACAGGGTCTTTGCAGCTGTCATCTCTGCAAAGATTTGGTACAAGAGGATCAGGGAAGAGCTACAGTTCCTGCTGCTGCAGCTGGTCTCAAAGCCATAATTGATATTTATCATCTCCCTATAATATCCAACAATACAGTGTTATTATTATTGCTTTATACAATCATGCCTTTTAGAGAAGCTAGAAGGAGGAGAAAATATATAGGATTTTATAGTAAGCTACATGTTTACCATTTCCAGTATGCTTCATTTTTCTCTTTGAATTTTAGTTACAACTAGAGCCATCTCCTTGCACAAATATAGCTTCATTCCTTCCTTCCTCCTTTGTGCCATTATTGTTACATATATTACATTTTAATGTGTTATAAGTCTAACAATACTTTATATTTATTGTTTTATGTAGTTGCCCCCTTTTTTTTTTGTTTTTTGTTTTTTTATATAGAGTCTCACTCTGTTGCCTAGGCTGGAGTTGGAGTGCAGTGGCACCATCTTGGCTCACTGCAACCTCTGCCTCCCAGATTCCAGCGATTCTCATGCCTCAGTCTCCTGCGTAGCTGGGATCACAGGTGTGCACTAGCACGTCCAGCTAATTTTTTGTATCTTTAGTAGAGGTGAGGTTTCACTACATTGGCCAGGCTGGTCTCAAAACACTTGGCATCAAGTGATCTGTCCAACCCCACCTCCCAAAGGTGAATAGAAAAGTTTCTATTCACCTATGGAAGGACATGTTGGTGGCTTCTAGGTTTTGGCAATTATGAGTAAAGCTACCATAAATATTCACGTGCAGGTTTTTTTTTCAGATGTAAATGTTCAATTACTTTGGGTAAATGCCAAGGTGCACAATTGCTGGATCATATGATTAGAATATGTTTACTTCTAATAATTTCTATATCAACTGAACAATTAAATTGTTTTCAGGAGCTTGAGTAAAATATTTCAACTTCATTGTTTAATTCCAACTCTTCACTCTTGTGACTCACATTTTGTATATGCATGTACCTTTGTGGGAAAGACTGCCCCATCATGATAGTTTGCTGGATAGCCAAGTGACATGTTGATTTGCTGTGCAACGAAGCTTAAGTTTTTGGAATAATAATAATTAAAAAAAAACAATACATTTACTTTTAGAAGAAACCATCAAGCGGTCTTCCAAAGTGGGTATAGCAGTTTGAATTCCCACAAGCAATGAAAGAGAGTTCCTGTTATGCTACATCCTTGTCAGCATTTGGTGCTGTCAGTGTTTTGGGGTTTAGCAATTCTAGCAGGTGTGTAGTGATCTTTGTTGCTTCATGTTGATTGACAATATCATCTTCCTTTCATCTTCAAGACTTCTTTTAGTATTTCATTTCTTTCTTTCTTTCTTTCTTTCTTTCTTTCTTTCTTTCTTTCTTTCTTTCTTCCTTCCTTCCTTCCTTCCTTCCTTCCTTCCTTTCTTTCTTTCTTTCCTTCTTTCCTTCTTTCTTTCTTTTCTTTCTTTCTCTCTTTCTTTTTTTTTGAGATGAAGTTTCGCTCTTGTTGCCCAGTCTGGAGGGCAATGGTGTAATCTTGGCTCACCACAACCTCCGTCTCCTGGGTTCAAGTGATTCTCCCACCTCAGCCTCCCAAGTAGCTGGGATTAAAGGCACGTACGACCATGCCTGGTTAATTTTATATTTTTAGCAGAGTTGGGGTTTCTCCATGTTGGTGAGGCTGGTCTTGAACTCCCGACCTCAGGTAATCCACCTGCCTCGGCCTCCCAAAGTGCTGGAATTACAGGCATGAGCCCAGCCTTCTTTTAGTATTTCTTATCAGGTAAGTCTCCTAATAACAAATTATGTCAATTTTTGTTACCTGGGAATTTATTCATTTATTAACAAAGGATAGTTATTCTGTTTATGGAATTCTTGTTTGACAGTTTTTTTCTTTCAGTACTTTTATTGTATTTTATTTTGAGATGGAGTCTCGTTCTGTTGCCCAGGGTGGAGTGCAATGGTGCAACCTCCTCTCACTGCAACTTTCACCTCCTGGGTTCAAGTGGTTCTACTGCCTCAGCCTCCCTAGTAGCTGGGATTACAGGCACCTGCCGCCATGCCTAGCTAATTTTTGTATTTTTAGTAGAGATGAGGTTTCCCCATGTTGGTCAGACTGGTCTTGAACTCCTGAACTCAGGTGATCCACTCACCTTGTCCTCCCAATGTACTGGGGTTACAGGTATGAGCCACTGCACCTGGACTCTTGCAGCATTTTAAATATATCACATGTCACCCCACTGCTCTTGTAGTATAGTTTGAAGTTCTGTAATGTGAGGCCTCAGCTTTGTTCTTTTTGCTTAGGATGGCTTTGGCTATTCAGGATCTTTTTCGTTCCTTGTATATTTTAGAACATTTCTTCCTAAATCTGTGAAGAATGTCATTGGTATTTTAATAGGAATAGCATTAAATTTGTAAATTGCTTTGGGTAGTCTGGGCTTTTTTCTTTCTTTCTTTCTTTTTGAGACAGAGTTTCACTCTTGTCCAGATTGGAGTGCAATGGCAAGATCTTGGCTCACTGCAACCTCCACTTCCTGGATTCTCCTGTCTTAGCTTCCTGAGTAGCTGGGATCACAGAAGCCTACCACCATACCAGATGATTTTTGTATTTTTAGTAGAGATGGGGTTTCACCATGTTGGCCAGACTGATCTCAAACTCAAAATCCCAATGTGCTGGGATTACAAGCAGGCAGATCATGAAGTCAGGAGATCAAGACCATCCTGACCAAAATGGTGAAACTCTGTCTCTAATAAAAATACAAAAATTAGTTGGGCATGCTTGCGTGTGCCCGTAGTCCCAGCTACTCGGGAGGCTGAGGCAGAAGAATCGCTTGAACTTGGAACGCAGAGGTTGCAGTGAGCCGAGATCAGACCACTGCACTCCAACCTGAGACAGAGCGAGACGCCATCTCAAAAAAAAAAAAAAAAAAAGAAAATGTTGGCAAGGTGTGAAGAAAAGGGATCACTTATACACTGCTGGTAGGAATTTAAATGAGTTCAGTCACTGGAGAATACAGTTTGGAGATTTCTCAAAGAACTTAGAACTACCATTTGACCTAGCAATCTAATTACTGGCTATATACCCAAAGGAATGTAAATTGTTTTACCAAACATACATTCACTCACATGTTTATCATAGCACTATTCACAATAGCAAAGACATAGAATTAACATAGATGCCCATCAAGAATGGAATGGATTAAAAAAAAAAAGGCAGTACATATACACCATGGAATATTATACAGCCATTAAAAAAGAATGAGATCATGTCTTCTGTAGCAACAAGGATGGAGCTGGAGGAATTATCCTAAGAGAAATAACACAGGAACAGGAAATCAAATATCACATGTTCTCACTTATAAGTGGGAGCTAAGTACTGAGTACACATGGACCCAAAGATGGGAACAATAGAAACTGGAGCCTACTTGAGGGGGAAGAGTGGGAGGAGGATGAAGGTCAAAAAACTACCTATCAGGTATATCATTATTTATACACCATACCCCAGTGACATACAATTTACCCATGTAACCAACCTGCACATGGACCCCCTGAACCTAAAATAAAAGTTGACAGAAAAAAAACTCATCTCTCTATCCTTCCCTTTGCCCTAATTGCCTCAAATTCAAATCCCAAGTGGCTCAGAGAATTGGTAAAACCAAATGTATGGAGAAAGGATCTATAGCAATCTCTGCTTTTTTCAGGACCTACCTCCAAGTCACAAGACACAGACAGACACACACACATCAATTCCATGACAAAGAAAATATAAAAGGGCCAGAGCATTGTGTTCTCAGACACGATTGTCAGAGAGGAACAGGGACCCAATCAAAGATCTGCAGGAGACCACATATTGACAAGTCTGAACTAGGTCCTCTGAAGAGAGGAAGAAAGATCTCTGAAGGTCAGGAAATTAGGCATGCTCCCTAAGGAGACACTGGTGTTAGGATGGGGCTGGGAGACTATCTGAGGGTTGGGGTGACTGAGGTAGTGGGGGTTATAGGTCAAGAGGCAAAGTCTAATTCCGTGCAAGAAATATTCCATGTAGAGAGGTGGGGTCAGAGCTGGAAAAAGAAAAACATCTAAAAGGACAAGAATCTCTGTTGGTAACAAGTTTCCCAGTTGAGTTTTTATTTTTATTTATTTATTTATTTTTAAGAGACCAGGTCTCGCTATGTGCCCAGGCTGGAGTACAGTGGCTATTCACAGGTGCGATCCCACTACTGATCAGCAAAGGAGTTTTGACCTGCTCCATTTCTGACCTGGGCTGGTTCACCCCTCCTTAGGCAAACTGGGGTCCCCTGCTCCCAGGAGGTCACCATATTGATGCCGAACTTAGTGCGGCATAGCGATGGGCATAGCACACTACAGCCCAGAACTCCCAGGCTCAAGAGATGCTCCAGCTTCAGCCTCCTGAAGAGCTGTGCCTACAGGCATGTGATGCACCAGGCCCCAGTTCAGTGCTTATGCACATCTAAGCTTGAGAACCACTGTGAGTAGAGGATAAGGAGCTGCTAAATGATTTTAAAGTGGAGAGGATGTAACAGCAGAGTATTCTCTCATTAGTGGTGTCTTAACTTGCTGCCATTCAAAATCTTCTTCCAGGGGCATTTTAACAATTTAAGGAGGATAGCTCAGGTCTTAGAAATACTTAAAGAAGTCTGGGCATGGTGGCTCATACCTGTAATCTCAGTACTTTGGGAAGCTGAGGCAGAAGGATCCCTTGAGCACAGGAGTTTAAGACAAGTCTGAGCAACGTAAGAAGACTCTGTCTCTACAAAAATTTAAAAAATTAGCCAGGCATGGTGGTGCATGCTTGTAGTCCCAGCTACCCAGGAGGCTGAGGTGGGAGAATCACTTGGGCCCAGGAGGTCGAGGCTGCAGTGGGCCATGATTGTGTCACTGTATTCCAGCCTGGGTGACAGAGCAAGACCTCGCTTCTAACAAATAAAAGTTATTAAACAAGTATATATTAAATAGAAGCTTTTACAATTTTGCCTGAAGATCAAAGATTGGAATTTACTCCATATACAGAGACGTTGGCTAAATACAAAAAATTCATTACCCTAATGCTATACAGTTTAAAAATTCTAAGAGTCAATTAAGAATGCTAGAAAAATATAATCAAGGTATAAGATGATGAAACAAATTAATAAGTTGTTGTTTGAGATCTGTGTCCGACAGCAAAAATTTAAGTGGTGTTCAGATATTTCGAGTGGAAATTTTCTCATAGAGTCATATAATTTTCAAACAAAAAAGACTAGTTTTTATCATTATAACACATTTCAATTCGCAAAAAATTTCATTTGAACAACCATGTTTATATTACTTTTGCATAGCGCTTTAGTTGTTCAATATGAGTGAAGAAATCTAAATTTTCACATAAAATCCAAATATGCCATGCTCAGAATTCCCAGTCTTGTATTCTATAAAAAATGCACTATTACTACAGAGAAAAAAATTAAATTACTTATTTTAGAATTAAGAGGAAATTTTAAATTCTTAATTCTAATTTCATTTTAATCATTTTTGAGGTTCAACAGTATTTAATACAAAGGCTCCCAAATTCAGAATACAATTTTTAGAAGAATAACATCCATAGAATTATTATTATTATTATTATTTAATAAAAGGAAGCAGGATGTAGTTGGTATTGGCCCCCATATTTTTAATTGACCTAGAATCAGGGCTTATTCTATGACAGGATTAAATTTGATTTAAAAAAAATCGTTTCAAGGGTACCATTCTCGGCCAGGTGCAGTGACTAATGCCTGTAATCCTAGCACTTTGGAAGGCTAAGGCAGGGGGATCAATTGAGGTCAGGAGTTCGAGACCAGCCTGGCCAAGATAGCCAACCTGGTCTCTACTAAAAATACAAAAATTAGTTGGCTATGGTGGCACACACCTGTAATTCCAGCTACTTGGGAGGCTGAGGCAGAAGAATCACTTGAACCCAGGAGGAGAAGATTTCAGTGAGCCGAGATTGTGCCATTGCACTCTAGCCTGGGGAACAAAGCGAGATTTCATCTGAAAAAAAAAAAGTATCATTTTTTGGATCTTGGAACATAATTTTTATTCAGTACAATATATTCCTATCAATTACAGGTCTCCAAGTGCTTTTTGTCAGAAGGAAATTATTTGTCTATAAAATAGCAATTGTCTATCATATTCATAGAATTTTCACAATTAGATATAGTTTCAGTATATTCTCAATGCTTCCCGCTAGACTAGGATTCCTTGTCATCCCTGGTTTTTTGCACTGTAGGGAACTGGGAAAGTTGCAACCACTCAAATTGTTGTTGGTGGGCCAGTTCAGGTTCTTGACTTTGCCACACAAAAGAATTTGAGAGCAAGTCCATAGTAAGAGTAGGCAAAGAAGATTACCGCACAATGAAAGTACACTCTGAGAGGCAAAGGAGGCTGCTCAAAGCTAGAGACAGCAGCTAGTGCCTTAGGAGGGATTCCTTTCATGGGTGTTCTATGTACATATTCATAAAATACTGGTGAGGTCCAGTACGCAAGTGCAGACCTGCAGATGGCCCATGTGCTCAGCATCTACATGCTCTAACATGCATGGCATACATTATTAGCATATAAAATCTCTACCTATGGGGGTGTATTTTTTACTATTAAAATGAGAAAAAGGTCACTAGAAGCTAAACTTTGAGCCTAGTTGCACATACGGGACCCCAGAGACGTCCCCTGCTGAGGCGGGAATTTGTAGCTAATAGCTTCTTGTGTTTCCACTGCTGATTGGCTGGAGATTGGGGAAACTACAACATGAATAGGGGTCTCTCCCAGGCCTTATTGGTTATCAGGAACTTGGAACCTTCTGTAGAACTGCTTATCTTGGAAAAGAGTTAGGTGCTAACATGGGAGGGTGTAAGGAAAAGGAGACCTCGAGGCTTCATGCGAGGAGACAAGTCAGGATGGCCTCCCAACCTTACTTATCCTGCCTCAAAATGTTCTGCTTTTCATAGGCAAGGTAAACACTTCCCTCTCAGCGCATTTTTTTTTCTACAAAGAATACAACCTAGCTATCTGTTCATTCCATGTTGACATCATGTTGGAGTAAATTTTTTGATGCCTATGAAGGTGGTTATTGCATTCAAACAAAATTACTCTGAGGTCAACTCTTCCTTTAAACAGTTACTTATAGTTAACAACTGTTTAAAATGGTTATATTTTAAAAAGTTATATAGTTATAGTTAGCAACTGTTGTGGTAATTAATCATTCTTTTCCTTATCTGGAATGAACAGAGGATGGGACAATCTTCACTGGAGTATAGCACTACTAAGTCTCTAGAGTGTGTCCCCTAATGGCTCAGGGAATGGGGAACAGAGAGAGGGAAGAGGAGCTGGGGTCACAGCAAAGGGTCTTATCCAGAACAGTTAACCACAGTTCACAGCCTCTCCCCACCATTCTCAAAGTCTGGGTCAAGACGAACCCAAAATGCTATGGAAAGTAACACAATCAGCTCAGAGTGCAGAGGAGAATGTTCATGATTTGCTAAGAGCTGCAAGTAGGAAGGAATGAAGGGAGCAGACACTGACTCAAGGCAGGGTGACCGTCACACCTCATTCTTTGACTTGCTTTGCTGCACGTGTGGTTTATCTCTCCATCCCTCAAAAAGAAGTTAAAAATAATACATTTTCATTACATAAAGTAATTAATCAGGCAAGTCAATCATGGTGAAAGCTGACAACTTTGAGAGATATTCAGAAGTACTGACTTAGGTTTGAGCCCCAATGTTAATACAACTTGAGAATAATTGTTTTCAAAGGACTTGCAATATTTCTCTAAGGGAAAGTAAAATATTAGGGGTTAGGAAGCATGTGCCAAAACGTAGTCTGTTTCTCTCACTGGCAGTCTGCATGACATGTGGCTCTGCCTATTACCAAGATGGATTGTTTTAATACCAGCTCCCTACCTGGGGCCAGATGTCACAGTCACCTCACCCCTGGAGCAGGACCCAGGCAGAGCTCTTCACAAGGACTCTTGGTTAGCTATGCAGGAAGCTGTGTACTTAGGACCCTGGACTTCTGGATTTGAAGTAGGGATTCATTAAAACAGAACGGATGCATCAGCACACTTACAATAAAACGTATGTGCACACTTCACATTGTCTTATGTTTATTTGCCGTTATTTTTGAACTTGAAGATGGCATATCTTCCAGCCATAGCAGTTCATTTCTTCATGCTAACTTGGTGGCTACCACAACAGGTAATATCTACCATCTACTCCCTACCTAAACCCTGCTGATCTTTCTTTGCTCACATCTTGGAGACAACTGGCAGAGTTGAGTCTGTGGCTACAGCCAGTTAGAGAGCATAAATCTTTTTTTTTTAGATGGAGTCCTGCCCTGTCACCAGGCTGGAGTATAGTGGTGTGATCTTGGCTCACTGCAACCTCTGTCTCCCAGGTCAAGCGATTCTCCTGCCTTAGCCTCCTGAGTAGCTGGGACCGCAGGCACATACCACTATACCCAGCTAATTTTTGTATTTTTAGTAGAAGTGGGTTTTCACCATGTTGGCCAGGAAGGTCTCGATCTCTTGGCCTTGTGACCTGCCTTGGCCTCCCAAAGCACTGGTATTACAGGCCTGAGCCACTATGCCTGGCTAAGATGTTTTTTAAATTACACCAGTAGGCCAAGCATGGTGGCTCACGCCTATAATCTCAGCACTTTGGGAGGCCAAGGCAGGCGGATCACTTGAGGTCAGGAGTTCATAAAAATACAAAATTAGCTGGGCATGGTGGCACATACCTGTAATCCCAGCTACTCGGGAGGCAGGAGAGTTGAGGCAGGAGAATCGCTTGAACTCAGGAGGCAGAGGTTGCAGTAAGCTGAGATCGTACCACTGCACTCCAACCTGGGGAACAAAGCAAGACTCTGTCTCGAAAAGAAAAAAAAAATTCCACCAATAAACAAAACAGTCACAAAGCTTAGCTTTTCTCTTTATACTACTAATAGTGTCGTAAGATGGTATTCATACACGTGCCATACACGAGGCCTGTGATGGGAACCTGTGAAATTTCATGCTGAGCTAAAACCCATGCTATGGGCTCTGTGCAGCATGCCACACATTTTCCTAGCAAACAAGTCAAGGGACTCTACTTGTTTTTTTGTTTTTTTTCTTTGAGATGGAGTCTCGCTCTGTCTCCCAGGCTGGAGTGCAGTGGTGCAATTTCGGCTCACTGCAACCTCTGCCTCCCCAGTTCAAGTGATTATCCTGCCTCAGCCTCCATAGTAGCTGGGATTACAGGTGCATGCCACCATGTCTGGCTAATTTTTTTGCATTTTCAGTAGAGATGGGGTTTCACCATGTTGCCCAGGCTGGTCTCAAACTCCTGACTTCAGGTGATCCACCTTCCTCGGCCTCCCAAAGTGCTGGGATTACAGGTGTGAGCCACCACACCTGGCCTCTATTCCTTCTTAACAGGTTACTGGCTGGGAACAGCCAGCCAAGCTGGACATGGCTGACAATGTGTTTGATGACCAGTATATGGGTTGTGTTGAAGAAATGGAGAAAAGGGTGCCCCAGCTGTTAAAAGAACTGAGAGTGAATATAAATTTAAAAATTAAATGGGGAAAGGCAGAGACATAGAAGCAACTCAGAAACAAAATAAGCTATTCTAAAAAAACTCAATTATTTCCGTGAAACAGTTCTAGTGGCCTATACTGGGGACATTGCAAAGGATTTTAACAAAGCTCTGAGAGAATTCTGCCAAAATCCACACAACTTTCAGTTTAAAGCCTTCTATTGTTATTTGACAAGTGCTCTTCAGCTTCTCACTACAGGGAATTGTAACAGAGTTCACAGAGGTTCTAAAATCAAAACTGATTACAGTGGAGAAGGAAATGTATGATTTGGGCAATTTATTTCATCATCTTCATCTCAAAATGTTTATCTGTGTCACCACCATTTCTTAGTGAAGAGGGGACACTATCTGTCATCACAACCTGCCTGGGTGTTAAAATAAAAAACTTCTCTTTCTATCCTCATGAAGAAGAAGTGCTAATTCCAGGATATGAAGTGTATCAGAAAGTTACCGTTTAATAAACAAACAAATAAAAAACACAATAAAATTTTGCTCGAAAGTCCTTAAAAAAATGAGGAGTAATGGCCAGACGCGGTGGCTCATGCCTGTTATCCGAGCACTTTGGGAGAGCGAGGTGGGCGAATCACAAGGTCGGGAGATCAAGGCCAATATGGTGATATCCCATCACTACTGAAAATAGAAAAATCAGCTGGCCGTGGTGGCGCGCACCTGTAATCATAGCTACTCAGGAGGCTGAGGCAGGAGAATCGCTTGAACCTGAGGCAGAGATTGCAGTGAGCTGAGATGGGGCCACTGTATTCCAGCCTAGCAACAGAGCGAGACTCCATCTCAAAAAAAAAAAAAAAAAAAAAAGAGGAGTAACTTCAATTGTTTCTATGATAGTTCAGCTAAAAATCCCAGAAAACAACACAGCAATTTCAACAGCTTAGGTGAGTCTGGGTCTGCATGGGAGGTGGCAGACCCAGGGCACAGAACCGTGGGCCTCCAAACAACTGCTGAAGAGTATTAGGTTCCTGAAAGGACAGGGCTGATGTCCCAGAAGAGAGAGCGGAGCCCAGGCACAGAGACACAGCGAAACAGGAAAGGTTCCTTTGTCCCCCTTGCAGGGCATGTGACAGGGGGAATGGCTCATTTCTTCCATGCCCTGCTGATCAAACCTCTAGGGGAGCATACAGACAGGCAGGCTGCGGGGCTCTGACCCCACAGCAGTGTCTAGGGGTGAACGTTTACAGTTCCTGAAGCCCCAGTGGGCATGTGTTACAGGGTGCTCCTTTAGTTGAGTTGTCCACAGGCAGCTTGTGTTAGCCAGTTCAATTAGACCCTCTACCTTGTCGCAAGGACAGTGGGCTTTTGCATTGTGGGTTCTTGCCTCGGTGTACCAGAAGAATTGAATCACACCTGGGCTTGGAGAATGAGGGCAAGGTTTCACTGAGTGGAAGTAGCTCTCAGCAGATCGGGGGGCCAGAAGGAAGATGGTTTTCCTTTGGAGTAGGGCTGCTGGGCGGCCTGGGCTCCCCTCCAATTGCCGTGGCCAAACTCCACGTCATTCTGCCTATTGGTACCAGTGTGCCGGTGCCTGTCAGTGCCTTCCTCTCAATGTCCAGCTGCCCATGTGTCCCTCCACTGACGTGCTGCTCTCGATGTCCAGCTGCCTCTGCGTCTTCTTCCATCGATGATGTGTTCTTCATGACATCCAGCTGCTTGTGTGTCTGCCTGCTAGGGCCTGGGGGGCGGGGGTTGTTTTTTTTTTTTTTTTTTTTGAGGTGGAGTCTCCCTCTGTCGCCCAGGCTGGAGTGCAGCGGTGCGATCTTAGCTTACTGCAACCTCCGCCTCCCAGATTCAAGCGATTCTCCTGCCTCAGCCTCCCGAGTAGCTGGGATTACAGGCACGTGTCACCATGTCCAGCAAATTTTTGTATTTTTAGTAGAGATGGGGTTTCACCATGTTAGTCAGGCTGGTCTCAAACTCCTGACCTTGTGATCCACCCACTTTGGCCTTCCAAAGTGCTGGGATTACAGGTGTGAGCCACCATGCCCAGCCAGGAGTTGGTTTTACAGGCACAGGGTGGGGGGACATGGCAGGCTGGGGGGTTCTTGGGAAATGCAACATTTGGGTGAGAAGACAGGAGTGCCTGTCCTTACTTGGGTCTGTGGGGTGGAGCCCTAGCCACGGACCACACCCTCCTCTACCCAGCACTTCCCTTCTCTCCTTCCATATCATTATAAGGATTTGAAGGGACCACATTCTTCCCTTCCCAGCACTTCTGTATCAACAGGACAGCGTCTAGCTCAGTGAAGCTCTCAACCTCTCTGCTATGCAGAAAGGTCAAAAAGATCTGCTGGGCACCAAGCAGAATGAGTTATAGAAGCTGCTCCTATGTTGGGGGACACATCAGAGGGCCAGGAGAGTAAGGATACCTGATTCCAGGCAGAAGGCTACGGCTGCTGCAGGAATTGGGGCAGGAGATGAAGGTGCCTGAACTGAGCAGGTAGTAGGCAGGTCTGGGGACTGGTGCCCTCTATAAGGTGCTCTAGGAGGGAGAGGGTGAAAGCTCGGCAGACCGAGAGGGTGGTCAGAAAACAGATTGGTGGACCTCGAGATTTCCAGTGTGGCTAGTTTACAGGTTCTGGGCAGGTGGGAGGACATTTCTATAGAAATTGCTGGCTGGACAGAAGAGAGATGGATGGTGTTGGAGTGAGATCAAAGAACTGAAAGTTTTTGCACAAATGGGCTACGCAATAGACCAGATACACAGGGAGGGTCCCTGGGCTGAGGAAGGTTAGAGGTGGTACAACCAGAGGACAGGGACCTCAGTGACGCAGAGCAGTCATAGTTGGCAATGATAACCGAGGGCGTCAGGCAAGACTAGTACTCCTCCCAGACCCTGATGGTGAGAAGTGCCAGCATGAGCATTTTACCCACCCTTTCCCATGAGGCCTGGCTTTCAGGTCTTCGTGCCTTTGCACCCATCATTCCTTGTGGCCTGAAGTCTGGTTCCTCCTTTGACTGCATATCCTATTTCATCCCATCTAAAACACCATCAATTTTAGTACCGTAATTATCTTTCAAGACCTGCCTCAGATATCACTTCCAATGGTAAGTCTTTCTTGATACTTTCAGGCAAAAGTAAACATTGTACCATGTTTGGAGTCAGACCACCTCAGTGGTAATCTGGACCAGCTCTGTGACTCTAAGCCAGTTACCTGATCAATCTGTGTCTCAATTTCCTCATTTGAAAGATGTGGGTATGAATAACAAATACTTCAGTAGTGTTGCTGTGAGTATTAAAAGAGATATTTGTAACTGATTTCCTGGCACACAGACATTGCACAACAAATACTACTTTTCTTTTTTCCCTGTGCACATCTCAGCCATACACTCACCATTTATATGATAATCATTTGTTTGCAGTCTGGAGACTTGGCTTCCCCTTCCATCTGTACTTAGAGCCTGCCATAATGCCTGGCTGGAATGGGGGCTCCAGTACATGCTGGTGAAGTGAGTTAAGCTTGTTGAGAGGCCAGGAATCCATCCATAAGTGAATCTGAGCTGCAGAGGATTGAGTGCCCATCAAATTGAGACCAAACTAGTCTTATGCTCTGAAGGGGTGCTGGAAACATAAGAAATCTTTAGGGTAGAAATGGGACCACAGAGAGTAATTATAGGGGAAGTCCGAACTTTTACAGAGAGATTTTGAATTCAGATCAAGTCTAATGAAAATAGGATAGCCAGATAGACAGTCCAGCAGAGGGAAGATGCAGCTCCCCGTCTGGAGTCAAATGGTTGGTGTTCAGATTCAGACAGACTGAGAACCCCAGGGGAGGAAGCCAGATCCCACCAATTCCAGTTAACACCAGCTGTGGAGACAGGAGTACATATGTGGCTGCAAAAGATTGACTTCCAAGAGGTACAGATTCAGAAACATTTCCTTGGGTGAGAAAAACAAGCATGGAGGCCACAATGGCTGGAGGAGCTGCAGGCCCAGAGAGGGAAGGCCTTTCTCACTGAGGCACCAGTAGGCTGGGAGCCCAGGCCTGGAAAGTGGCCATGGGAAGATGAAGGACCCATCAGGCTTGAGAGCTCAGTCAACTTGAGGTGACCTTAAACTGAAGAACCAAAAGGAAGTGTCCTGACAGCCTCTCTCTCCCCTGTATTTCTGAGTACTTCACAGATCCTGAAAAGGCAAGAGGTCTAACTAGGTCTAAAGCACCCCAGAGCCCACCATCTTGGGTTTGTTTTGTTTTTGGAGACAGCATCTTGCCCTGTTGCCATGGCTGGAGTGCAGTGGCATGATCATAGCTCACTGCAATCTTGAACTCCTGGGCTAAAGTGATCCTCCCACCTCAGCCTCTTGAGTAGCTGGGACCACAGGTAGCCATTACCGTACCTGGCTAAGTTTTAAATTTTTTGTAGAGACAAGGTCTCACCACGTTGCCCATGCTGGTGTCAAACTTCTGGGCTCAAGCAATCCTCTCCCTTGGCCTCCCAAAGTGCCAGGATTACATACGTGAGCCACCGTATCTGGCTCCCTCTTTTTTTTTTTTTTTTTAACCTTAAGATGAAACTCTCAAAGTTTGGAAGGCCCATGTCTTCTGAAATCCCACGCAGAATCCTTTCCTTCTCTCTTTCCCATCTGCAAGAGTGAGAGCAGGCCCCATGTTGCTTCTGCAGCTGCCTGATCTCTTCTGCTGCTTCTCCTGGCTGAGCTGTGACTGCGCTACCTGGTGCCTGGTTCTCCGGGAAGTTTACGGAGCAGGGGTGTGGGAGAGAGGCACAGAGGCAGGGGCCTGACTGGCTCTCTGGCACCGGCAGCATTGGAAAGAGTGGGATTGTTTTCGTGGGCTGCATTAGTGCTCATGGCGCCCACAGACAGATAAGAAACTACTGAGTCTGACGCAAAAGTGAGCACTCTTAAAATACGCTACCTGAGATAACACCCTGGTCTCTTGTCACTGCACTATGATCAAAAAGCAGTATTTCCATGTGCTGTCAGCAGAAACAGTCTTACAAATGCAATTTAATTGTGATGAATGTTATAATCTAAAGAAATAAATCATTTAGATTCACACCTTGCTTTTCTGTGACTAGACACATCTATAGGTTGTATTATTTGCTCAAGAAACTGTCCTAAAGCATTAGATTTGAAGGTGGCATTTTCACAATTGAGAAGGTTCATGTTGTACATTTCTTAATAGATGTCCTTGGAAGACTGATTGATTGAGCCAGAAATACAAGGGCTGTCCTAGATAAACTCCTCTTCCTTTACTACCCCACCAAATATCCAAGCAGCTACCAAGCTCTGTCAATTAATTTTAATAACAACTCCCAAATCTATTCCTTGCCTCTTGCCTACTCTGATTATCTGTGAGGAAATGAACAAGCACATTCTAATGTCTGGATAGAGCAGAGTGGGCTAAGTGCTGTCCTTGCCGAGGGTGGGTTTGGTTAATATGCACAGAACTTCACTCACTCCTTATCCTCCACTCTCTATGCCTGAAGACTATGCTACCCTTGGCCTAGCAGCTATTGAGACAAATTACCAAATAGTAGAATGGTGCAATAATAGACAAAAAGACCACTGGAGAGAATAGAGTCAAGAAAAAGACCCATATAACCACAGGCTGGGGAAGGAATGAGTCACTGAACGTGTTGAGACCCCTGTCTGTTCATATGAAAAAAGAAAAAGAAATGGAATTGGATCCCTACTTTGCACCTGTTAAATAAAATTCATGGGAGGCCGTTGTTTTGGCTGAAGCTTCTTCACTAGGTCCCAACAGACCACTGCAAACCATAATGAACTCTGCCACATAATCAAAGTGAACTTTGAAATGCATCAGTTTCCAAAACAACCCAGGAGATTCACAGAAACCAATCAGAAGGGGCCCAGTTTACCTGAGCCAGTGTGATAAGGAAGTCATTTCTGTTTTAACCCTGTAAGAAAAGAAACTTTGAAATGACCAATCCACTTTTTGCTCTTTATTTCTGCTTTCTTCAGCCCTTTTCTGACCATCAAGCCAACTCCCTCTGCTCAGCTCATCAGAATACCCATTCTATTTTCTAGAAGGAGACATTGCCCAGTTCTACAATTGCTAATAAAAGCCAATTGGATCTATCTATCTATCTTTCTTTCTTTCTTTTTGAGATGGAGTCTCGCTCTGTCACCCAGACTGGAGTGCAGTGGCACAATCTCGGCTCACTGCAACCTCTGCATCCCAGGTTCAAGTGATTCTCCTGCCTCAGCCTCCCAAGTAGCTGGGATTACAGGTGCACACCATCACGTCTGGCTAGTTTTTCTATTTTTAGTTGAAATGGGGTTTCACCATATTGGCCAGGCTGGTTTTAAACTCCTGACCTCAAATGACCCACTCACCTTAGCCTCCCAAAGTGCTGGGATTACAGATGTCAGCCACTGTGCCCAGCCGCCAATTAGATCTTTAAATTAAATATGTTGTTTCTCTAGTAATTCCAAAGAAATTAAAGAACCAAATGTAGAAAATGAACCTCTAAAACTATTATTAAAAATGTAGAATAACATTTTTTAACATCAGGAATGGAAGATATTTTTTACCAAAAAAAAAAAAAAAAAAATGTATTTCTTGTCCATGCCTAATTCAGGCCACAACGTCACAGAACATCCTTTAACAATTACCAAGGCAGGAAAAGAGAGTGCAGGGACTGGGTGGCCTGACGGACTCCTGGATCTCACCACTGCTGCATAGAAGCTACACCGTCACTTTTGCTCATATTTCACTGATCCAGGAAAGCCACATGGCTACACTCAACTTCAAAAGGGACTTTCCAGAGGCCTCGAAGGTGAAGAGAGGAGGAAGATTTATAATATGCCCTATTGATTGGGGAAGTCTTTCTTAAATAAGACCAAAAACCACAAACAAATAAAAATAATTCGATATATGATAATAACACAAATACTTACAATGCATTGGGTGATTGCTGTATATGAGGCACTCAATGGTTTATTACATATTTACTTATCTAATCCTGATCATGACCCAATGAGGTAAATTCTGTTATTATCCGATTTTCCAACTGAGGTACAGGGAGGTTATACGATTAACTGTCAAAGAATAGAATAGAGGTAAGAAACAAGGGAAGGAACTCACCAGGGAAAGGTCAGGGGTTCTTAAGTATTAGTGGGAGTTGTATTCAAGAAGTTAAAAAAAAAAAAAAAGACGCCATTCCAGATAGGACAGATTAAGTTCCTAGGTCTGCATTTAATTGGCTAAAAGAAATCCTGTTGTTTTTTGGTCAGGAAAAAAATCCTTGTTTACCATCTAGTATTCAAGAGTCATTAAAAGCTCATAATTGTTTATCAACTTCAGCAGGGAAAACCCAGCTGTGAGATGAGATAAAACACACAGTTTTTATATCTCCTAGGCAAGTGCTTTAAGTCAAAAACTTTCCTTTTACACAGGAAGCAAATTAAGTCAGAATCAAACATTTAAACTTCTGAGTGGCAGAAGACACCACAAACAAGCTTGCAAAGCAGTAGTAGATTGGGAAAGAATCTTTTCAAGATGTACAACATGTAAAGAATTATCTACAAATAATTTTTTTCAAAAAAAATTGGAAAAACAAATGAAGTAGCCAGTTTAACATGAAAAAAACATTTTTAAATGCTCATTTTATGGAAATTGCCATTGAAATGTAAATTGAAACAATAATGTATTATTTTACCTGTAAGATTGGCCACTAGACCTTATTAAATTTCTGCTATTTAAGCAACATTTTATCTTAGCTTTGAATCTGCACCAGATTCTGTACTTCTTGTTCTTATATTTACATTATTTATTTAATACCCGGGTGAGAAAGGTTTTGATGCATCCTTTAAGGCTGCAACTTACATAACATATAGTAAGCCATATTGTGACATACGCTATTATTGCCAGACCATGCAATATTTAGTACAATTTTTAGTCAATTCAAGAATGCACAAGCTTCCAGGGTATGTGAGGACTCTTTCATTTGGTGTTTATTTTTCTTCTGTCTCCAAATATCTACAGCCCGTTTTCACTTTCCATTTTGTCCTCGTGAGCTTCACCAAACATCTCTTTTTTCTCCTCTGCTTCTCTCTTTCCACAATTTCACAGCACTTCTCCAGGTTTCTTCTCTTTTAAGTCATCACATGCACACCCGACAGACATCAACTTGTAGAAGAGATCAGCAGCATGCTTAGTCTCGGGCCTCCCTGGGAGGTCCATTTCAGGTGGCAATGAGCAACGGAGCTTCAGAGTCTCTTCTTGTGGTTGAAAGGCTTGTTTCTCCTCAGTTCAGTCAACAAGTGATGACTGGAATTAAACACTGGCTGAAAACAACACAGCCTGATCTGAAAAGACCAGGACCTGGGTTTAGGCTTCTTCCATTCTCCTGGGCATCAGGCGTCTTGACCACTTTGGCTCTACCCAAACTCTTTAGACTGTCTAGTAGTTTCCACTCCCATTGTCCAACATCAGGATTCTGAGAAGTCTTCAATAATTTTCAGGGGAAACATTTTAGCTGATTGGAAAGCCAGAAAGTTTTTAGAGATTATGTGCTGGAAGCTTAAAGGGCAAAATAGAAATAAAAGGAAATCGAGGTGACAGAAGTAAAGAATAGCCAAAGTTTAGCAGTTGGAGTCTGTTCTATGAAGTAGAGTTGTGATATTCTTTTTTTCTTTTTTTTTTTTTTTTTTTTTTGAGACTGAGTTTTGCTCTTGTTGCTCAGGCTGGAGTGCAGTGGTGCAATCTCGGCTCACTGCAACCTCAGCCTCCTGGGTTCAAGCAATTCTCCTGCTCAGCCTCCTGAGTAGCTGAGATTACAGGCATGCACCACCATGCCCAGCTAATTTTGTATTTTTAGTAGAGATGGGATTTCTCCATGTTGGTCAGTCTTGTCTCGAACTCCTGACCTCAGGTAATCCACCCACCTCAGCCTCCCACAGTGCTGGGATTACGGGCATGAGCCATCGCGCCCAGACAAGTTGTGATCTTCTTGAGCAAAGATGTTTGTAGCAGTTTGGCCTGGCTCATGGTATAACCTTGCTAGCTGCTGTGGATTCACCAGTGTGGCTTATAGAAGCAGGTGGAGAATTCACAGCAGCACTTTATGTACCTATTGCTACGCCTTCTTCCCAGGATCACAAGGCGAACACGGTTTCTTATTTAAAATAGCAGGTTGCACCTAGGAACCAGGTGGTATTATACGCACAAGAGTCTTCTTGGGTATTGGTTATAAATACGAGTTCATGGGCCTCCACCAACAAGGGTCTATGGGGAGCCTCCAAACAGACTGTGCTTTTGATAGAACTCTCCCTCACCCCAGTATTCACGGCCTCACTGCCACTGTCTGCCTGGGGATCATAACGAACAATCTGTTTTTGCCCTTAGCTCCTGTTTATGAAGCCCAGGTCACCAGATCTCCCATGTCCTCAGACCCCAATCCACCAAAGACTCTACCTGTCCCCTCTCTAACCCCGTATCTCACACTTCCCTACCTCCTGAAACATTTCTACTCTGCCCCCTGGAACTTATGGCTGACGGTTAGTAAATTGCCCCATTTCCTTAGCCTCTTTCTAAAAGTTCTTTCCACCTCCGTGCTGTAACTGAAACATGCTGGTCCTGAGAACACTGAAACTTCACTCTCCTAGCGGCTCAGACTAAGAAGCTTGGAGTTACTCTTGACTCCTCTCTTTCTCTCACACCTCAGTCCACGAGTAAAGCTGTTATTTTACCTTCAAACTATAGACTGAACCCAATCCAACCACCTCTCACCATTGCACTGCTACCACCTTGGTCTAAGACCCACTGTGTCTCACTCGTGTCATTACAGTCCCCTCTGTGATAGCTAATGAGATCGTTTATTCTCACTTTCTCTTATTGCTCTCCTCACAGGTGGCAAGATTGGAGAATTAAAAACTACACTTCCTAGACTCCATTGTAATTTGGGTCTGTTAATTAGTTCCTAATAATAATCACACACACACAACACATTTTGTATTACCATCCAGTACAAGATGGTAAGTGAAGTGGGGGCCGAAGTGGCCGATGGCAAGCAAAGGTAGACAGACACGACTATTTTGGTGATTAGATTCTGGTCTGTTTGTTCCTTCCAGGGTGTCTCTGCCAGTTTCATGGGTGTGAGGGTCAGTTATAGGTGTAGCAATAATTGTATACACTGAACTATCTTACTGAGAACTGAGTCTGAGTTACAGTGGTGTGACCTTGAAGGGCAATGCCCAAATGAAGCCTGACTACTTCTCCTCCAGCCCTTCCAATCTGTAAGCCTCTAATTTTGTTTCTTGAGTCCCTTTCTATTTGAAATGCCCAGAATGGTTTCTGTTTCCTTCATGGAACCCACGTGATACAACCTCCTAATTGGTCTCTCTGCTTCTACTGTTGCCTACCTGAGAGACTGTAAACTTAGGTAAAGACATAACTTCTGTGCTTGAATGTTTACATGGCTCAAAGCCAAAGTCCTTACAATGCCTGAAAAAAAGGCCACATCCAATTTGGCACCCTACAGACATTCTGATCTCATCCACCGCTCTCCACGTTGCTCACTCTGCTCCAGCCACACTGACCTCCTTATAATTCTCAAAGACGCAGGCACATCTTCGCCTCAGGGCTTTTTATTTGTGTTCCTGCTGCCTGGAGCTAACCTTTCCCAGATATTTGCTCAGCTTACATAACTTACTTCAGGTCTTTCCTCAAATGCCCCCTTCTCAGGGAGATGACATTCCATGTCCGTCTACAATCTTAGCTGCCCCATCCCCTTCACACTCACTCTCTCATTTCCCTGCATTTGGACCAGCTACCGCACCTGGTTCAAAATGTATAACATTTTAGATTGTGATAGCACTTCTCAGGTGCGGTGGCTCACACCTGTAATCCCAGTACTTTGGGAGGCTGAGGCAGGTGGATCACCTGAGGTCAGAAGTTTGAGACCAGCCTGGCCAACATGGCGAAACACCGTCTCTACTAAAAATACAAAATGACCTGGTAGTCCCAGCTACTCTGGAGGCTGGGGCAGAATCGCTTGAACCCGGGAGGTGGATGTTGCAGTGAGCCAAGATCGCGCCTCTGCACTCCATCCTGGGTGACAGAGTGAGACTCTGTCTCAAAAAATAAAAATAACAATAATAAATATAACTTTATACATTTTTACTCTATTTCACATTGCAACTTGCCCCCTCCACACTCTTGATCCTCCTTGTTTTCCCCAAGCTTTCTATTAGCTTATATCCCATCAAAGAGCACAAAGAGCCTATTGCTTTCTTTTGTCATCAACACATGTCTTTTTGCCATAGCACTTACTTACCTTTCCATACTATATAATTTATTCTATTAATTTGTATATTGCCTGTTCTTCTCCATCTCTAGAATTTAGGCTCCACAGGGCGGGGGTTTTTGTAAGTTTCCTTTACTGATGTCTACTAAGCACTTAGAACAATACCTGGCATGTAGTGGGAGCTCAGGAAATCTTTCTGGATAAATGAATTGACTTTATTCTATGAATGAAAAAACTAAGCCTTAGAAAAGGCAGCTTCCTCAAGGTACACAGCTAAAAAGAGGTAGATCTAGAGTTATCCAGAGCAATGAGTAGGTAAGGAGGGAAGCTACTATCTTATTTTATTTTTTTTAAACATAAATAAAGTATTTATTGTAGTGTAAGTACTGGAGTCAGACAGAGTTGGCTGAATTAAAACCCCTGTTTCACTACTAATGAGCTGTGGTGTCTTGGGCAAATTACTTCACTTTGCTTATTTTATTTTAAGCTCCGGGGTGCACGTGCAGGCTGTGCAGGTTTGCTACACTGGTAAACATATGCCATGGTGCATTCTTGTTTAAATGTTTTATTATAGTGTGCATAGAGAAAAGTGCACAACTCATAAATATGCAGCTTGATGGCTTTTCACAAAATGATTGCAGCTGTGCAACCAGTACCCTGATAAAGAAACAGAAGATTTTCAGCCATCTAGGAGCTCCCATGCCCTGCCTCTGTTATTACTTCCCCAAAGGGTAAGCATTACACTAACTTCCAACCTCAGAGATCAATGTTGCCTGTTTAGCTTCATCTAAATAGAATCATATGGAATATATTCTTTTGCATCTGACTTCATTCACTCAAAATTACATCTGTGAGACTCATTCATGTTGTTGCATATAGCCATATTTTACTTATTTTAATTTCCCTGTTATATTCCATTATATGAGAATATGGCAATTTATTTGACCATTCTAAATGACAGGCATTTTGTTCTTTCCAGATTTTGACTATAGGAATAATGCTGCTATGAACATCGCTGTAGGCTGTACACATGTGCACACATTGTTGGACACACCACTCTTTCATTTTTTTTTTAAGAGATGGGTGTCTCACCTTGTTCAAGGCTGGTCTTGAACTCGTGGGATCAACCAATCCTCCCCCATCAGCCTCCTTAGTAGTTGGGACTATAGGCACCCAGCCACATAACTAAGTTCTGTTGGGCATATACCTACGAGTAGAATTGCTTGGAATGCATTATTTACATATGTAATGTTCAACTTTAGTAGATACTGTCAAACAATTTTCCGAAGTGGTTCTATTAGCCTAAATTCCTGTCAGAAGTTACAAAATTCCTATTGTTCCATTTTGTCATCAATACTTGGCTATTACTAATTGTTTTAAGGTGGCCACCCCAGTGGATATATCATTGTGATTTTCATTTGCAATCCCCTGATACCCATTGAAGTTGATCACTTTTTCATGTGTCTGTTGGCAATAATTTCTCTAATGTGATCTTCTAGAAGCTTCTTGTTTTGTCACATATAGGATCACCAACCCACCTGGAATTGATTTAGGGGTATGGTTGAAGGAAGAGTCAAACTGTACTGTTTTTCATGTAAATATCAGCTCTGGTTTAAATGTGTTCCCCAGACTTCATGTGTGAAAATGTAACCCCCAAATTTATATGTTGATTGGAAATGGGGACTTTGGGAGGTAATTAGAGTTAGATAAGCCCTCATGATAGAACTGGGGGCTTTATAAGAAGAGGACAAGGAAGAGAGACCTGAGCTATCTGTGTCTCCCTCTCACCATGAGATGCCCTTCATGATGTTATGATGGGGCAAGAAGGCTCTTACCAGGTGTTAGTGCCACGCTGTTGGACTTCCTGAACTCCAGAACTGTGACCTAAATAAACCTCTATTCTTTATAGACTACCCAGTCTGTGGCATTCAGTTTTAGCAGCAGAAAACAGACTAAGTCAACGTCCACTTACCAGCAGATCAGGATTGGAATAGAAAACCAGGCCACTGCTCTGTAACAATTCCAGGAGTTGTACACTTGCTGGATCTCAAGAGAGAAAAAAGCCATTGATCCCTGTGTTTAAGACAAAAACAAGAAGTTAAGTGGGTGAGTACATTTTCTCACAGTTAGAACACGAGATATGATACGGAAAGCCTTGGCACCTATGCACTGGTTAATTCAATGTGTCAACTTGATTGGCCTAAGGGATGCCCAGATGGCTGGTAAACATTATTTCTGAGTGTGTCTGTGAGAGTGTTTCTAGAAGAGAGTAGCATTCAAATCAGTATGCTGAGTAAGGAAGATCTGCCCTCATGGGTAGGTGATGGTAGACATCAAAGGTGAACTCTTTTTTCTCCTTGTGCTGGGGTGTCCATCTTCTCCTGTCATTGGACATCAGAGCTCCTGGTTCCCAGGCCTTCAGACTCAGGGACTTAATCCCACCTCCTTTCTCGGGCTGATAGACTTAAATTGGGAATTACTCCATTGACTTTCCTGGTCCTCAGGCCTTTAAACTTGGGCTGAAGCCACCAGCTTGTCTGTGTCTCCAGAACCAGCTTTTCTGTTTTCTGGGCCTCCAGCTTGCAGGTGGCATATGGCATGTCATGTTTGTGAGACAACTCCCATTATAAATCAGTCAATCTATCTATCTATCTATCTATCTATCTATCTATCTATCTATCTCGTATTTGTTGTACTTCTCCGGAGAAACCTAACTAATACAAAGTATCAGCCATTTTAGTACTTGGCAGGGCTTGATAAGGTCCCTTCCAATAAAGTTCCAGTGATGTCTTCATTTGATAAATCTTATGTAATTTCAGCCAACCACTTTTACCATTATTCTGTCTATGGAGGTCACTTGGTAGGCTGCATCTAGAATAGAATGCTTTGATGCACATCATTGTTGAGATGCTTTGAAATAATGAACATAAAATCAAGAGAGCCTGTAGACTCTTCCAGGGAGTGACCATGGGGGAGTAACTAGAAATAGCACAGGAATCCCACAGATTAATCATGTGGGAAGACTCTTGGTCTTCATTTTGCAGTAGATGTTATGCTCATAAGAGCTCTGGGAAGGGTATCAGGCCACTCTAGTGCAGTTTCTGCATAAGTCCTGAACAGTTTATCTTTTTTAAGAATTCCATTTGGAAGTTTTGCAACTTCTCTGACTCCAAATAATGTAAGCCATGAAAGTATTATTAATGAATCAATAGGGCTTTACAACTATTGACAACCAAGGGTAATCCAAGCTTTAAAATAGCCTTTAGAAAACTTTTAGAATTCTTTGCCAACAGGTATTGTCTCAACAATTGCACTTGAACATGCTTTAAAAGTGCATATGCTTATTAAGATATATCGATGTGGCCTACATTTCACTCATATAAATGCAACTTAAATCATGTGCATAAAATCATCATGGGGGTTTCCCACATTGCAGTCTTAAAAAGCATTTAGTTCTTACAATACTGTTGAAAAGTTCTGAAACTCTACACATTCCAAACATACTAATCTTTCCTGGAAGTCCCTCTGTGTTTGTGGGTGTTGAACTGTGGGTTACATACACAAAATACATTAATTCCATTCAACAGCCCTGAAAGTCTTAATTCATTTCAGCATCAAATTTAAAATATAAAGTCTCATCTAAATATCATCTAAATTAGATATGTGAATTTCTTTCCAGCTGTGAGCTTACGAAACACATGCTATGTGCTTCCAAAATACAATAATGGGATAGGCATAGAAAGGAAATTTCCATTCTAACAGTGAGAAATAGGAAAAAAGAAAGGGGTAACAGGTCTGAAGTGAATCCAAATTACAAGGCAAACTCCATGAGTACTTATGGCTTAATCCTCTTTTGCTCAACGTTCTGTCTTCCAGGTGCATGGGGTCTGGTGGCTTGCCTTCCAGATCACAAGCGCAGTGGTCCTGCCCCTACAGCTTTGGGTGACCTTGCCTCATGGTTGCTTCTGTCATAGGCCTCCCTTTGCAACCTAGTTGAAGGCAGCCACATCTTGTAGCCTTGTGCACAATTCCTAGAGGAAGAGACAGTGCCTCATGGACACCACCAAAGGTTGCTGCCTTCACCCTCCAGAGGGACAGCCACCAAGGCCCACACCACACTGGGGCTGCCAGAGCCACACCTTTGACAGCCAAGGAGCACAGTGTGAAAGTACTGGAACTGAAGCTCATGATGTGAGGGGGCTGAGCAACAAACTCCAGGTCCCTTGGACACCAGAGGCTTCTCCTTTGAAGCCACTCTGCCCCCAGAGCTCTTACACTCTGGACCTGTGAAGGGGCAGAAGCCCCTCAGTTGGCTTCAGAGTCATTTTTCACTGTCTTAGAGAATAGCTCCTGGCTTCTGTTGGGAGGGCTAACCTGTATTAATCTCCTTATCAAATATTCACTTAGCCACACCCTTAGTGTTCAAGCAGACCTTCTCATTCTTCACAATATGGATAAGCTGAGAATTTTCCAAATCTTTAAGGTTTGCTTCCTTTCTGATCAATGATTCTGTCTTTAAATTATTTTTCTCTTCTCACATTTTCTATAAGCACTCAGGAAACCAGGCCATTCCTCCAACACTTTGCTTAAAAATTGCTTCAGCTAAATATCCAAGTTCATTGCTCACAAGTTCTACATTCCACAAAACACTAAAATACAAACAAAATTCAAACAAGGTTTTTGCAACTTTATAACAAGTATTGTCTATCCCCCAGTTTCCAACATGATGTTTCTCATTTCCAGCTGTGAGCCTATGAGCAACAGAAAGGCCTTTACCATCCACATTCCTACCAATATTCTGTAGAGAATTACTTAGGTATTCTCTAAGAAGATTGAGACTTTTCCCACAGCTCTTCTCTTTTCTTTCTGAGTCCTCACCAGAATCACCTTTAGCAGTCTGTACATGGCAGCGTTAGCTTTTTCTAGTGCCTCAAAACTCTTCCAGCCTCTACTCATTATCCAGTTCCAAAGCTGCTTTCACAAAGCACCCACTTCTTGGGACCAAATTTCTATCTTAGACTTTCAGGCTACTGTAACAGAATGCCACAACTGGGTGGCTTTTAAACAACAGAAATTTATTCCTCACAGTTGTAGAGCCTGGGGATTCCAAGATCAATGCACTGGCAGATTTGGTGTCTGGTGATAGCTCATTTCCTAACTCATAGATGGCTGTCCTTTTGCTGTGTCCTTCTTAGTCAGACAGGCAAGGGAGCTTTTCAGGGTCTCTTTTATAAAGACACTAATCTCATGCATGAGGGCTCTACCCTCATGACATAATCACCTCCCAAAGGCCTCAGCTCCCAATACTGTCACATTAGGGGTGAGGATTTCAACATATAGATTTTTAGGGAACACAAACATTTAGCCTATAGCAATTAGTGAGGAAATACTGGCTTTTTAAAAAACAATTGTCTATATTCAAAAGCATGGTGAGAATGGACACCTATAAAAACAGACTTTTGAAAAATGGGAGTTCAGATTCAGGAAAGCAATGAGTTTTGCTACCTGAGCAGAAAATATAGAAGAAATTTTGCTACCTCATGTTGAGAACAGACTGTGTAGCCAAAAACGACTGTTTTTTTAAAACCATTAACTTTAATATGTCTTAATATGTATGCATGTACCTTTTACCAAACACATTTTGTGCACTACTTCATGTTCTCTCAGCCTCACTTACCATTCCAGTTACTGCTACAGGGAAAGTTCCATGCTGGTTCTTGATGTACCTCTCCTGACGTGGGCACTGCCTCGTTTCCTGCCTTTGGGCTTCTCTGATGCAGACGCACGGGATGCCTGGGAGAACCCACTTTGCACTGACACCTAAGTGTGAAGAAGTCTAAGTTCCGTGGGGCCACCCTCAACCAATGGATGAAAGGAGTCAAAAGACTGCCCCCCAGGGGGATGGTTCTGAGATTCATTCCATAAAGCCACTTCTAAGGGCTCAGCAGTGCCCAGTGGGAGTGGACTACTCCACATCGCATCCGTGTGTTGGCTTTGCTCCTCCCCGTTCCACTCCCCAGGTCCTGCCCTTCTGCTTCCTAGGATCACTTCCCAAATAACCTATCTGAATGCAGGCCCCTGCCTCAGGTTAAACATGCACTCACATATAATCATACCAAACCCAAATGCTTAGATGACAATATCTAGGTTTTTAAAAAAAATCAATTTAGAGGTTTATTTTGCCAGGGTTAAGGGCCTTGGCCCATGACTCAGCCCCAGGAGGTCCTGAGAACGTGTGCCCAAGGTGGTTAGGTTGCAGCCTGATTTTACACATTTTAAGCAGACAGAAGTTCCAGGCAAAGACATAAATCAATACATGTAAGGTTTACCTTGGCTTGGCCTAAGAAGGCAGGACATCTTGATGCAGGGGCTTCCAGCTCATAGGTGGATTCAAAGGTTTCCTGATTGGTAACTGGCTGAGTTAAACTCTGCCTAAATAGCTGAAGTCAGCTTAAGATAAGGGGATTGGGATTTTTGGATCCAAGATGGCCAATTAGGAACAGGTCAGGATTGCAGCTCTCAGTGAAAGTGCAGAGGGTGAGTGGATGCTGCATTTCCAGACAGATTTTTATTGCCCACAGACCAGGAGATTCCCAGGTGGAGGAGCCCCACAGGTCGCCAGAGCAGCTGTTTTGGCCGGCGTGGCTGCTTTGCCAGCACCCCAACGCGGCGGTTCTCCATACAAAATACACTGGTCTGGATGCCCTTTTAGCTGGCGATTGGAGCCCTGGGAAGGCAGAGTCATCCATTTATCTGATTAAAAAGGGGACTGAAACAGGGAGCCAGGCCAGGAGATTCCCGGGCAAAAAAAAGCACCATGAATCTCAGCACCGCTGTTTCAGCCGGTGCAGTGAGTCGCAGCACGGGAAATCACACAAATCCTGGCACCTTTTCAACAGGGGACTAGAACACCTGGGAGAGAGTCAACCGTTCAACTAAAAAAAAAAAAAAAGGCTCAGAAGCAGGGAGCCAGGTGATTAGGCTCAGCTGGTCCCACCGCCACACAAAAAAACCTAGCAATTGGAAACGCTCTGGGTTGAGAGTCTCACAGCAAGCACAGCTGAACCCAGGATGGTCCAGCTCTGTGGGGGAGAAGTGTCCGCCATTACCGAGGCACTCCACCACTACGGAGGTAGTCCGCCATTGCTGAGGCAGCCCACCATTACCGAGACAACCTGCCATTACAGAGAGAGTCTGCCATTACAGTGGTGGGCCACCATTGCTGAGGCAGTTCTAACTACACCCACATAAACAGGACTGCAGGGAAGTTCACACGGCAGCTGGGCGGAGCCCACAGCAGCTCAGCAAAGCCTCTGCAGGCAGACAGTGACTAGGCTGCCTCCTTGCTGGGCAGGGCAGCCCTGAAAAAAAGGCAGCAGCACAATGGAAACTCATAAATAAAGCACTAACTCCCCGGGACAGAGCACCTGGGAAAAAAAAGGGGTTTATGAGTTCTGCTGCAGCAGACCTAAACGTACCTGCCCAGCAGCTCTGAATGAACAACGAAGGTCACAGCTCAGCACTTGAGCTCCTATAAAGGACAGACTGTCTCTGCAAGCAGCTCCCTGACCCCTGTATATCCAAAAGGTCACCTCATAAAGGAGCGCTCAGACTGACATTTGGCGGGTATCCTTCTGGGACAAAGATAGCAGAAGAGGAAACTGGTAGCAACCCTTACTGTTCTGCAGCCACAGCAGGTGATCCCCAGGCAAGCAGGGCCTGGAGTGAACCTCAGCAGTCCTACAGCAGAGGGGCCAGACTGTTAGAAGGAAAACTAAGAAACAGAAATAACTTCATCATCAACAAACTAGACGTCCACTCAGAGACCCAATCTGAAAGTCAGCAACTACAAAGATGACAGGTGGATAAATACACAAAGATGGGAAGAAACCAGTGCAAAACGGATGAAAACACCCAAAACCAGAATACCTCTCCTCCTACAAGGAATCACAACTCCTCACCAGCCAGGGAACAAGGCTGGATGGAGAATGAGTGTGATAAAATGACAGAATCAGGTGTCAGAAGGTGGGTAATAAGAAACTTCTGTGAGCTAAAAGAACATGTTCTAATCCAATGCAAAGAAACTAAGAACAAAAAGATTTGACGAAATGCTAATGAGAATGGACAACTTAGAGAGGAACATAAGTGAATTGATGGAGCTGAAAAACACAACACAAGAACTTCACAAAGCATGCACAAGTTTCAACAGCCAAATTCACCAAGCAGAAGAAAGGATGTCAGAGGTCAAAGATCAACTCAATGAAATAAAACGAGAAGGCAAGATTAGACAAAAAAGGGTAAAAAGAAATGAACAAAGTCTCCAAAAAATGTGGGACTATGTGAAAAGAACTAATCTACATTTGATAGGTCTACCTGAATGTGATGGAGAGAATGAATCCAACCTAGAAAACACTCTTCAGGATATTATCCAGGAAAACTTCCCCAACATAGCAAGGCAGGCCAATATTCAAGTCCAGGAAATACAGAGAACACCACAAAGATATTTCTCAAGAAGAGCAACCCCAAGGCACATAAGCCTCAGATTCACCAGGGTTGAAATGAAGGAAAAAATGCTAAGGACAGCCAGAGAGAAAGGTTGGGTTACCCACAGAGGGAAGCCCATCAGACTTACAGTAGCTCTCCCTGCAGAAACTCTACAAGCCAGAAGAGAGTGGGGCCAATATTCAACATCCTTAAAGAAAAGAACTTTCAACCTAGAATTTCATATCCAGCAAAACTAAGCTTCATAAGCGAAGGAGAAACAAAATCCTTTACGAACAAGCAATTGCTCAGAGATTTCATCACTACCAGGTCTGCCTTACAGGAGCTCCCGAAAGAAGCACTAAACATAGAAAGGACAAAACAGTACCAGCCACTCCAAAAATGTATGAAATGGTAAAGAGCATTGACACGATGAAGAAACTGCATCAACTAATGGGCAAAACAATCACCTAGCATCAAAACGACAGGATCAAATTCACACATAACAATATTAACCTTAAATGTAAATGGGCTAACTATCCCAATCAAAGACACAGACTGGCAAATTGGGTAAAAAGTCAAAACACATCAGTGTGCTGTATCGAGGAAACCCATCTCACATGCAAGGACACAAATAGGCTGAAAATAAAGTGATGGAGGAAGATTTATCAAGAAAATGGAGGGCAAAAAAAAAGCAGGAGTTGCAATCCTAGTCTCTGATAAAATAAACTTTAAACCAACAAAGATCAAAAGAGACAAAGAAGGACATTACATAATGGTAAAAGGATCAATGCAACAAGAAGAGCTAACGATCCTAAATATATACGCACCCAATACAGGAGCACCCAGATACATAAGGCAAGTTCTTAATGACTTACAAAGAGACTTAGACTCCCACACAATAATAGTGAGATACTTTAACACCCCATTGCCAATATTAGACAGATCAACCAGACAAAATTAACAAGGATATCCAGGACTTGAACTCAGACCTGGAACAAGAAAACCTAATAGACATTTACAGAACTCTCCACACCAAATGCACAGAATATACATTCTTCTCAGCACCACATCACACCTACTCTAAAATTGACCACATAATTGGAAGTAAATCACTCCTCAGCAAATGCAAAAGAACGGAAATCATAACAAATAGTCTCTCAGACCACAGTGCAATCAAGTTAGTACTCAGAATTCAGAAACTAACTCAGAACTGCACAGTTTCATGGAAACTGAACAACTGGCTCTTGAATGTTGACTGGATAAACAATGAAATAAAGGCAGAAATAAAGATGTTCTTCGAAACCAGCGAGAATGAAGACACAACATACCAGAATCTCTGGGACACATTTAAAGCAGTGTCTAGAGGAAAATATATAGCAACAAGTGCCCACATGATAAGCAAGGAGAAATCTAAAATCAACACCCTGTCATCAAAATTGAAAGATCTAGAGGAGCAAGATTAAAAAAACTCAAAACCTAGCAGAAGACAAGAAATAACTAAGAACAGAGCAGAACTGAAGGAGATAGAGACACAAAAATCCCTTCAAAAAACCAATAAACCAGGAGCTGGTTTTTTGAAAAGATCAACAAAATAGACAGACCACTAGCCAGATTAATAAAAAAGAAAAGAGAGAATAACCAAATAGATGCAACAAAAAACGATAAAGGGGGTATCACCACAGATTCCACAGAAATTCAAACCACCATCAGAGATACTACAAACAACTCTATGCACATAAACTAGTAAACCTGGAAGAAAGGATAAATTCCTGAACACTTGCCTCCTCCCAAGCCTAAAACAGGAAGAAGTCAAAACCCTGAATAGACCAATAACAAGGTCTGAAGTTGAGGCAGCAATTAAGAGCCTACCACCCAAAAAAAGCCCAGGTCCAGCTGAATTAGAGGAGTTGGTACCATTCCTTCTGAAACTATTCCAAATAATCCAAAAAGAGAGAATCCTTCCCAAATCATTTTATGAGACCAACATCATCCTGATACCAAAACCCGGCAGAGACTCAACAAGAAAAGAAAACTTCAGGCCAATATCTGTGATGAATATAGATGCAAAAATATTCAATAAAATACTGGCAGGCCAATTGCAACAATACATCAAAAAGCTTATCCACTATGATCAAGTAGGATTCATCCCGGGATGCAAGGCTGGTTCAACATATGCAAATCTATAAATGTAATTCACCACATAAACAGAACCAAAGACAAAAACCACATGATTATCTCAATTGATGCAGAGAAGGCCTTTGACAAAATTCAACAGCCCTTTATGCTAAAAACCCTCAATAACCTAGGTATTGATGGAACATATCTCAAAAACAATAAAAGCTATTTATGACAAACCCACAGCCAATATCATAGCGAATGGGCAAAAACTGGAAGCATTCCCTTTGAAATCTGGCACTAGACAAGGATGCCCTCTCTCACCACTACTATTCAATATAGTATTGGAAGTTCTAGCCAGAGCAATCAGCAAGAAAAAGAAATAAAGGGTATTCAAATAGGAAAGGAGGAAGTAAAATTGTCTCTATTTGCAGACAACATGATTGCATATCTAGAAGACCCCATTGTCTCAGCCCAAAATCTCCTGAAACTGATAAGCAACTTCAGCAAAGTCTCAGGATACAAAATCAATGTGCAAAAATCACAAGCATTCCTATACACCAATAACAGACTTAAAGAGAGCCAAATCAAGAACAAACTGCCATTCAGAATTGCTACAGAGAATAAAATACCTAGTAACACAACTAATAAGGAGCATAAAGGACCTCTTCAAGGAGAACTACAAACCACTGCTCAACAAAGTAAGAGAGGACACAAACAGATGGAGAAACATTCCATGTTCATGGTTACGAAGAACCAATATCATGAAAATGGCCATACTGCCCAAAGTAATTTAGCGATTCAATGCTATCCCCGTCAAGCTACCAATGACCTTCTTCACAGAGCTGGAAAAAAACACCTTAAACTTCATATGGAACTGAAAGAGAGCCCGCATAGCCAAGTCAATTCTAAGCAAAAAGAACAAAGCGGGAGGCATCACACTATCGGACTTCAAACTATACTACAAGTCTACAGTAATCAAAACAGCATGGTACTGGTACCAAAACAGAGATATAGACCAATGGAACAGAACAGAGGCCTCGGAGGAAACACAACACATCTACAACCATCCAATCTTTGACAAACCTGACAAAAACAAGCAATGGAGAAATGAGTCCCTGTTTAATAAATGGTGTTGGGAAAACTGGCTAGCCATGTGCAGAAAGCAGAAACTAGACCCCTTCCTGACACCTTACACTAAAATTAACTCCAGATGGATTAAAGACTTAAACAAACATAAGACCTAACACCATAAAAACCCTAGAAGAAAATCTAGGCAAAACCATTCAGGACATAGGCATAGACAAGGACTTCATGACCAAAACACCAAAAGCATTGGCAACAAAAGCCAAAATAGACAAATGGGACCTAATCAAACTCCACGGCTTCGGCACGGCAAAAGAAACAGTCACTAGAGTGAATCGGCAACCAACAGAATGGGAAAGAATTTTTGTAGTCTACCCATCTGACAAAGGGCTGATAGCCAGAATCTACAAAGAACTAAAACAGATTTACAAGAAAAAAGCAAACAAGTCCATTCAAAAGTGGGCAAAGGATATGAACAGACAGTTTACAAAAGAAAACATACATGAGGCCAACAAATATATGAAAAAATGCTCATCATCACTGGTCATTAGAGAAATGCAAATCAAAACTACATTGAGATGCCATCTCATGCCAGTTAGAATGGCGATCATTAAAAAACCTGGAGACAACAGATGCCGGAGAGGATGTGGAGAAATAGGAACACTTTTACACTGTTGGTGGGAGTGTAAATTAGTTCAACCATTGTGGAAGACAGTGTGGCGATTCCTCAAGGACCTAGAAATAGAAATTCCATTTGACCCAGCAATCCCATGACTGGGTATATATCCAAAGGATTATAAATCGTTCTACTATGAGGACACATGACTGGGTATATATCCAAAGGATTATAAATCGTTCTACTATGAGGACACATGCACGTGAATGTTCATTGCAGCACAGTTTACAATAGCAAAGACCTGGAACCAACCCAAATGCCCATCGATGATAGACTGGACAGGGAAAATGTGGCACATATACACCATGGAATATTATGCAGCCATCAAAAATGATGAGTTCGTGTCCTTTGTAGGGACATGGATGAACCTGGAAACTATCATTCTCAGCAAAGTGACACAAGAGCAGAAAATCTAACACTGCATGTTCTCACTCATAGGCAGGTGTTGAACACATAAACACAGGGAGGGGAGCACTACACCCTGGGTTCTGTTGGGGGAAAATAGGGGTGGGACGAGGGGGTGGTGAGTTGGGGAGAGATAGCATGGGGAGAAATGCCAGATATAGGTGAAGGAGAGGAAGGCAGCAAATCACACTGCCATGTGTGTATCTATGCAACAATCTTGCATGTTCTTCACATGTACCCCATAACCTAAAATGCAATAAATAAATAAATAAATAATAAGGGGATTGGGGGTTGTGGAAGCCAAGGTTCTTGTCTTGTAGAAGAAGTTTCCACATTCAGAGAAAATAGATATGAATGTCTCTTATTGGACCTTAAAATGTGTCAGAGTCTCCAGAAAAGACCTAGTAAGAAAAGGGCATTCTCTACAGAATGTAAATTTTCCCCAGAAGGGACAGCTTTGCAGGGCTATTTCAAAATATGTCCAAAAATATATTTTGAAGGTAAAATACTTTTATTTCCATCAGGGACTGCTATCTGTCATGAGATGTGCCAGAATCAGATTGGAATTGGGTATCTTATTGCTAAAAGAATCTGTTAATGCTGGTCAAAGAGGTTAATGCTGGTCAGTTATGTCTAAACTCCAAAGGGACCAGGGTTTTATGAGGCATGTGTGACCCCTCACTTCTGTCATGGCCTCAACTAGTTTTCAGGGTTTTTGGGGATCCTCTGGGCCAAGAAGGGGGTTCCAGTCAGTTGGTTAGAGGGGTTAGAATTTTGAGTTTACATTCCTCCCCCTTCTGGCCAGGATTTTTAGAGGCAATATTAATGGTCACATTTTTATTTTGTCCCAAAGTGTTGCCAGGGTGACATAGTTGCCTGCCCCACATCCACCCTGTCCCTTAGTAGAACACCTATGGTAAAGGGACTTAGACCCAAAGGACTTATAGCCAGTTTAAAGGTTCTAGGCCAGACGGGAATGGAGGTGGGCAGGCATTGACATCAACTCTTATTATTATTATTTTTTTTTGAGACAGTCTTGCTCTGTCACCCAGGCTGGAGTGCAGTGGTGTGACCTCAGCTCACTGCAACCTCTGCCTCCTGGGTTCAAACGATTTTCCTGGCTCAGCCTCCCAAGTAGCTGGGATTACAGGTGTATACCACTATGCCTGGCTAATTGTTTGTATTTTTAGTAGAGACAGGGTTTCACCATGTTGGCCAGGCTGGTCTTGAACTCCTGACTGCAGGCAATCTGTCTACCCCAGCCTCCCAAAGTGCTGGAATTACAGGTATGAGCCACTGTGCCCAGCATAAAATTCTTTAAGGAATATAAAAGCCAAAAACCAAAAGCCAAAGGTAAGTCTACAAAATTGAACAATCTTTAACTTCTATGCATTGAGCTACTATAATCTTGGTTTCAGTTACACATTTGTAGATGAAACCACGTTTTCACCTTGTCCTCTGCCTAGACACAGCCACACAGCCAAATTATCAAGACACGGGAATTGCAATAGAGAAAGAGCAATTCGCACAGAGCCAGCTGTGCGAGATACTAGAGTTTTATTATCACTCAAATTAGAAAGTCCTTTCCCCATTGCTTGTTTTTGTCCACTTTCTCAAAGATCAGATGGCCATAGTTGTGCAGCTTTATTTCTGGGTTCTTTATTCTGTTTCATTGGTCTATGTGTCTGTTTTTGTACCAGTACCATGGTGTTTTGGTTACTGTAGCATTATAGTATAGTGTGAAGTTGGGTAATGTGATGCTTCCGGCTTAGTTCTTTTTGCTTAGAATTGCATTAGCTATTCAGGCTCTTTTTTTGTTTGATATGAATTTTGGAATAGTTTTTTCTAGTTTTGTGAAAAACGACATTGGTATCTTGATAGGAATAGCATTGAATCTGTAGGTTGCTTTGGGCAATACGGCCATTTTAACAATATTGATTCTTCCAATCCATGAGCATGGAATGTCTTTCCATTTGTGTCATCTATAATTTCTTTCAGCAGTGTTTTGTAGTTCTTCTTGATAGGTCTTTCACCTCCTTGGTTAGATGTATTCCTAAGTATTTTATTCTCTTGGTGACTATTGTAAATGGAATTGTATTCTTGATTTGACTCTCAGCTTGAAAGGTTTTGGTGTATAGGAATGCTACTAATTTTTCTAAATTGATTTTGTATCCCGAAACTCTCCTGAAGTTGTTTATCAGTTTCAGGAGTTTTTTGGTAAAGTCTTTAGAGTTGTCTAGGTACAAAATCATATCATCTGCAAACAGAAATAGTTTGACTTCTTTGTCTATTGGGATGCCTTTTATTTCTTTCTCTTGCCTGACTGCTCTGGCTAGGACTTCCAGTACTATGTTGAAAGGAGTGGTGAAAGTTAGCATGTTTGTCTTGTTCCAGTTCTTAAGGGGAATGCTCCCAGTTTTTGTCCATTTAGCATGATATATAGGTTGTGGGTCTGTCATAGATGGCTTATATTATTTTGAGGTATGTTCCTTTGAAGCCTAGTGTCTTGAGAGTTTTTATTATGAAGGGATGTTAAATTTTATCAAAAGCTTTTCCGTGTCTATTGAGATGATTATATGGCTTCTGCTTTTAATTTTGTCAGGTGAATCACACTTACTGGTTTATGTATGTTGAACCAACCTTTCATCCCAGGAATGAAGCCTACTTGATCATAATGAATTGCTAGTACTTTGTTGAAAATTTTTGTGTCCATGTTCATAAGGGATATTGGACTGCAGTATTCTTTTTTCATTGTATCTTTGCCAGGTTTTGGAATTAGGGTGATGCTGGCTTCACAGGGCAGGAGGAAGAGCTAGAAAGGAGTACCTCTTCCTCAACTTTTTGGAATGATTTCCATAGGATTAGTACCAGTTGTTATTTTTATGTCTGGTACAATTCAGCTGTGACTCCATCTGGTCCAGGGTTTTTGGGGTTAGCAGGTTTTTAAAATTACTGATTCAATTCTGGAACCCCATTTTAGTGTGTTCAGAACTTCAATTTCTTCATGATTCAATATTGGGAGATTTTGTGTTTCTAGGAATTTATCAAATTCCTCTAGATTTTCTAGTTTGTGTGCTTACAGGTATTTATAATAGTTTTTGAGAATGTTTTGTATTTCTGTGGGATTGGTTGTAACGTCACCTTTGTCATTTCTTTTTCTTTTTTTTCTTTTTTTTTTTTTTTGAGACGGAGTTTCGCTCTTGTTACCCAGGCTGGAGTGCAATGGTGTGATCTCGGCTCACCGCAACCTCCGCCTCCTGGGTTCAGGCAATTCTCCTGCCTCAGCCTCCTGAGTAGCTGGGATTACAGGCACGTGCCACCATGCCCAGCTAATTTTTTGTATTTTTAGTAGAGACGGGGTTTCACCATGTTGACCAGTATTGTCTCCATCTCTTGACCTCATGATCCACCCACCTTGGCCTCCCAAAGTGCTGGGATTACAGGCTTGAGCCACCGTGCCCGGCCACCTTTGTCGTTTCTAATTGTGCTTATTTGGATCATCTCTCTGTTTTCCTTCTTACTCTAGCTAGCAGTCTATTAATCTTGTTTATCCTTTCAAAGAATCAACTTTTTGTTGCATTGATTCTTTGCATGGATTTTGGGACCCCATTTCATTCAGTTCTACTCTGATTTTAGTAATTTCTCTTCTTCTGCTAGCTTTGGGGTTAGTTTGTTTTTCTAGTTCCTCCAGGTGTGATGTTAGACTGTTAATTTGAGATCTTTCTAACTTTTTGAGGTAGGCATTTAGCATAATAAACTTTCCTCTTAACACTACTTTTGCTGAATCCCAGAGATTTTGGTATGTTGTGTCTCTGTTTTCATTTATTTCAAAAGTTTTTTATTTCTGCCTTAATTTTATTGTTTATCCAAAAGTCTTTCAGAAGCAAGTATTGATCTCTTCTTGGTATTGATCTCTGTTTCTGTTTCACTCTGGTCTGAGACTGCGGTTGGTGGTATTTCATTTTTTTTTAATTGGGATTTGCATTATGACCAAGCATGTGGTTGATCTTGGAGTATGTTCTATGTACAGATGAGAAGAATGTATATTCTGTGTTGATGGGTAAATGACCCTGTATGATCAGAATCATTTGCAGATTTAAAAATATATTGTTAACTTTAAATATTGATAAGAATTCATAAGAGAAATACGGTAACAAAGTATTATTCACTTTAACTGGATTATCTATAAATGCACACAATTTTGCAATGAGTTCCAGTAATACAAGAACCAATTTATAAAATACTTGTTCTTTCAAATAATTCAACTAGTTGAATATTTACATATACATTTGCATATTCTTAGATATTAGTGCAAGTAATGATACTCAGGAAATTTGGAAATTTCACTTCATTTGGCTTTTGCAGGGATTAAAAAACTAAATTCAAAGTCTTTTAGGATGTGAAATTCAACATTTGCATTTTTACTTCTCACCGTGGTAACATCAGGGAGAGGACCTTTTAACTAAAATTCGCAATACAACTTATTTTATTAAAGGGTTTTTCTTGACAGAATATCAAAAGCACAGGCATTGGCATTTAATTTCCTTATATTTATTTACTTTTCTACTTATAGCTGTATATTATTTGATAGCTTTGCTTGTAAAATTGCTCACTGATAAAGGCACATTGCTGCAAGCAAGATACCTGGAGGACAAATAAGGAGAACTCCTTGTGATAATGGGTGTGCACAGGCAAGATGAGAGAGCTTTTACTTCCTTGTTTTCCCTTTCCTCCCAAACCCCAAATCACAGCAAACTCCAAAACAGCAGCTAATTTCAAAGCTAATTTGATCCCCTCAGCTGCACTCTTGCCATGAGAGCTTCTGTTATGCATGTTTAAAACGAATTCATCAACTGGGAAGGATCGCACAAAATACACATTCATACCCGGAACATAATTATCCTCCTGAATACAAGGATTCTCAGGGACCCACGCAGATTTAAGATTCTGGCAAGATTCTTGGTCCAATTAAACCAATATTCGGAAGACAGTAATGCCTGAGCGTGAGGGGGAGCGTTACCTGGGCAGAATCAGTTGTCAGTGACCGTGGGTCCACACCACGGAGCTGGTCTGTGAAAGTCCTTCCGTCCAGGAAGGCACACCCTTGGCCTGAGCCGCAGGGAAAGCTAAGCTAGTTAAAAATGCCAGATACTGACTCAGCTGAAACCAACATTTCCTTTTCTTAGGGTTAAAACAACGAAATTGTGCCTGGTAATTCCCTCGAAAATGATCTAATGAGAACCATCTGGGGGATACACTGATTGAAGTGGTTCTGTGCAGGAGAGGGTAGAAGGGTTCCCATCCACAGAGCAGATTTGTATACAGGTTAGAAAATGCTCTGGTGTTCTTTTGAATCAGCATAGTAAAGACTTCAGGATGAATCAGCAACTGGAGTTTGCTCCATCAGTGTTTTGTAGTCTGTGGTAGGCACGTGCAGCCCCAGGGGCCGAGGTACACGTTTAACCCTGCCCTTTCGGAAACCCAGAGCACCCCATGTCTTTCCAAACGGATCTGGAACTATTTTCACCAAGCCAGTATATTGTTTTCCTTGACTTGTGAAAGCGGTGGGTCATCAAGGTAAAATAAAGAGAAAACACCCTTGAAGAAACTAAAATTAAGAAGTAGGCTAGGTATGGTGGCTCACACTTGTAATCCCACCACTTTGGAAGGCCACGCTTTAGGCCAGGAGTTCAAGATAAGCCTGGGCAACATAGTGAGACCCCTGCCTCTATTAAAAACTAGCCGAGTCTGATGGTGTGCACCTATAGTCCTACCTAATCAGGAGGCTGAGGCGGGAGGATTGCTTAAGCCCAGGAGTTTGAGGCTGCAGTGTAGTAATGATTGTGCCACTGAACTCCAGCCCGGGTAACACAGTGAGATCCTGTCTCTAAAAAAAGAAAGGAAGGAAGAGGGGAGTGGGGAGGGGATAGGAAGGAAGGAGGAAGGGAAGGAGGGAGGAATGCTGGAAAAAAGAAACGGAGGAAGAAGAAAAGAAAGAGAATATTCATTATATGTGCACACATGGTCATTTACCCATCAGTCTCCAGATTACTTTAGAAAAACAGAACTCTAGAGAAAAAATGAGGTTATGTAGGGGCTTCCAACTAGAGAATTCAAAAGAAGACCATGCTGGATTTCTGTCTTCAGTCATTTATAAGCTGGATGGTGCTGTCTTGTCCCTGAGCCACAGAAGGCAGTCGCACAATCCACAGACCGCAAGGACGCACTGGGCCAAGGCTGCATGCAGGTCACCTGACGGAGTGGCCCAAGGCTCCCTTGGGTTTATTTGATAGAGTAATAAGACTCTCTAAGTGTTGATTAGAAGTCTTAGGATTGAAGGATTTCTTAAAGTCTTTATGACTACTAATTTTTGGCATGATGTGAATTTGCATATTATTGGGCCTGATCTGCATATTTATTTTGTAACTCAGCAGGAAGCTTGAAGCCTGTTAACCAAACTTAGATTTTACTGTTTTCCTATCCAAAAACATTTTGAAGAAAGGGCTTAGATTTGAAAACAGGAATAGTATTTAAATTTGTATTAATAACCTAGTAGTGTATTTTCCAGGGTTATTTACACATATTACATTTTGTTCTTATAAGAATATAAAACTTACCTCTTACATAGTTTTTAATACTCAATTGAGTTTTTTTTTCACTCAGAAGTCATTTTTCTAAGTAGAATGTTAAAAAGATTCATGCTTTTGAAGACTAATTTCTTTAGTCTATTTAAATGTATTAACATAAATTACAGAGTTCAATTTACAGCTTAAGTCTCTTTGCAAACATAGTGTTCTGTGGCTCAGAAGGTTTTCTTTTATTTTTCTGTCAGCCTGGAGGTCTTTTCATAAAGGGCTGGCACATTTAAATTATTGGAGGTGAGGCTTAATTTCTTAATTTTTCCCCCTGGGAGACGTTGAATCCCTTTTTATCTTAGATTTACATAAGCTCTCAGTGGTCTATTGAAGCCATTATGAATAGGAAATTCACTAGAGAGACATTTTAGCTATATTTTCTATAAACCTACAGAGGAGGCCTAATTATTTAATAATTCAAAGTATCTTTGATATCAAACTCATGTCTTTGTCATCCATGGTGTGTCCAGACCAATCCTCCAGAAACAAGCAAGCTGAAAAATCTGTTGGGGTTCAGAATTCCCTTGGACTCCCCACTCTTAATCCCTCAATTCCTATCAATGCAAACCCAACACAGCTGGGCTTTTGCACAGGGGAGCAAATCTCTCACACGAGTGCATTATTAAATTATTGGACAGTCTGAAGATTCAGCAGTATAGCATTTTTTTCCCCAAGGAAAAGAAAGAAGAAACTATTCAGAAAAACACAAAGCCACCTGAGCATCCCTGAATGTCATACACATATTTATCGTCTAAGGAGCAGGAATTCCTTGTTTCTGGTGCAAAACAACCTTCTCTGCTTCAGAGTTTTGCCTCTTGGATCCTCTAAGGTAACTTCACTTAGCTGGAACTTAATTCCAACAGAAAGAAAACACTCTAGCTTCAAATTGGATAAAATTCTATTTTTAAATTTAATTTATTTATCTATCACCCAGGCTAGAGTGCTGTGGCTCATTCATAGCTCACTGTAACCTCCAACTCTTGGGCTCAAACAATCCTCCTGTCTCAGGCTCCAAGTAGTTGGAATTACAGGTGTGTGCCACCACACCGGGCTAATTATTTTTTTCTTTCTTCTTCTTTGCCTTTTTTTTTAAATTTTTTTTTTTTTTAATTTTTAGTAGAGACAAGGTCTCCCTATGTTACTAAAGCTGGTCTCAAACTCTTGGCCTCAAAAGATCCTCCTGCCTTGGGCTCCCAACGTGCTGGGATTGCAGGCATGAGCCACCATGCCTGGCCCAGATAAAATTCCAACCCAGAACTGGAATATAACAAATCCAACCTAGACGTATTCATTCTAAGAGTCAGAGGCACAAGAGCTCTTCCAATCTGCTTGGTTGGCAGGTTCACAGACGGGACTCTACCCGTATTCTGTGGATTCGCACCCAAGAATACCTGGGAAAATCCCCAAGACAATTTCTATTCACAACAGAAAACAGAAACTGCAGTTTTTGCTTCCTGACGCTGTGTAGATGTTCTTGGCCCACCACTCCCTAGTGCTCCTGTTTCATGAGCTGATTAGAAACAAATCGATACAGGTATGTACTCAGTCAAGACCCAAATGCATTATCATTGCCTGAATTCCCTTCCAAATATAAAGCCTGACACAAGGAGTTGCTTGAAGAGGATTTATTTGGGAGGTAACTTCAGGGTGCAAGAGTGAGGAACTAGTAGGGTGACCAGCTGTTCCTGCTTTCTGGGGACTGCAGGGTTTCCTATTATGTGAGATTTTCAGTGCTAGAATTAGAGAAGTCACAAGCAAACTGGGATGAGTTGGTCTCTACAAGAACTGGGATAGACCCAGAGAAAGAAGAAAAGCCAGTTCAAGGCGGGGCTAATGAGTTGGTTTGATCCCATCAGACTGCGTAGAGGCACCCCGAAATTGTCCACCAGAAGGATGGAAGTGGTGAGCATTTATCTCCTGGTTCCCATCTCCTCTTAGCAAATGTCCCTTGCTAATTCCTCCCACACTCAGGGCTCATATGCATGATTGCCTGTGAGTTCCCACAGGCATTTCCCACTGAGGCTTCAGAGAAATCCTGGGCAGAAGTGAGAGAAACACACTGCAGCTGAGGCATGCTGCTGTTGGATTATGCCTACACAAATCTGGTTGCTGCAGCGATGGCTGGGTTCAAAACTGGTCTGACAGGATGTGAGTGTTGCACAAGAAGTGCCCAACACATGAGGGTGAGTTTTGCTTCCCTCTGGTTGCCTCATACTTGAGTTCAGCTCGGGATCACCAAGCTCTGCTCTTAGCTTCCCATTTATTTATTCATTTAAATGAAACAAAATTCTCAAACTCTTTGTTTAAACAAGAAACCCAGCAGAGTAGTTTTATTTCACTTTGTGTATATAGAAGATGCATGCCAATCGTCCCTTTCTGGCTAAAGAGAGAAAATTCATGGATATTTTTACTTCTCCCCAGCCCCCCTCAACACACACACAAATGAGGATGTCAATTTAAATGTCATCAGCAGTGCATTGTTATTAATTGAGACAACCAGTCAAGATCACAGACTTTTTATAAGTTAGGATTTAGTGTCACTAGACATAGCAACAACCTCTGAAGCCCAGGTGTGTTGCAAAAATCCTTTTTGTAAATCATATTTGCAAGAATGATTTATATGTACTTTTTATTTCCATAGTTCTTTTAAACTTTTTCTTATGGAAAATTTTAGAAATAAACAAAAGTCGAGACTAGTATAATAAATACTCCTGTACAATGAACAACTATCAACTTTCAGCCATTCATTTTCCATCTCCCTCAGTAAAAAAAGACATGCAGCCCCAAGCAATAGAAAACCTAATTATATAATCTGAAACAAATAAAAGCATGATTAGTCTCAGATAATATCCCATCTAGAGATCTGCAGTTCTGGGCTGGTGTAAAATTGAATAATGCCTTCAAAAATTCAGCTCCTGCTATTATTTTGTTCCTCCATCTTTAGAATGGGGCTGCAATATAGTTGCTAAACCCCGAGAAATCACATTCTTGTTCCAGGAAGAAAGAATGCAGAAGGATGAAATGGACCAAATGATGTGCCAACTGCCTCAGGTTTCCTTTGAAAATCTTTCCCTGAAGCTCCACCCAGCAACTCTGACTTACATCTCTTTGGCTAGGACAGGATCACATGGTCTCTCCTTGGTCCAAGGGAGTGTGAGAGGTAATTTTAGCTGGGGACATAGCTGCCCTGAATTAAATCAGAGTCCTGTTTGTCAGGAAGAATGGGCCTCTGCTCTTTTATCCCTGCTTTCCTCTCTGCTTTGAATGCCTTCCCCTCTCTTGACCACTGAGGTTATTCCTTTATTTAACAAATGTTTTTTAACATTCACTCCCTGCCAGTCCCAAGGCCAGGTCCTAGGGCTCTAAAGGTTAATAAGAAGTAGTTTTTGCTCTTGAAGAGATCCTATTGAAACCAATCCAATAGTTTCATAGTTTTTTTTTTTAAATAAACATAAAAATTGATCCTCCTGGTCTTAAAACTTGAAATATATTTGTTTTATCTGAGCTCCTTCCTCAGGAAAAGACCTTCAGGCCTCTCAAAAAAAAAAAAAAAAAAAAAAAAAAGGATCAAAGAACAGATCAAGCATCCAGAAATAAGATGCTGGACCCCTCAGATTACTTCCCTGCTCCTTTCTAGTTCCTGTTTTCTTATGCATTGTTATATTCTTCCCTGATACATAAATCCCTAGTTTTAGCCAGTCAGGGAGATGGATTTGAGACTGAGCTCCCATCTCCTCAGCTACAGCACCCAAGTAAAGCTTTCTTCCTTGGCAATACTCGTTGTCTCAGTCATTAGCTTTCTGTGCAGTGAGCACAGGACCTAGACCAAACGCCTGGTGTTTTAGTAGAAGGAAGCCATACCAATATCTAACTTGATAAATTCAGAGTCACACAAAGGCATTATTTAAAGACATAAAAGTAACTCCTTTAAGATATAAAACCAGAAATGGTTCAAAGGGGTTGGTTGTCTCTGGAGACCAGATTGGGGAGAGGGAAGTGGAGGAATGGGGATTGTCAAGACCATTACACATGATAAGCTCTTCTGTACTACTTGGTGCTTTTTTTCTTTTTCTTTTTTTTTTTAACCACATGCCCATATAATTTCGATAAAATATTTTAAAAAATACGGCAGGAAACATCTTTGTGCATAAAGAATTGTTGCCATTTTTTGTTATGTTCTCATGTTGTATTCTTAGAATTTCTGTGTTAAAGATTGCTGATACAAATTTGTTTCCAGAAAGTGCAGGTTGTTAAATAGAGTGACATGTAAACTATCAAGTACGTAACAGGTACTCAGTACATATTAGCTAGAAACAAATAAATCACTCAGTGCTACCTCCAGATTCCAACCCCTTCCCAGTAGCTGCCACAAAGAAGTGCAGCTCTCTGGATGATATCCCTCTGGGTTTTTGCTAATACAAATACTACTGCAGCGAGCAGCCTGTGCCAATATCAATTCCAGTTTTTGGCAGTGTATACTTGGGATAGATTCCTAGAAATGGGTAAATGCACATATAATTTGACTAGATAGTGTTATGTTCCCCTCCACAGGGATTGTAGCATTTTCCACTTCCTCAGTAATGTGTGAGCAGGCTTTTTCCCCACATCTTCACCAAAAGAAATTGCTACCCAACTATGGAATTTATATAGTGAGAAGTAATCTCTCAGTGTAGTTTGAATTTATATTTCTGTAACTGCCACTGCCCATTTCAAGCTTCCTTTGCCCTTTCTCACCACTTCAGTTGGTCTAGCTGCTTGTTAAGTGGTGACGCAGACCTTGTCCCTGAAGACTGTGAACCCTTGGTCACCTTGCCCTTGTCAAGCCATGAGTCCCTCATCGCCCATTTAGTGTTATTACAGCACGTAGATGCACCAAGATGCATCCCCTGAGCTCCAGACATTCTCCTTTGTATCCACATTAAGTGTCTGCAACCATACCTCTTCATGCAAATCAGTGTCAATTATACTCTGCCAGCATAGTAAATCTGCTTTTGCCTTCTGAACCACTGATCCAAAAGTGGCCAGGTAGCGGTTTTATCTTGAGATCAGGTGGAACCCTTCTGTGTCTCCGGATGGAAGAGCTCACCTCTTCCTGCGCACTAGGACTTCTACCCAGCAGAGCCTAAAGTTGTAGGAGCACAAGGCAACATTTCTGCAAGTGGGTCACTGGAAATGATGGTAAGAGGAGCCACTCCTTCTCCTGCCCTTTGGTTCCTGAACCTCTTTATTCCAACAAATGAAGGCAGAGTGCCACGTAACAGCCATTGGTTCCATGCATATTTCGCACCCTCCAGGTGTGCTGACCCTTCGGGATGTCATCTCTAGGCTAGTGCCTTTGCTGAGCCTTTCAGACCGGGTAATTCCAGGCGACATTCCACAGTGGGACCAAAGGATCCTATGGGAATGTGCCCACTGTCATATCTTCTTCACCATAAAGTGAAGTCTCTTCGGCTGAGGCAATGTGAGGCAGAGTTCTGTCTCAGGAAATCAGAAACACTGTCAGCTCTGTGTTAGTGCTGGCAGAGGTGCTGTAGGCGGGGAAGGCAAACCCACATCCAGAGATAAGTTTCTTTCTTTCTTTCTTTTTTTTTTTTTTACACTGAACATAGAGGTTTTTAATTAAATCATTTCAGAAACCTCAACACAACTCTTATAAAATGCAATCAAATTCAAATGGGTGCAGTAAAACTTATTTTTATATTATTGACATATGAAGACTAGTTCATAAAATACATCTCCTAGCAAAGAACAAACTAAGCCTGATTTGCTCCACAAGTTGTTCATGGCAGCAGCCATTTTTGGCTATTTAGCAGACTTCTATATCATAATACACACATCAGGCTGTCTAGATAATAGGACAGTCTACAATAGTATTTCCACAAACAAAAAAGGGAGGGCTGGATGGGCACAGTGGCTCACGCCTGCAATCCCAGCACTTTGGGAGGCCGAGGCACGTGGATCACCTGAGGTCAGGAGTTTGAGACCAGCCTGGTCAACATGATGAAATCCCGTCTCTACTAAAAATACAAAAAAGTAGCCGGGCGTGGTGGCACATGCCTGTAATTCCAGCTACTTGTAAGGCTGAGGCAGGAGAATCACTTGAACCCGGGAGACAGAGGTTGCAGTGAGCCAACCGTTGCACTCCAGCCTTGGCAACAGAGCGAGACTCTGTTTCAAACAAATAAACAAAAAAAGGAAGCATCATTTAAGCATATCAGCAATCGAGGCTACAGCTCCAAATGGCACAAACAGCCTAACCCAGAGACAGTTTAAGTTTCTGTAAGGAAAAATCACTTCCCCTTCCATGTTGGAAGAGGTCTGATATAATCAATTTATTCGATCTTCTTCAGAGATGGAGCCTTCCTGGGGACTCCGTTGCTGGCCCATTAGGTAATTGGCAGAGGCAGTGGCTACAGCAGCCTTGGTGAATGGGAGCCAGTGCTTGGCCTCCATCCCTACCACTGTCACTATTCATGAGTCCATTGTTCACGCACAGGAGTGGTTAAGGACAGAGGCTGGCTGACGTCCACCAGAGATGTCACCCTGTCCAGCAGCTTGCTGAGTACTTCTTCTGAGGTAGAGCCTTCCAAGGGAACACCGATGTGAGACACAGACGTCTTCACTCTCGGTGTCCACCTCTGCAGGTCCATCCCTGTGCCTCTTCCCAGTCTTCAGATGGTGCACCTTTCAGCGGCCAGCCAGTGACTCAACACTGCTCAGGAATAAGTGTATGTCTCTACCTTCAGCCACTTCTCACTTCACAAAATGCTTACAACTAAATATACTGCTCTTTGCTCACTAGGAGGATTTTCCTTCGACACTGCCTTCAGTGACCCCCTGCCTGGATCTATTGTGTGGCAGCAGTTCATTTTCAGCTCACGCCAGCCTACAGGCAAGCCTATCCATAGAGGAACCAGGCCTAGATGTTTCCTTCCTCCATCATCTTGTCATAGGGAAGCCCCACGAAGCCCTAAGTGTGAGCTGCAGGAGAGACATCAGTGCAACAGGTTACATGACAGTGGCTCTGAGCCACCTGCTTGTGTGACTAATTTGTGCGTTCTGGAGCTCCTCAGGCCGGGATGTACCACTTCCATCAGACAGTGGATTGCTGCAGTGCCTGACGAATCTTTCATGACTTGATGAATCTAACCATACCCAGCTTATGATAGGCAGCTCCTGCCTCGAAATCATTTGGCGTCTGTTCCATGGTCAGTGACCACGAGGGCCTAGAAGTACACCAGAAGCTTCTTTTGGAATGCATAGTTCTCTGACACAGAAGGGATGGCCTAGCTCAAGATCTGTGCCATCATCTCCTACTGGGACCTGCCAGAGACTCCACTCAGCAACTCTATCTCCATGGATACCTCTAGCACTATAGCCAAATAGCAGACCAGCTTGTACTGTAACCTGGTCCTAATGCAGAGCCCTCTCTTCCCCTGGACCCCACTTGAAGTTAAACCTCTGGCTACTTGGTAAATGGATTGGGATAATATTCTCAATGCAGCATATGCTGCCTCCAAAATCCAAAGTACCTATTAAACATGTGTGTCTTGCTTACAGATAAGGAGTGTCAGGTGCAATAACTTGTTCTTTAACTCAGAAGGGATGTCTCAGCATGTCTCAGTCCTGGACCCTCTCCAGCCTTCACCTATGGAGTAGGCTCCTGAATCTTTATAGGGTTTATCTCCCATCCTCTGACACATATTTCAGCATAATGCAATGTTCCTATCTTCCAGGTCCAATTAGCATGCTGACACCAATATAGTGGATCAGAGTGATGTTCTACAGAAAATCAAGAAGAGAAAGTCTTAGCAGATTATATTGTGACAGAGGAGAGTGAACATAGGCTTGGGGCATGGCTGTGACCCTTTCCATATACACGCTAACTGTCTGGTTACTAATCGATTACTAAGGGGGATTGAAAAAGAACACATTAACAGAGTTAAAGCTAAGATGCCAGAGATTGTGCTGATCTAGTCCAATGAAGATACTGTATTCATCATAAAAGCAGAATTTCAGGCTACCACGTGAATCCTGTGATTACTACATCATCTGTTGGATGATCTGCATGGATTTTGGAGATATTAATATGGGTGAATTAAATGGGGAATGCCACGGGGACCATCACTCCTGCATCCTTTATGTTTTTAAGGGTGACATTAATTTCTGAGCCCAAACAAACTTCCAACCTGCAGATTCAGGACTAAATAAATGGCTTTAGTTTTAAGCTACTATTTGGGACATGGCGCCATGCAGCCAAAACTGCACTGGATATGCATGTTGGGAATATAGAAGCAAGATCTGGACAGGGAGTATAGATTTCAGAGCCACAGGGTGAAGCCAAGGGAGTGAGTGAGACCACCCTGGAAAATATGTAAGGTAGAAACAGCTTGGGAGTCCAAACTCCACATTCCCAACTGAGTTCAATATTCCCATCTCAGAAAATGCCACCAGCATCTACCCCAGCAGCCAAAGGGGAGACTGAGCCTTTCACAGCACAATCATGTCTTCGGTGGTCTAGACCTGCCGGCTTCCTCTCCCTCCTTCAGGCACTCTATACTCCAGCAACATGGAACTCTCTGATGCTCCCAAAATGTACTATGCTCGCCTCCCAGGACCATGCTATTACCCATGCACCTTCTTCTATCTGGAATGTTCTTCTCAGATCCTTCTTCATATATTTAACTGCCATTTCCATCTCATACGTCACTACTTCCGGTAGAATTCCATGACCACCCTCCACCAAGATTTAGCTTCTCCTCCTTCCACATTCTTCTGTGCACAGACCACCATAGCCACAACATTGAGATGATTGCTTTATTTCTGCCAACCCTTTCCATCCTCGTCACCAGACTGAGGCAGCCTGAAAGACACAGACTGAGCCTTTTATATTTCTAGGCATCTGTGCTTATATATAATCAAGAACTTAGAGTGTCTCCCTGGAAACAAATAAATCTAAGCTGGGTCCTACATAGGGAGATTTCAGAATGGCCAGTCTGATTTAATATCAAGTCTGGTTTCTTTTTCCTCTCTTCCTTCTACAGAGTGTATATGGTCACCGTTGATGGACTAATGGTACACCCATTTGCTCATCGTGAAGCCACTTTTCCTTTGTCTCCTTAACTACAGAGGCTGAAAACCTACGTAGTTGATTTCGCAGGCTCTCCTGCATTTAGGTGTGGCCACATAACAACATGTGGCCAACGAGGTGAAGAAGAAGTTTGCTAGAGGCTCCTGGGAAAGCTTTCGCTTTTCTGATCAAAAGGACATTGGGGCTGACCTTCCCCTTTCTACTGGAATAGAGATTCAAAGCCTGAAACGTCACCAGCTGTCTTGCACCTTGAGGCAACAAGCAAACCCGGCTAATTTTTTGTATTTTTAGTAGAAATGGAGTTTCACTATGTTGGCCAGATTGATCTCGAACTCCTGACCTTGTGATCCACCCGCCTCAGCCTCCCAAAGTGCTGAGATTACATGGGTGAGCCATCACACCTGGCCTCTAATTCTTTTCAATATGGTTTCTCCAACATGATGTACCTCAAGAGAATTCCTGGTTATTCTGAATATATTTTATTCCTCAACAAGGCAAATTGCCTGAAAGCAAGGGATGCTTGCTGACTTTTACAAAGACTATTACCTAAAAAGAACATATGTGAAAGAAGATACAGATACTAATAAATTAATCAGTGTATGTCTTTGCACATTGTCTTTTGTAAAATGCCCCAAGAAATGACGATTCTTTAATCATAGTACCTTGTGTGTGTGTATGTGGGCCTTGTGCCCTGAGCCTAAGCAGTTTCCTTTTGGAAAAATTTCCCAGTTGAGTTTTCCTCTTTCAAATTATAATTGCCTTTAGTCACATGACCAAAAGGATCAGAAGACGTGTCCTTGTTAATGACCAGCTTTTCACTCCTGTGGAGGGATCGTGGGCCCACTTTCCATTCCAGGTCCTTCAATATCTGAACGTTTTGGGTCAACAAGTGGTATCAGGTATTTCTCAGCTTTGGTGAATCTTTGCTTCAGTTTCTGCTGCACTGACTCAGCCAGTCAGGGTCCAGGCAGAGCTTGTTTTCAGGAGGTCTACTGACCCCTCAATTTGGATGGCCCTCTCTTCAAAATCTTTAGGCTCACTTCTGGCATTTGCAGTATTTATATCCAGTAATCCGTCTTTCATCAAGATTTGCTTCCCGTTCTCTTCTAGCAGAGATTTGGCATCTGTGTACTCAGAGCTTCCATAAGGTCATCTTCGGAGAAGCGGAACAAGTCTGAGTAGCCAACACTTTAAATAATTGCCATTCTTTGATTACCAGTTCTGCTGCCTTTAATGTTAATGCTGACCTCTCTGGGTGTGGTGGCTCACACCTGTAATCCCTCACACTTTGAGAGGCTGAGGTGGGCAGATCACATGAGGCCAGGAGTTCCAGACCAGCCTGGGCAATGAGATGAAACCCCATCCCTACAAAAAATCCAAAACAATTAGCTGGGCATGGTGGCACCCACCTGTAGTCCCAGCTACTCGGGAGGCTGAGGTGGAGATTGCAGTGAGTGAAGATCATGACACTGTACTTGAGCCTGGGTGAGAGTGAGACCCTGTCTCAAAAAAAAAAAAAAAAAAAAAAAAAAAAAAAAAAAAGCTGACCTCAGCTGCCATCACTCAGTACCACAAACTGAGTGATTTGCATCATCTCATGATCAGCCACCATGATGAGTTTGCCTTCTCTAATCATATACATCTCTCATCCAATGTCCCCTTTCTTACAAATGTAATCTCCAGGCTGGGAGCAGTGGCTCCACGCCTGTAATCATAGCACTTTGGGAGGCCGAGGCAGGCGGATCACTTGAGGCCGGGAGTTCAAGACCAGCCTGGCCCTCATGGCAAAACATCATTTCTATTAAAAAAAAAAAAAAAAAGCCAGACGTGGTGTTACACCCCTGAAGTCTCAGCTACTCGGGAGACTAAGGCAGGAGAATCACTTGAACTCAGGAGGTAAAAATTGCAGTGAGTTGAGATCATACCATGGCACTCCAGCCTGGGTGACAGAGCAAGACTCCCATCTAAAAAAAAAAAGGGTCAATATGGGTAATTAGACTGAAGTTCATCAAAACAGGCCATCGTAGTGATCATAATCCAGGTGTACATTTAAGAGGTTAAGTGATGCAAAAGAGCCCATTGTAATGTGTGTTTCTCAAGGGGTCAATAATTGTAACATCTTTTTTATGCATTGATTATAAAGGGTACAACTCAGGAATAGCCAAGTGGAAGAACGGCATCATATGTAGGAAGGGGCATGGAGCTTCAATGCCCTCTCCAAGTGTGCCACCCTCCCAGCACCTCGACATGTTCCCCAGCCCCAAACATCAACCATGGTGCCGTCTTCATCTCTCTACACTCTTCCCACAGTTGTGCATCCAGCTTAATTTCTTTCCCATTAATCTCCAGCATCTGGTATAGATGGCAAGCATTTATTAAATATTTTTTAAATGAGTACATGGTGACAGCTGACATTTCTGCAACCATTATGGTTTATAAAGAACTTTTGTCTGAACTCAGGATTTTCTCTGCCAGATCTGGTCCTCTTTCATGCCTTCTTCTCCTAGAAAATGACGCTGACATCTATGTAGTTGCACAAACCAGAAAACAGAGAGTCACCAACCCCTCTCTTTCCCTTCCACATATCACATCCGGCCTATGACCAAGAGCATCTCTCAAATCTGTGCATTTCTCTCTCTCCTCCATGACTTCAGGCCAAGGAATGATTATGTTCTCGCCTGGGCTGTTGCAGGAGCCTCCTGCCTGGTCTTCCCATTGCACTGAACCTGCCACCAGACTCTTCTCTGTGCTGCAGACACCAGGTTCTGATCAGGTCACCTGCCTACTTAAACCCTTAATGTTCACTCGTTTTGGGATAAAGCCCGAACTCCTTAACACAGCCTGGCCTCTGCCTGCCTCCCTTGCCTCATCTTACCAACAATCCTCTCTTTCATACTCTCCAGCCATCCCCAACCATGGACGCTCCATTCCCCTTCCTACAGACCTTGTCCTGTGCATTTCCTCCACTCGGCTATTCCTGAGTTGTATCCTTTATAACAAATTATTAAACCTTCTTTAAGTTCCTCCTTCTTGTTGGGCTTCACCCTGCCTCCAGATCTTTGCACAAACTGTTTCTTTCCCCTTTGCCTCTTAGACCTCAGGTGTTAGTGCAGGCATCTCTCCCTTAGTGTGATCCCTCTGACCACCATAATTAGGTCAAATCCTCCTCACATAGACTCTTGTGGCATCATCTAGTTTTCCTTAATGGCCCAGTTGCAGTTTTTTGGTTTTTTTTTTTTAGGAATATTTATTTATTTATTTATTTATTGCATTTTAGGTTTGGGGGTACATGTGAAGAACATGCAAGATTGTTGCATAGGTACCCACATGGCAGTGTGATTTGCTGCCTTCCTCCCCTTCACCTATATCTGGCATTTCTCCTTAAGGATCTAGAAATAGAAATTCCATTTGACCCAGCAATCCCATTACTGGGTATATATCCAAAGGATTATAAATCGTTCTACTATAAGGACACATGCACACGAATGTTCATAGCAGAACTGTTTACAATAGCAAAGACCTGGAACCAACCCAAATGCCCATCAATGATAGACTGGACAGGGAAAATGTGGTACATATACACCATGGAATATTATGCAGCCATCAAAAATGATGAGTTTGTGTCCAGTTGCAGTTTTATTGTTGCTTTGGTTTTATTTGATTTGTGTCTGTTTCTCTCTCTAGTCTATGGGCTTGCTGTCTGGTTTTGTTGACCTCTGCAGACTTTCCAATGCCTGGTCGGGGACAGCTCATAGTGTTTTCAATAAACACGTGTTGAATGAATCCATTAACATTTCACTCAGGTTATTGTGAGCTCCCTCAGGGCAGGATGCCTGCCTTAATGCTTTCTCGCCTCTCCCCTAGCAGCCAGCACAGGGCCGGGCTGGGAGGTTTGCAATGAGCATTCTGCGAGGGATAGATGACCAGCTGGTTGATGGATGGGTCTGTAGAAACAACCTGTCAGAGAATGAGGCAAGCAGGCCAGGAAACGTGAAAGAGCTGCGGAAGGATGTGGTCTAAGGTGGCTGCAGCCATGGCCTGTTTAGGGAAGGAGGGTCTGGAGCACAAATCGTAGATGGCACCGAGCAGTTGCACCACCTTGAGTCAAGGGGGCCAGACTCACGTGTGTACATCCCAGATGGTCCTCAGGGATTGGGCTATCCTGCCAGCTGGGCCTAAGATGCCAAGCTGGAAAATGATGGTCATCAGCTAAGTCTCCTCCTCCCTCCCATCCATCTGTGTCCTGTGACCTGAGCGGTCCCTTCCTGACTCACCCACTGTGTTGGTTTCCTAGGGCTGCTGGAACTAACTACCACACACTGAGTCACTTAACAACAGAAGTGTATGGCCTCACCGTTCTGGAGGCTGAAAGGCTGAAATCACAGTGGTGTTGGCCATGTTCTCTCTGAAGATTCTAGGGATCTCTCCTTGCCTCTTCCAGCCTCTGGAGGTTGCCGGCTTGGGTTCCTCGGCTTGTTCCTTAGCACAACTGCAGTCTCTGTCTCCATCTTCGCCTGGCCTTCTTCCTGTGTGTCTCTGTCATTTCCCTCTTCTCATAAGTCTTCTTATACCAGATGCTGGATTACAGCCCATTACAATCCAGTATAATCCATCTTAACTTGATCACATCTTCTTTTTTCAATTTTTTCAATTTTTTATTTATTTTATTTTAGAGACGGGGTTTCACCACGTCGGTCAGGCTAGTCTTGAACTCCTGGTCTCAGGTGATCCACCCACCTTGGCCTCCCAAAGTGGGAGGCATGAGCCACTGCAGCCGGCCACTTGATCACATCTTCAAGAAAACACCCTATTTCACACTCATAGGTAGTGGAGGTTAGGACTTGCACAAATCTAGAGATTGGAGGACACAGTTCAACCCACAACAGCTACTAACCTGGAGTCAGGGGTAAATCCGCTGGTATATGCCATGGTTTTCCGTTTTGAACCCAAGTCTCTTCTGTTCTTTCTGTGTCTGAAGCCAAAGCCCTCTTCCTGGGGGTCCCTTCCGGCCCCTCAGCCTTTGTCTGAAGACAAAATAAGGAATGCGCTCCCTCATGCCCAGAAATGTGCCTTTATGCAGCCCTGCATTTCAGACAGCTGCAGCTTTAACAGTGGCCGAAACCTCTCATGCCTTAAATATCCTCACAGCAGCCTTCAGAAAGTTTATTATTTTTTAAAAATGTCACTAGGTTTTGGAGAACAGGTGGTGCTTGGTTATGTGAGTAAGTTCTTTGGTGGTGATTTCTGAGATTTTAGTGCACTCATCACCCAAGCAGTGTATACTGTACCCAGTGTGTCATCTTTTATCCCTCAACCCCCTCCCACCCTTTCCCCCAAGTCCCCAAAATCCATTGTGTCATTCTTATGGCTTTGCATCCTCATAGCTTAGCTTCCACTTACAAGTGAGAACATACGATGTTTGGTTTTCCATTCCTGAGTTACTTCACTTGGAATAATGGTCTCCAGCTCCATCCAGGTTGTTGCAAATGCCATTATTTCATTCCTTTTTATGGCTGAGTAGTATTCCATGGTGTGTATGTGTGTGTGTGTATGTATGATACATATGGATATATAGGTACATACATACCACAATTTCTTTATCCACTCATTGATCAATGAGCATTTGGGCTGGTTCCATATTTTTGCAATTGCAAACTGTACTGCTATAAACGTGTGCGCAAATATCTTTTTCGCATAATGACTTCTTTTCCTCTGGGCAATATCCAGGAGTGGGACTGCTGAATCAAATGGTAGTTCCACTTTTAGTTCTTTAAGGAATCTCCACACTGTTTTCCTTAATGGTTTTCCTAGTTTACATTCCCACCAACAGTGTAAAAGTGTTCCCTTTTTGCCACATGCATACCAACATCTGTTATTTGTTGATTTTTCGATCATGGCCATTTTTGCAGGAATGAGATGGTATCACATTGTAGTTTTGATTTGCATTTCCCCATTAGTGATGCTGAACACTTTTTCATATGCTTGTTGATCATTTATCTCTTAAGAAGGTTTATTATTATTCCCATTTTATAGATGAGGAAATTGAGGCTCGGGGAAGTTAAGAGCCTTACACAAACCCATGCAGCAAGAAAATGGCAGAGCAGGGACTTGAACCAGGTCTGTCTGACACGGAGGCCACACCCTGAACCTGACTTCTACTGTCCAAATGCTTCCCTTGGTGGCCGCTGCCAGCTGTTAACAGGGTCCATGGGAAGCACATCCCACAACTTAAAATAGTGACACAGAAAACTAAAAGCTTAAGAGAGAACACAAAACTGGGGCCTGTGTTTTGGTCACTAGGAGGACCCAGGGAGATAAAAAAACAGATGCTTAGGGCAGTTTGGGGTGACATTTCTTTAAGGAGCATTTTTTCCATTGGTGATATTTTAGAATTTATTTGATGGCAACATAGTATAAATTCAGTTCTTTTCCTCCGACCTACTTTCATATGCCCCACTCATAGTGAATGTCATTTTACATCCTGGATCCTGCCGGTGTCCTGGAAACCAGTTTGTTTTGGTCCATGTTCAGCTGGTCATGCAAGCAGGATTCCGTCATGGATATGATTTCCATTAATGGGAGGCCTGGCTGTTTATCATGCAGGCATGGTTTTGCTGGGCAGACTGTTTTCTTCTGTTGAATGAGGTGACTGGCATGGCTCTGATCACCTCTGAGTTAGTACTGAAGCTCTGCAGGCCAGCCCAGGGCTCCTGAGTAGATACAATCACTCAGATTGGATTTTTGATAAAAATAACTCACATTTCTTTAAGCTTTCAGTGAATTTTTGCTGAGTCCATTCTCAGTCTCTGGTTCTGTGTTGGGTGCTAAGGACATAAAGATGAGCTAGACTTAGTCTCTCCCCGCAAGGAACTCAGGTTACCTTAGAGAAGACAGGCAATTACAACCAAATGGGATCAGTGCTTCAAGAAAGCTGCACCAGTCAGCGTTTTTAGGTGTGTATGCCATACAGGTTTAAGCAGAAGAGAACTAGGCTTAGTGCTACATAGCCAAAGACAACAATGCAGCCAGCCAAAATGCCCAACTATGCCACAGGAATTTCTAGTGGAAACAACACTATCTGTAACTTGGTACTCATGAGAGGTTCTGGATGTTAGAAACTCCTCCATGGACAGCCCTGAAATACCCAGACACCACTGTCACAGCTCCTTTCCAGATGACTCTATCTACCTGCATGCAGTCATCAATGCCTAGAATGTACTTCCACCTCCTGAGTTACTTCACTTGGAATAATGGTCTCCAACCAGATTACTCAGTGGTAAATCCAAAATCTTATTCTGATATGAAGGCGTTCTAAACAATGAGATGCTAATTTGCTCTGCATTAAAATGTAAGTCTTGACTGAGAGGCATACCCTAAACTAGAGGGAAACTAGTTTCCATCTCACCAGGCATCAGATAAGAAGGCGGAATGCCCTGACTCTAAATAGGGATACATCCCTGGTGATAGATCAGGAGCTAGAGAAAGAGACTGCCACCAGGGACCGTTCTCTTCCAAGGAAGGATGTTAAGTTTAAACCCTAAGGACAATAATATAGTGGTTAATTTAAAATATTTTCCTTACCTCTGCATTATTATTTCTTTCCTGTTATCCCAGAATTTTAGTAGAATTTTGTACAACTGTCTTACCATGCTTTGGGAATTATGGGAAATGCACTTATTTACATTTGATGAATTTATATTGAGGAAAGGCAAAATCATCACAAATTCAAGAAATACTATTTGCAAACCATACACAGAAAAGACATGCTATGCATCTCAAACAGGATAAATACAAAGAAAACCATATCTAAGCACATTGTGATAAAACTTCTGCAAACCAAAAATAAAGATAAACTGCTGAAAGCAGCCAGAGAAAAACATGTATTACTTTCAAAGGAGCAATAATAAGACTGATGGCTGATTTTTCATCAGAAACAATAGAAGTCCAAAGAGAATAGAATGTTATCTTCAAAGTGTTAAAAGAAAATACTTCCTCCAAGATGGCCAATTAGGAGCAGCTCAGGATTGCAGCTCCCAGTGAAAGCATGGAGGGTGAGTGGATGCCGCATTTCCAGATGGATTCTTATTGCACACAGACCAGGAGATTCGTAGGTGGAGGAGCCCCATGGGTCACCAGCGTGGCACAGTGGTTCTCCAAACAAAATACACAGGTCCGGACACCATTTTAGCTGGCAATTGGAGTTCCTGGGAGACAGAGTTGCCCATTCATCTGATTAAAAAGCGAACTGAAACAGGGAGCCAGGCCAGGAGATTCCCGGGCAAAAAGGTGACACAATTCTCAGCACGGCTGTTTCAGATGATGCAGTGTGTCACAGCATGGGAAATCACACAGATCCCAGCACCTTTTCAACAGGTGACTGGAACACCTGGGAGACAGAGTCGACTGTTCAACTAAAAAAAGAAAAAAGGCCTCTGAGGCAGGGAGCCAGGTGATCAGGCTCGGCTGGTACCACCCCCACAAAAAAACAGCAATCAGAAACGCTCTGGATTGAGAGTTTCACAGCAAGCAGAGCTGAACCTGGGATGGACCAGCTCTGTGGGGTAGGGGCGTCCTCCATTACCGAGGCACTCCACCACTACAGAGGTAGTCCACCATTGCTGAGGCAACTCGCCATTGCTGAGGCAGCCCGCCATTACAGAGAGAGTCTGCCATTATAGAGGTGGGTGGCCATTGCTGAGGCAGTTCTAACCATACTCGCATAAACAGGACTACAGGGAAGTTCACATGGCAGCTGGGTGGAGCCCACGGCAGCTCAGCAAAGCCTCTGCAGGCAGACAGTGACTAGGCTGCATCCTTGCTGGGCAGGGCAGCCCTGAAAAAAAGGCAGTAGCACAACAGAAACTCACAAATAAAGCCCTAACTCCCCGGGACAGACCACCTGGGAAAAAAAAGAAGGGGTGGTTTATGAGTTCTGCTGCAGAAGAATTACACGTACCTGCCCAGCAGCTCTGAATGAACAATGGAGTTCACAGCTCAGCCCTTCAGCTCCTATAAAGGACAGACTGTCTCCACAAGCAGCTCCCTGAGCCCCGTATATCCAAAGAGTCTCCTCATAAAGGAGAGCTCAGACTGACATCTGGCGGGTATCCTTCTGGGACAAAGATAGCAGAAGAAGAAACTGGCAGCAACACTGACTGTTCTGCAGCCACTGCAGGTGATCCCCAGGCAAGCAGGGCCTGGAGTGGACCTCAGCAGTCCTACAGCAGAGGGGCCAGACTGTTAGGAGGAAAATTAAGAAACGGAAAGAAATAACTTCATCATCAACAAACTGGATGCCCACTCAGAGACCCAATCTGAAAGTCAATAACTACAAAGATGACAGGTGGATAAATACACAAAGCTGCGAAGAAACCAGTGTAAAAAGGATGAAAACACCTGAAACCAGAACACGTCTCCTCTTACAAGGGATCACAACTCCTCACCAGAAAGGGAACAAGGCTGGATGGAAAATGAGCATGATGAATTGACAGAATCAGGCTTTGGAAGGTGGGTAATAAGAAAATTCTGTGAGTTAAAAGAACATGTTCTAGCCCAATGCAAAGAAACTAAGAACCTTGAAAAAAGATTTGACAAAATGCTAATGAGAATAAACAACTTAGAGAGGAATATAAGTGAATAGATGGAGCTGAAAAACACAACATAAGAACTTGCAAAGCATGCACAAGTTTCAACAGCCGAATTGACCAAGCAGAATAAAGGATATCATAGGTTGAAGATCAACTCAATGAAATAAAACGAGAAGGCAAGATTAGACAAAAAAGGGTAAAAAGGAATGAACAAAGTCTCCAAAAAATGTGGGACTATGTGAAAAGACCTAATCTATGTTTGATAGATGTAGCTGAATGTGATGGAGAGAATGAATCCAAGCTGGAAAATACTCTTCAGGATATTATCCAGAAAAATTTCCTCAACCTAGCAAGGCAGGCCAATATCCAAGTTTCAAGTCCAGGAAATACAGAGAACACCACAAAGATATTTCTCAAGAAGAGCAACCCCAAGGCACATAATCATCAGATTCACCAGGGTTGAAATGAAGGAGAAAATGCTAAGGGCAGCCAGAGGGAAAGGTTGGGTTACCCAAAAAGGGAAGCCCATCAGACTCACAGCAGATCTCTCAGCAGAAACTCTACAATCCAGAAGAGAGTGGGGGCCTATATTCAACATCCTTAAAGAAAAGAACTTTCAAGCCAGAATTTCATATCTACCCAAACTAAGCTTCATAAGTGAAGGAAAAATAAAATCCTTTGTAAACAAGCAAGTACTCAGAGATTTCATCACCACCAGGCCTGCTTTACAAGAGCTCCTGAAAGAGGCACTAAACATAGAAAGGAACAACCAGTACCAGCCACTCCAAAAACATACCAAATGATAAAGAGCATCAACACAATGAAGAAACTGCATAAACGA